>NC_090939.1:477071077-477374107 GCF_040938575.1 Ambystoma mexicanum | reverse complement strand
GACAGTACCCGCTACTACCAACTCATTTTATCTTGTCACAGTCCCCATTACCATCAACTCACTCTTCCTCTTCATAGTCCCCCACTACTTCACATCACTCTTCCACATGAAAGTCCCCAACTACCCCACCTCACTCTTTTGTGTCTCAGTCTTCAATTACCCCACTTTATTCTTCCTCATCACAGTCTCCCACTACTACCACATTGCTCTTCCTCTTCACAGTACAATACTACCACGATGTCACTCTTCTTTGGCAGAGTCCCCCACTGCCACCACCTCATAATTTATCATCACAGCACCCTGATACCACCACCTCACTTTTCCTCATCACAGTCCCCCACTACCACCACCTCACTCTTCCTTGTCACATTACCCACTGCCACCACATCACTCTTCCTCATCACAGTAACCCACTACCACCCACTCACTCTTCCTCATTAAAGTCCTCCACAACCCCATCTCACTCTTCCTCATCACAACAAACCACTACCACCAACTCACCCTTCCTCTTCACAGTCCCCCATTACCACCATGTCACTCTCTCTTGTCAAAATCCCCCACTACCCTCATCTCACTCTTCTTCATCACACTCCACACCTACCCTGCTTCAGTCTTCCTTGTCACAGTCCCCCACTAACCATACCTCGCTCTTCCTTGTCACAGTTCACCATTAGTAATCCATTCTTCTCTAGTGGGCTCAAAAAAAGATGAAATACGTGACAAACCCGCTGTTGCGTAGCTGAAGAACAGATATTGATAACAAATTATATGACATCAGTTATGTTATGAGAAAAAAGGCATAATTACATGTGGTTGGGGTATAGCATAGCAAAACCTCTGAAATTCAGTGAAGAAACATTAGTTAAGGGGCAGTTAAGGTGAATAAGGTCAGTGCAACAACACCCTTAAAGTTCAGTGAAAAAACTTTAGTTTAAGCACTGTTAAGGTAAAACTTTCCAATGCAACGAAACCCTTGAAATTCAGCGAAAAAAACTTTACCTTCGGTGACTTTAAGGTGCCAATTAAATTCCACAAAACCACTGCATTTTGGCAGGTTTTGGAAGCTAGGTCACCCTCACTATGTAGCCCACTTTGTGGAGACCTTAAGCACACTGATGACATCACAAATGATATCACTGATGGCATCACATATGAGATCACTTAAGGAATCATCAATGATGTCACTGGTCCAGTATAGAGGGAGGCAGCGTTTACATATGTGTTTCTGCATATAAGGGTGGATTCAAGTGCAAAGCTTGATTGGAGTTTGTATTTAGAAATACTGTCCATTTACAATTATGGTATTTTTACACAACGTAGTTATTCTCTATTGAATGAACATTTACCATGATGAGATATTCTCATACCTTCATCACTCTGTTCTAAAATCATTCCCTTATGCCAAGAAGACTTTTGGGTAGTACAGTTATGACTTTTCACCGACAACCAAAGAATACAACATACATGAGAAGGAACAGTTTCCAAAATCAGACTACATATATATCAGACTACATACTGTCAGACTAGCAAATCAAAAGCTAGTCCTTGACCATGTCAAATGGTAAAGGTTAGGGCAGGATGCCAACAAGGGTCAATGGTGTTAAAAAACACTTTCATGTTGTGAGGACACATGGTGATCAGGACTAGAGTAGGTAATGTACTGGACAGATGAAAGTTGTAATCGTTTTAGTGCTGGGGTTTAAAGTCGGCATTCAGCTACATGTTTTGGACTATGTATCCCATGATCTCTCACCATTGCCTATGCTGGGTAGGGCTAGTGAGGGTTGTAATGTAAAACCTCTGGAGATCCAAACGTTTAAGACTCCTGCTGTATTGAATCTGAATTTACACATTTCTACGTGCAAGACCAACTTTCTGTAGTCCTCAAACATTATTTACAATGCTTGACAAATGTTTTGGACCTTCATAAAAGACACTGTATTTTGCATCTATGGTATATGTTTAAATACAGTTCAGGTGGTGTCCTACCTGATTTATCATATGATGTCATCACTAATGGGATCGGACATGTCTTAAGTAATGTCATATGTGATGTCATCAGTGGTTTCATGTGTGATGTCATCAGTGTGCTAAGGGGTGCGCAATGGGGGCCTCATAATTAAGGTGGTGTAGCTGTCAACACCTGTTGAATTTCAAGGGGTTTGTGGTATTAAATCGGCACCTTTAGTCACTTCAAGTAAAAAGGTTTCACAGAATTTTAAGGGTTTCGTTGCATCAGATTGTTTCACCTTAGTGGAGCTTCATCTAAAAAAAATGCACAGGATATAAATATTTAATACAATAATTAAATGCCAAATTCTCCATTATCATCTCTGGACAAAGTGCTACTAAAGTATTTGATTGTATCCCTGTATCATTTGTTATACCTTAATCTTAACTCATCCATGCTCTTATAAAATGTGACTTAAAGATGAAACACGAATAAAGTAGTTGCTAATGAAACAGCTAATCTGCTGGCATATGCATGAGTTTCATGTGCCAAGAGTTCATTTCTAGCAATACTTGACACTATCAGCTAAACTCTACTTAGACAAAAAAACACTGAACCGCAAATATCTCAAAAAAAACGATCACACTCTGGCCATATGTTCCACAACCTTTGTAACTTTTCTACTGCCAAAACGTTCAATTAAATTATAATTTGACATGTATATAGGGCTTTGATCCAAAGCGCTTTACATACATTATTATTATGACCCAATCGTAATTGGTACTCACTTTATCCACCCCAGAAGGATGAAAACCTGAGTCGACCTTGCCTGGACCTGACTCTGCGACATTCATACAGCAACGACGTCGCTTAACTGGCTGAGCCATTTTAGCAGCTGGACCAAATATAGACAGGAAGTATGTGTGATTATCTCAATGTCACGAGTTTCTAGTTGTTTGCTTTCAAGGACACGCCTTTTTGAAGGTTTTTGTCTGCTGGACAAGTAGACCATGCAGGAAAACAACTTCTATGCTTGTCACTGGTATCATCATCATGGTATCAATCCTTGCCATTTGCCCAGGACTCCATTAAGTGTCAGCAGAGTGCTGATTTGTCATTTTTAAATGAACATAACAATTTTTGGTGATTCTATTACATTGCCTATTGTTCAACTCTTAGAGTGTCACCTGTTTCCAATGGAGGGAAGGAATGTGTGGCGCCATCTGTCATGAAGCAATAGTTTGGACCCCAGCCAGCACACACACTGCTGTCCTGCCCACACCCAGCAGTACTAGTGAGAAGTTACAGGGGGCCATAACTTGGCGTTGTGTCACACAACATGTCAACAGGACAGACCGTTTATGGAGAGAGGAAGTGGTGGTAACTTTAAAATGGAAACATAGAGAAATATCTGCAGATGTGTAACACCTTGCTGGGCCAGTGTGCCACCTGCATAGGAGGAGGCGAGCGATCATAAATAAAGACATGGGGACCACGTTGTTCATTTTTGATGGTAAAGAAGGCCCTTCTCATACAGTGTAACTCACAGTGCTCACACACAGGGAGTTCATATTATCACAGCACAGCATTTCATGTAGTGGCCTCATGCTTAAAAAGCAGTACATACTTGTACTTTTATTCTTGCTTTTCAGTGGAATCAATTTGACTCAAGTTCCTTAAAGGCTAAATAGGTTGCACCCTTGAGAAAGGGAACTAAATTAAATCACCCTGAGCAAGGGATACAAGTTGTTTGGTCTTATTTGAGATGTAGTTGCCTTCTACTTGTATGTAGTTATCAATTTTCCAAGTATAGTACGAAATGCTACAATTAATCCTTTAATGTTGTAATGTTGTCGGAAATATAAAATCTGAAATATATTCTAGGGTGTCCCAATGCAAGAAATGATGCACCATAATGTGCTACTGTCCAGCCCCACGTGTTCAAATGCGTGCTATGAGAACATACCCTTTGAGAAAGGTTTATTCCAGTTTTGCAGGAAGTCAGTGTAGGGGAGGATTGGTCCAAAAGACCCCCCTTGCCTACATCCCCTCCCCAGGTGAGGGCCATGGCTCATCGGGCGTCCCCTCCTTAGCACCAGGGCCCAGGTGGTGGATGGCTCACCTGCTGAAGACATTGGGCCTCATTACGACTCAGGCGGTAAGGGGTTTACGGCAGCGTTAACAGCGCCGACCCTTACCGCCTGATTACGAGGTCCCCCAGCGCCATGGTGCTTTTAACACCTGCTTTTAGCAGGTGTTAAAATCCATGGCGCTAAGGGACCATGGAGTTAATTACGCCACCGTAATTTACGGTGGCGTAATTAACGCCTTCCCCACTCCCATTATGCCCTATGGGGCAAAAATGGGAATGGGGAAGGGTAAATGGGGATTGGGGACTTACTGCCCCGCCAAGGTCGGAATGGGGCGGTAAGTCCGCCAACCACCATGGCGTAAACGTAGTTTACGCCATGGTGGTAAAGTCACGGCCCAGGCGGTAACTTACCGCCTGGGTCGTAATGAGGCCCATTGCCCAAACGTATTGAATTTAGCTAGGCCCAGAAACCATTTTGTCTAATAAAGATGGTGTGAGCTTGGCGCACTGTAGCGCGGCCCCCAACTTTTGAGAGTTTCAATTATCCCTGTGGCCGCAGCTCCCTGGCAGATCTGCTGTGAGCCCGTTCCCACGAACAAGACGGACATGAGCTAGTGTAAGATACCAACACTGTAACATTTCACCTTCCGCAGTGTATCGCTGCTCCCAGTATGACAGCATGACCCGGCCAGCAGAGCCTGGGTGGAAAGAGAACTGAGTAATGGTCCTTTAATAAAAGCAAAAGTTCCCAAATACTAATGCCAAAACTACTTACAATACGTGCATTTTCTCCACAAACCCCTTTGATTAGAAAATTTGTAAAATGTACAGATATGGCAGAATACATGTTCACATGGCATAAGCAATGAAGCACCCCCACCACTGCAGTTGTGTGCAAATGATAAAAGTGTCCCGGGGGGTTATTTGTTATGTGCCTCATTGAAAAGCTTACACCCCACGGTCCCGCGCCACAACCGAACTAATGCTGCTAGAGTGCAAAGAAAGACAAATGCAACCATACTGAGGGCTCATGTGAAGGACACGCGAGAATGCACCCTCCATGTGTGTAAGTCCAAGCCCCTTATATGCCACTACCGTCATGTACGGAGTCATTTCCTATGTGCTCCACCAACCTTACTACTACCTCACTAACTGCAAATGTATATGCATATAACACAATGTTGTAGTTGTTAAAACATAGTGTACAAATAATGTGCTCGGACTGGCTAAATTCGAGAGGCATTAGCAATGTTAAGATGTGAGCTTTGAAATGACTCAATTAGTATTGTATGTTATTTGAATGTTTATGATGCTTTCACCGCAAATCGGCAACACACGAGGAAGATGCCTTTGTGAGTTTATGCAAGGCCATTCCCCCTCCCACCCAGTGGAGCCTGCCAGACGAGAGGGCAGAGGCCCGCGCCGCGCTGCTCCACCTCCCCCAACTAGGCTGGAGCCGCTTCAAAGATTTGTAGTCCCCTCTGCAGCACCCAAGGCCACGGCCCGCCACCTGCATTATTTACAGCCCAGTAGTAAACCTCCGCCTGAATACACAAATCCAAAGGCACCCTCTCTTAAACCCCACAACCCACCGGATCACCTTAGGTTTATGGCCCCTGTAAAATTAGGACACCCAATACTATGGCAACATACAGCAGCACATTTATAACGACTTCTAACAAGACAAAAAGACATGTACCGCCTGTCCCATGCCCTGAGACCTAGCCCCACAACCTATGGTACCCGGTCAACAGGACACTGGTAACCATGTACTGATGAATCGTCATCAAACCCCTCTCAAGGTGCATTCCTCCTGTGTTGCATTAACCTGTAGAATAACCTATTGAAAGATTTACTAAAGAAGATAATATTGCAATAACTGAATGACTGCGGTGTGCATGGCCTAGGGCAAATAAGTCAGGAAAAGACATTCATCTCTGACACTGGCCACAGTGGCACAACAACACCGCCTGGATGAACCCAGCAGACCTGCCAGGCCCAGCCCAACCCACGAGGCTGACCAGTGACGTCCTCCAGCCAAGGCCAACCACATCGCAGCAGCACCTATAGCTAGTCGTCGCCACCCAATCCCATTGAACTTGTGCCCCCTATAGAATGTAGGTTCTGATGACGTTTTTTGGAAATATATACGCCTGTCTTTGCTATTGTCAGACAGAGCGCTCTCGGAGTTTGCAGAGTTCTTTGCATGCCCTATTCTGATTGATAAACTCCCATTTACGCTCACCCGCACTTTGCCTTGGCCTTATTCCCATCCTGGGAGAGTCCTTCATTGTCTCTCATTGCGGGGAGGATCGTGCTGGTTGGGGACACTTGCCTTCAGTGGTGACCCCGAAAGCGTGATTATTATTTTTCTCCCAACATATCCCTACCGTCCCCTTTGGCACGAAAATCTCTGGTTGAAAAGGGATACGCATGGTGCGCCGGCTCCGGGAGGCTACCCGCCAACGGCGACCGGTACGCTCAGAAGTGCGCACTCAACAGAGAGAGGGTACGGGATCCCGGTTGAAAAATCCCTTTGAGTACCGCTCGCCGGAGCCGGGGCTGACTATTGAGCATACGGCAGCACTGCCTGGACGGACCCAGTTTCGGAGACTCTCGGTTCAAGACGGGCACGTGAGTATTGAGTGCGAGCGATCATAAAGGGAGTAGAGGGGGAAATTTAGGACAGGGAACGAGGCGGGGTAAAAAGGGGCACGTGGGTCTACTAAGGACCATCTTAAACTTTCTTTGCTTTTTCTTTGCATATGGCCATTAGGATTAAGAGGTGAATAAGAGATAAGAGTGACGGGAACCTAGCTCCGAGAGGGGGTGGAAGGCGGCGCCGCGTAGTGCTATCTTGACTAGTACTGGGAATATATGAAGAAGTGGAAAATAAGATAAAAGTGTCGGGCAAAGGGAGACACGGAGAATATATTAGTGACTGCTATTCTTTCTATTCTTTTCTTTAGGGTTACGGGAAAAATAAAAGTGGGTTAGTACAAAACCAAAGAGATAGAGTAAGAGACAGAGAGTTTTACTGTAAAATTGAAGATCAAACCTATATACATATATACATATATCTGAATAAGACGGACGGGGACAGCTGGCAAGGGAGGAAAGGGAGGGCAAATTGAACTGTGAACAGAGTGTTACAGAGGGATGTGCGCACATCGTATGTGTCAGGAGATAATTTGGTGTGATGGGTGTGTAGAAATGGTCATAAATGTATAGCCTTGAATGGTCATGGTAAGTGTGGCCAGACAAAACATTATAAAGACAAGAGTAATAAGGTGAAGTGAGTGTGTACCTTTCTGATTTCTGGGTTAACATTGTTGAGATTACAATTTGGTTTGCTCTTGTACGTGCCCCCCCAAAGAGAATAGAATAGAGGCTGTGTGCAGCCATTCTTATGGTGTGCAGGCGGGGGGGGCGAAACACGAAGGCCCCCACGATTCAGTAAAACACAAAATACGAGGACTCACATGGTGATACGTTTATATTGAGATATCGAGATACATAGAGACACACAAGTACTAGGAGGGCACAAAGTATGGGGGCAGAAACACCCTTATCACATATTTGCAAGAACCTACCTGGGTACGCGGAGCGGATTAAGAAATATCATGACCAATGGATCACAGAGTTGAAGGGAGAGGGGTTGCCCCAAATATGGCCCGAAGGGGGATCATTTGACAAGAGTGTCCTAGATATGGTAGCCACATGTATTTGTTTGAAATACAAGGGGAAGCAGTTGCATAATGGGAGAGAAACATTAGATCTCTGGAGGCTGTTTGAAGAGATACCGCTGCCTAAGGCAAGAGAATTAAATCCTGATCTACCATCTACCACTGACAATCCTCTAATGATACACAAAGATGATAAAGCATTGCCAGACGAAGAGCCACCAATAGAGGTAATAAGTTTGTACCCAATACTAAACAAGCCAGTGCCCGCAGAGGGGTACAGTGACCCCACTTATGTGCCTCCCCTGACAACTACTACAACCCAAAGACCAACGGCACCCCCGCCATACGAGAGTACTAGGGAACGAGCACAGGTGAGCACACCAAGGGTGGACATAGAAAAACTAACAGACAATCTAGAATCAAGGCTCTCTATAGCCAAAGATGAGCTCTCGAGGATAAAAAGCATATGTGAGTGGACCACACTTAATGCGGCCGGTTCAGAGAGTGCGTCTAGAACACAAAGCGGGAGAGGAACTTTTGAAGAAGGGTGGAAAAAAGGTGAGATACTGTTCAGAATACAGGAAGAACCCACTCGAATAATTGAACTAGAGGAAAGAGAGGGATGTACTGACAATGAAGAGAGGCCTATAGGGGACAGGGAGGAGCTACTATGTGATATAACGGATGATTTGGAAGAAAGCGAAAGGTTAAGTATGGCAATGGGAGGGGGAAGCGAAGGATTGGATGGTGCATGCTCAATGAGAACACTGGATGAGGAGTGGACAGGGCGATTAAGGAACCGAGTGGGGAAAATGGCATCACTAGGAAAATCGGGAACGAAGGGGAGTACAGATACGACGACAAAGGGCAAGTTGCAGCTCCCACTGATACATAGGGGAGGAGGGAGGCCGAATTACATACCCTGGGCTCAGATGGATAAGGCTAACTTACTAAAGTTATTGCCCCCGTTGTCAGGAGGGGCGAGCAAGTGGATATATGCCTTTGAGAAACACACAGCCGGGGTACCTCTAGCAATAGGGGACGTGAAGAGCTTGGCTTGCTAGTATCAGCAGTAGGGGATCAGGCTGACAGAGTATGGGTCAAAGCTGGTTTCCCGGGAGTAACGTTAGACTGCGATCGCCATGATGGTGCCTCCTTTAACACAGTGCGTGCAAGGGTGTGGGATGCTTTGAGGGAAACGTTTCCAGATACAGCAGACTTACAGTCAGTCATGCAGTGTACAATGAATGACGGGGAAGATGCTATGGATTACATTTTTCGGGTCCAAGAGATGTGGAGAGCAGAAACGGGCACGCCCTGGTACTAATCGACTTCGTTATTTTACTTCATTATAAAGAGGGGGCTCCCAAAAGAGGTGCAAAAGGCGCTCGACAAGATAGCAGGTATTGAAGCGAAAGGATGGCCTGAAATTCAGAGCATAATAGTTCACCACTGTAAGAGAATAAAAGAAAGAGAAAAGGAGGTGGCGCAGAAAAGATTGGCAGACGAAGCGAAACTAGTGCAGACCAAGTTGGTGAAGGTCGCAGCAGCAGTAGCAGCGCTCCCACACAGCAGGGAGGGAGATGAGGAAGAGGAGGGGCTGGTAGCAATACAGGGAAGGATGGCAACTAATTGGGCAGGAGCAGGACAGCGGCAGTGGAACGAGCAGGAGCAGGGCGGAGGTCCGCAGTGGCAAGAGTGGGCCCCTCGAGGGGGACGAGGTGGGTACAGGGGCCAAAGAGGAGGTGGACCAGGGTACGGAGGAATGGGAGGAAATGGATGGCAGGGTCCCAGAGGTGCGCAAGGGAGTTGTTGGAACTGCGGGAGGTGGGGACATTACTCTAGGGAGTGCAGAAGTAGACCAAGCAACGGATTTCCAGAGGCAGAACATTATGGTCATCCCCATCCGGGGAGCCCATATGGTCTCCCAATGGGACAACAACAAAGAAACACCGGCCAGGTGTACAATGAGCAACAACAGGGACACCAATACAGAACACAGAATCACCCACAAAACAATGACAATATGCACTACACGCCAGGCAACCCTTTCGCAACGACATCAAATGGAGCACCAGCACCAGCCCCCTATAGTGGCGTGTCAGTGGTTTCAGGGAGTGTGTTCAACCAAGGGGGGGCAATGAGACACCCCGCATAGGAGAGCCCACAGAGAACACTTGCGTGTCCAGTTCTATCTACCACCTATAATGCAGCAGAGGAACCATTGGTAGGGGCGCAGATAGGAGACAAGCAGTTCATATTCATGGTGGATTCGGGAGCGGAGAAATCTTGTATTAGAGAGGGCCGTTTCCCGTTATCTAACCGGAAGTTAGAGACGCAGGGGTTCTCTGGGGCTGTAATTGAAGTTCCTTACACAGAAGCAGTGGACGTGACGGTGGGGGGTAAAACTGTAAAAACACCCTTACTGTATTATGAACATGCGCCAATAAATTTACTAGGGAGGGATCTTCTTAGCAAACTCAACCTGACGATGTCATTTACTGAAAGAGGTATAGTGTGTTCAACACCAGGAATATGCCCATTACGTGTAATGCTGGTAGTACAGGCTCACACAACCACACCAGAAATACGTGGCTTGCCAGTGGACGAGGAAATGTTTATTGAAGGACTAAAGACACTGGCCCTCATAATTCCTGAGTTAAGAAGAATGGATTGGAGGATTCCAGCGGAGTTCCTCTTCCGCCCAATAGTGTACCCTGACACAGCACCAGGATCAGTGGTATCATTAGACTTGCACACTGTACAGGTATCTGCGAAAAGGATCTCTGTGATTGGAATAGATATAGAAGGATGTGAGTGGCGTACAGTACTTTGTACCAATGCCAATATTGCCCTAAGAGACTTGACTGATGAGGATCTCTTTTCAGATTCGGAAGGGGATGGTGAAATAGTAATGGAAATAGCAATGCCCTGTGACATCTTGATTCAAGCTAGAGAAATCCCTGTCCAGCTGATGGCAGTGGTGGGAGCACCACCGTCATTCTTTGATGATGACATGAGGCTTGTACCAAATAATTTGTGGACAACAGGCCCCCATGACGTAGGGTTGTTGCATGGAGTACAGCCAGTGATAATAAAGCTCAAACAAGGAGCAATTCTACCCCGAGTAAAGCAATATCCATTGTCCCGTGAAGCTGAAGAAGGGATAAAAGAGACAATAAATGCGCTACTGGCACAAGGGATAATAGTTCCTTCAAACTCCCCATGTAACATATGCATTTACCCAATTAAAAAAGCAAAAGGAGGGTCTTGGAGGATGATCCAGGATTTACGCCCCCTAAATGATGTAATACAGAAAGAGTTCCCTTTGGTCCCGAACCCTGCATCAATATTATGCAGCGTCCCAAAAACGGCATCACATTTCACGGTGGTGGATTTGAAAAACGCATTTTTCTCCATCCCCCTGGCTGAAGAGAGCAGATACCTGACAGCATTTACCCTAGGGGGGAAGAGATGTGAACATTGTAGATTACCACAGGGATACTGTGAGAGCACAAGTATATTCAACCGCATACTACATGAAGACTTAGGAAACTTATCAGTTGAGAGCACAATTATTCAGTACGTAGACGATTTACTCGTCTGTGCACAGGATGAAGAAGCATGCCGAAAAGATTCAATAACACTGCTGACCATGTTGGCCAATAAGGGGTACAAAGTAGACAAGGAAAAGCTACAATATTGTCTGACAGAAGTTCTATACTTGGGACAGCTTATATCAAAAGATGGAAAAATAATAATCCCCGACAGGGTAGAAGCAATAAGATCAGTAGGAGAACCCACAACAGTGAAGGAAATGCAGAAATTCCTGGGAATGTGCAACTATTGCCGAGCATGGATATTAGATTATGCAGCATACACCAGACCCTTACTGCAAGTACTCAAGGAGGCCCAACAGGAGAACAAGAAAATAGAATGGTCAGAAGAAATGAGCGCCTCCTTCAAATCATTAAAAGAGTTGATTTCAAGCGCTCCAGTGCTCGCAAATCCTGATTATGGGCGCGAGTTTTACCTGTTCTCACACTGCAAGGGGACACTGATGACAGCTGTACTGACACAGAAGACGTCACTAGGACACAAACCTTTGGCTTACTATAGTGGCACTTTGGATGCTGTCATGCAAGGACACTTCGCGTGCGAGCAATCGCTCGCAGTGGCCGCGTTCGCAATTGAGAAACGTGCCACAATAGTAATGGGATGCCCTGTGACGTTGTTTGTGGAGCATTCATTATTTGCAATACTGGAAAGGTCAAAAAGCACACTGACAACACAGCGGGCAACCGCCTATGAAATAATATTGTCCAGCGCCAATATCCATGTGGTGCGATGCAGGACAGTGAATCCAGCAACATTCATTACGGAAGCGTGCACACTAGAGGACATGCAGCAACACGATTGTGCAACATACACAGGAGAAAGAGGGGAGGACACAGTGGTATGCGAGAATGCTCTGAGCGAGGGGGAAGTGTACTTTGTTAACAGGTCAGCATCAATTGACGTGGACACGGGAGAGAAACATGTGGGTATGGCAGTGGTGAGATTAGAAGACGGTGAGTATGAGACACTAGTGCAGTACCGCCTTCCATCACATTACTCAGCACAAGCAGCAGAACTGATTGCCCTAATAGAAGCACTACATGCAGCTAAAGGGTGCGCAGTGAAAATTTACACAGATTCAGCTTATATGACGACAACAGTACATGGAGGTCTGGCCAGATGGGGGCGGAGGGGGTTTCGACGAGCAGATGGGACTCCCGTGCAACATGCAGACTTACTGAAAGAGTTAATTGAAGCCCTACGAGACCCCACAGTGGTAGCAATAGTGAAATGCCAAGCCCATACGTCAAACACAGATGTTGTGTCTTTAGGAAACGCGGCAGCGGACGCGGCGGCCAAAGAAGCCTCTTACTTTCAAAAATATGAAGCAGGTGAGTACATGCTACAGCACAAGACAAACGAGGAGCTTCCAGAAGGGTACTATGCAATGCCGATATCACAAATACTAGAGTTACAGGAAGGAGCAAGTGCAGATGAAAAGGTGATGTGGGTGAAACGAGGGTGCAGCCAATCAGCAACAGACTTACTGTGGCGACAAAATAACTCAGGAAAAGTGATAATGCCAGTAAAGTTATTGGAAATAGCGTTCCAACAACTACACTTCCCAGCACACAACACAAAACAGCACATTGCAGCAGAGATACAGGAGGAGTGGTTCGTGCCCTGTCTTCAGGAGCACGTATCTCGATTGACACTGGAGTGCACAACATGTCAGATATACAATTCAGGAATGACATTACGTACGCTCACGGGAACAATTCCAAAACCGATTGGGCCATTCAGAGAGTTACATATCGATTACGCGGACATGGGAGAAAGGTGTAATGGGGCACGTTACATGATTGTGGTTGTATGCCCATTTTCAAGGTGGGTAGAAGCAGGCCCATGTGCACAACCTGATGCTAAAAGCACTGCGAAGTTCCTAGTGAGGGAAGTCTTTCCGCGCTGGGGAATTTGTGACGTGATTCGCTCAGACAACGGCACTCACTTTGTAAATGAGCTCTTCAAGGAAGTAACAACACTGTTGGGAATAAAGCATAAATTGTGCTCGATTTATCATCCTCAAAGTAATGGCGTAGTAGAGAAGATGAACGGACTGTTAAAAGGAAGGTTATCGACACTATGCTTTTCATTAAAAAAGAACTGGATTTACTGTTTACCCCTTGCGCTGTTTGAGCTGAAAAATCAGCCAAGCAAGGACCACCATTTGTCCCTGCACGAAATAGTGACTGGGAGACGAATGCACACAGTACACTCGCCACTGCGCGAACACTCAGATGCACACAGAAGCGCTGCGATATTGGGAGACGAGTTCACAGACTATTTGAAAAAATTAACAAGGGCAGCGCGCGCAATATCAAAGCAGCTCTCTCCACCTTTCACGAGAGAGGAGGGAAACACAACAGGGTCTATTACGGAGCCTGAAACACAGCTACAGCTGATGCCGGGTGAACTCATTTATGTCAGGAGTTTTGTGCGCCGGTGGAACGCACCACGGTTTCATGGCCCATACGAAGTAGTGTTTTCCACGCCCACAGCTGTAAAAGTGAAGGGCCTGAAGTATTGGATACATTTGACAAATGTACGAAAGGCATCTAATAATGTGCAGGAAGAGGTGGATGAGGAGGCACAGACAACAGAAAACAATGCAAATAAGGAGAATGTCTGATTATGAACTTGTGTGTGTGGCAGAGATGCACCTGAGTGAGAAAGTGGCTGACAGGTATACTTGCATTTTAAGGGTATTACAAAAAAAAAAAAAACATTTTTCTTTTGTGTACTTATATGTAATTAATGATGCGATAAAATTATGCAGTGTCTACTCCCTTGTCTGTGTATCCCCACCCCTACAACCCTACCCGCTTCCATTCCCTTTCAATATATACTGGCACTGGTAGTGCCAACAAAATGTTTACATTCATGCACTTAATGCACTTTTATATCTCAAACAGGAGCTACCATGGCATCTAACGGGCAGCCTGCAACGGATAGATTTATTAGATATAGAGAGTTGTTAACTGAGAGATGCAGATATTCGTATGAGTGTGGATTATCTGTGTGCATTACATTGTTTTTTACAATCATGTTTGGCCTGGTTACATATTGGTTCATAGCGTTCATCTCTATCGAGATGAACGAGGGGAGAAGGACTAACAGCACTAATGTGACCAATGCAACAGCAAGTGCAAATACTAAAAAAGGTGATTTTTTGGTATGGAACGGAACTAAACTTGTATGGGGATTTTATACCACACCATCCAATGCTGTCATCTCAAAAAATGAAGGGCTACAGGGTGAAATGCGAAATAACACAGTGTCTCCGCCGAAAATATCTAATTACAATGCCCGCAGTTTAAATGACCGAAACCCCTCCGCCATATCCTGGTTGTATAACACCCCCACCAGCCAGCCTGCCCCCGTAGCCAAGAACACATTCTCAGATAACAGAAAGGAAGAAAATGAAAGAATGACAGAAACACATGAAATATTATATGATGATTGGGTAAAGGGGGGCGGGAAGGAGAAAGGGGGGACCACTTTGTCCATCGCTCATGAAGCTGGAAAGTACATGAGGAACAAAAATAACAGATGAAAAAGGGAAGCGGGGAGGAGGAAGTATGATCAGTACTATGGGTTAGGACTAGATAAAATGGAAGACCCACGACACCCCCACCAGACAAATAAATGGTATGCGGACATGAGTGCAACAGCTAAACAACAAATGAAAGCTGTTATGTCTGCTCCCTCATCCCCCATGCTTCAGGCATGCCCAAAGTATTGTTACCCAAAGAGTTGCCTATTGTAGATGCCCAATCTCTCCTTCATCTCACGTTGTGCAGGATTAAGAACACCTTCCAGGCACATGAAGTTACTTTTAGAATGCTGCAGAACGAGAAAACTTGTTACCCAAAGACGGTAGGAGTGGTATGTCTGGAAGAACCATTTTTTCTGATACAAGGGACACTTTTTTCAGACAACAAGTGGAAGGACGAAGAAGTAATGTGTAAAGCTGAAGCGCTGAGGGGTGTGGCACCAGAGAAATTGGAGTGGATAGAAGAAACGTGCACACCAATATGGAAGGAACACATTTCAAAACTAACTTGGGTAACAGCCATTGAAAAACCCTTCAAGCTGCAGAAGGAAATAGACTATGAGCTGTGTTTTAAAGGAGAGGGGAAAGCCTCCATGGGGACAAACAAGAACTGTAACAAGACCCTCACCATCCCAGATTTAAGAAAAGGAACAGCGGCCCTGATGGACACGTATTGGGTATGTGGCAACCAGGCATACCTGCACCTCCCACAATCATGGAGTGGCAGCTGCTCAATGGCCACTCTACACTCAGCACTAATGGTAATACCAGAAAGCCACATTGATGGGAGCAAAAAGATGCGAGAAAACACCCAACAGAGCGCAGCCCAGCCCACTGCAGAGTCACAAATCTATGTCCTGTCTTCCGAGAACAAGGAAGAGGTGCTGTCCCGAAACAGACGAGCATCAAACTGCATATCAAAAGCATCATCAGAGTTGCTGGCACAGATCCCAGACAGATACAGATTATTCAGCTCGGCAGAAACATTCTTTGCCTCACTGATCCCAAGTATCCAGGCAAGAGCAAAGGCAAAATGGCTCCAGATAACACGTTGGGAGCTGATCCAGCTGGCAAATGACACTGAAGAAGGGTTCAACGTAATAAAAGTGGAACTAAGAGCATTACGGCTGATGACCATGCAAAACAGGTATGTCTTGGACCTGTTGACAGCGATGGATGGAGGTGTTTGCCGAAAAATCGGAAGTGCCTGCTGCACTTTCGTACCTTCTGAAGACGCAGACAACGGCTCCCTGTCCCATGTGATCGAAGCAGTACACAACCTAGGAGAAAGAATGAAAATGGAAGGTGGAGCAGAAGAAAGCACGTGGTTCGACAATATCTTCTCCTGGGTTCCATCATGGCTGGGAATGACTGTGAAATTCTTGATGCCGGCTGTGGTGTTCCTCCTCTTTATTTTTTGCCTGTGCCAGGTGGGTCTTCGATGTTGTGCTAACGCAGTACCGAATGGTGCAATGATGATGGTGACAATCGGCAACACCCGTAGTACAATACAAACTATGCAGGAAGTGCAGGTACAAACAGGAACAGATGACACACCAAGATATCAGCTAGTGCCTAGGTATCACGACAAGGATAAAGTGGACAACTTGTGGCATACTACCATTAGAGAGCCTCGTATACTAGAATGGTACGAGGAGGTATGGGTAGATTTGGAAGGAGAGAGCGGATGTATATACCTGTCCTGTACCCCAGATGAGTATGCTAGGAGAGGTGAGAGCTTAAGGGGGGTGTGCAGAGCGTGGATGCCCATAAAAGGCACACCTGCATGGGATGACGCAATAATTGACGAAGAGGAGTGCAGGAGATTGGAAGATTTAAAGAATTCGTTACTTAGGTAACGAAAGGGGGGAAATGTAGGGGAGGATTGGTCCAAAAGACCCCCCTTGCCTACATTCCCTCCCCAGGTGAGGGCCATGGCTCATCGGGCGTCCCCTCCTTACCACCAGGGCCCAGGTGGTGGATGGCTCACCTGCTGAAGACATTGCCCAAACGTACTGAATTTAGCTAGGCCCAGAAACCATTTTGTCTAATAAAGATGGTGTGAGCTCGGCGCACTGTAGCGCGGCCCCCACCTTTGGAGAGTTTCAATTATCCCTGTGGCCGCAGCTCCCTGGCAGATCCGCTGTGAGCCCGTTCCCACGAATGAGACGGACATGAGCTAGTGTAAGATACCAACACTGTAACATTTCACCTTCCGCAGTGTATCGCTGCTCCCAGTATGACAGCATGACCCGGCCAGCAGAGCCTGGGTGGAAAGAGAACTGAGTAATGGTCCTTTAATAAAAGCAAAAGTTCCCAAATACTAATGCCAAAACTACTTGCAATACGTGCATTTTCTCCACAAACCCCTTTGATTAGAAAATTTGTAAAACGTACAGATATGGTACAATACATGTTCACATGGCATAAGCAATGAAGCACCCCCACCACTGCAGTTGTGTGCAAATAATAAAAGTGTCCCGGGGGGTTATTTGTTATGTGCCTCATTGAAAAGCTTACACCCCACGGTCCCGCGCCACAACCGAACTAATGCTGCTAGTGTGCAAAGAAAGACAAATGCAACCATACTGAGGGCTCATGTGAAGGACACGCGAGAATGCACCCTCCATGTGTGTAAGTCCAAGCCCCTTATGTGCCACTACCGTCATGTACGGTGGCAAGTCATTTCCTATGTGCTCCACCAACCTTACTACTACCTCACTAACTGCAAATGTATATGCATATAACACAATGTTGTAGTTGTTAAAACATAGTGTACAAATAATGTGCTCGGACTGGCTAAATTCGAGAGGCATTAGCAATGTTAAGATGTGAGCTTTGAAATGACTCAATTAGTATTGTATGTTATTTGAATGTTTATGATGCTTTCACCGCAAATCGGCAACACACGAGGAAGATGCCTTTGTGAGTTTATGCAAGGCCATTCCCCCTCCCACCCAGTGGAGCCTGCCAGATGAGAGGGGAGAGGCCCGCGCCGCGCTGCTCCACCTCCCCCAACTAGGCTGGAGCCGCTTCAAAGATTTGTAGTCCCCTCTGCAGCACCCAAGGCCACGGCCCGCCACCTGCATTATTTACAGCCCAGTAGTAAACCTCCGCCTGAATACACAAATCCAAAGGCGCCCTCTCTTAAACGCCACAACCCACCGAATCACCTTAGGTTTATGGCCCCTGTAAAATTAGGACACCCAATACTATGGCAACATACAGCAGCACATTCATAACGACTTCTAACAAGACGAAAAGACATGTACCGCCTGTCCCATGCCCTGAGACCTAGCCCCACGACCTATGGTACCCGGTCAACAGGACACTGGTAACCATGTACTGATGAATCGTCATCAAACCCCTCTCAAGGTGCATTCCTCCTGTGTTGCATTAACCTGTAGAATAACCTATTGTGCATGGCCTAGGGCAAATAAGTCAGGAAAAGACATTCATCTCTGACACTGGCCACAGTGGCACAACGACACCGCCCGGATGAACCCAGCAGACCTGCCAGGCCCAGCCCAACCCACGAGGCTGACCAGTGACGTCCTCCAGCCAAGGCCAACCACATCGCAGCAGCACCTATAGCTAGTCGTTGCCACCCAATCCCATTGAACTTGTGCCCCCTATAGAATGTAGGTTCTGATGACGTTTTTTGTAAATATATACGCCTGTCTTTGCTATTGTCAGACAGAGCGCTCTCGGAGTTTGCAGAGTTCTTTGCATGCCCTATTCTGATTGATAAACTCCCATTTACGCTCACCCGCACTTTGCCTTGGCCTTACTCCCATCCTGGTAGAGTCCTTCATTGTCTCTCATTGCGGGGAGGATCGTGCTGGTTGGGGACGCTTGCCTTCATCAGTTACTAGATAGCTGATAATTACCTGCTTAAATATCAGCGTGCCCAACAGCTGATTTTCCTCAATGCCAGTGTGCGCTTTATCTGCTTCAGAAATTATTAGTGATAACCGCCAGGGCTGGCCTTTTTACCTGGAGCAATGCAAAAATAAGTCCGCAAAAAGTAGCTTAGCCGGCACAACTCAATCCTTGAGACGTGACATCCTATAGATTTCAACCTCCTCTACCTTACCACAGCCCCAATACATATTAACATTCCTTCCTTCCTTAACAAAACATTTCAATGGTCCCATTTTTTCCAAGACAAAACGATCTTTAATAACGTTATTCCAAAAGGATGTTCCTCTATCAATCTGTATCTCTCAGTAAAAAGAAAAATAACCACATTCAAACAAATTGAGTGCAACACAGACTGGCTCAGCGTAAACAGAGAAGTAATTGCGAAAGTAACCCTCCTGTACAACCAGGACTATGAGGACATGATGAGCAAAGCTAAGGGGCCAGGCTTTTACAAGATCATGTTTCCTGCTTCTTCTTGCTAAGAAAACAGCAGCTGTCCAATTGTTTTAAGTAGCTGGAGGTCTCAGCCCGATCATACTGCTTATTAAGGTACATGCCTCATAGGTCCGAAATACCGACAAGCAGGACAGAAAACAAAGAACACATAAAAGTGCAGCAAATGAAGTAGTAAACAGGATTAAAACATGTCAGATCCTGTGTTACTGTGCAACATCCTTTCTCCACATATGACATAAAGCCTGTCATATTTGTATTCCTTTGTCTTGACCATTGAAGTGTGTAGGTTATGCAAAATACTGTGATGCCGTATAATAAACATGCGCAATAAACCAGGGTTTTCAAAATAATGTTTGATGGTTTGTTTAGACCGTGCTCCAGTGGTTCAAATATCGTTTCCCTAGATTCGCTCAGTGGAAGTCCTCTGTTTATTATTACTAAACTAATTGTCTTATGGATAATTTCAGCTTATTTCTAAGGTCCACCTTTATCGCATATGATGAAATTCTGAAGCCATTATTATGATCCTTGGATTACTGTCTATAAAACAAATGCATGTACATTGCCCTGGCTGGTGGAGACAAATGTTCCACGCTCACTTGAGAGGGAACTGCACCAACGCTATGCAAGGAAAATATATGGGTTTTGCTCTTCCTTTGTTCCCTAGGACATTGTGGAATTCTGTGTGTCAGAGGGTTCATGCTAACTGATGCCAATCCCTGCTCTAGTCAATAATAATGACAATATCAGACTTTTACAGAGAATTGTATGTCAGATTCCTCCTGCCTAATAGCTGTTAATATCAGATAGAATATGAGCAGGAATGTGAAGGGGCTGTGGGTGGAGCAAGGTAAAGTGTACCAAATTTAATTGATTCAGGCAGCAAGATGGGACATGTAGAGTGTTCTACAGAATAAGTAGATCTGTTGTTCATTTTGTCTCTTAAAGAAATAGATCTAAAAGCACATTCCACATCCCTGTGCTCTACTGAGAAAACAATGCATTTGAACATCGGAAAGAAGGTTTAAGGGTGTTACGCCAATTTTTCTATTGGCTGTACGATACCATCGTGTTGGTCAATTTCAATGTGAATAGCTGAAGCTCCTCTAAGTTCTCTCAATTTTAATGTGATATATCGGTGCCAATGTGTCTCCCACCTTTAAGATAAATACAAAAACAAACAAACAAACAAAGATCATTTGCCTGAAGAAGATGCCTTCCCTATCATCTTGTTATTGAATAGCGCTTGTTTTTGTCTATAGATGACACTTCACCCCTTAATGCACCATCTTACCTATATGTCTTAATTACATTATTTACATACACTGTGCTCTTGATTCTATTTGATTTTCAAAGTTGTACAGTCTTCTGAGCCATTCCACTATCTGCTCACCCACATCACTATACATCCTGATAAATGGTGCCTGAAGCTGGGCAAGACAGATGTTCCAAATACACAAAACATAGGAGCAGACTATCCAGTCTCTGCCTTCATGTTTCAAAACTACATCTAGAGACCACTCAACACAATAAGACTTGCTAACCCACCTGGGTGCGGTACACGTCTTTAAAGTCATCATAACAGCCCTTGTTTCACCATAAAATGTACTTGTGTAAGGGAATCAGGCATTCACTACATGCCACAAACTGCCCACCTACACTGCAAGACATCTTTAAATATGGAATGTCTTACTGGTCAAAGATAGATGGTCAAAATGCACAAACATACAGGACTGTTCACCCAAAGGTTACTTGACAATATAAAGAGACCACTCTAAACACTAAATAATAGCACCAGTCAATTGTATTCAGCACGCTGCCCCACGGGGGGTACGGGGGGAGTGGGCCTGGGGGGGGGGGGTGCTACAAGTCTTAAAATATGGCACATGAGTCTTCTTTTCACAGTCAATTTACTTCTCCATGTTATACAAGCTACAATGACCTGCAAGCATCTGCCCAAACAAACATGGTGTGTGTTGCTCCTGAAATTGAGATGCTCAAAATACACAAACGTAAATGAGCACACCATGCTGCCTCCACCAAAAGGTCATCTGTCTAAAGCAAGAGATGGCCGTAAACAATGGTACTTGCTGAATGCATTATGCAGATTGTCCCACCATGGTGTGTGACAACCAGATGTGGTAAAGCTCTTTGAGTGGAAACCCGCCCATTTTGGTTAACATGTATGCTTAATCATGAGCGCCTGGAGACTGCCCTTGGGTGGTATTGGTGCGCGATATAAATCAACATAACATAACATTTGACTTGTGTATGCCGCTGAACACATTGATTAATTAGTGGCATAAAAAAGTCACATGACATGTTAGCTTCATAAACATTCCACAATCCGACCAGCTCACAGACAACAACTCTTTTATCAGATTGTGTGTCTGAAATGTCAAATGCAGACCAGCAAAATAAGCAAAATCCAAGACTTCCCATCTGATGTCCGCCCCTATTTCCCATATACAGGTCCTGAGCATTGGGTATAAAATAGCATTGGACTTAAAAATGCCATGATTTCTCAAGAATCTTTTGGGCACACACTGCTAGACACATCAACTATTTCCCTGGACAACAAGCACAAAAGGTAATCTATTATTTTTACAGATCATTTATGTGTCAAAAATGGTTCCATGGACTAAGGATCTTACTCCTATATCGTTTAAGTACATAAAGAAAAAGATTATTCTGACGTGTGTTTTAATGAGGATTTACAGTTTTTGAAATTGCTGATTTGATATTTGCAATGAGGTTTCATTACTTGGGAGCATTTTTATTTAATGGGCTTTTCTTTTAAGCAACTGCTTTGGGTATTCTAAAACACCCACTTTTTCATTCGAGAATTTGCTCTTGTTATTAAAATGCCATCTTGAATTGCCCTCAGATGTCCCAACACTGCACATAACAAGAAGCACTGGAGAGTACCACACAATTTCTCAAAGATATTCCACTGATCTGACAATGGCACCAACTGTGGCATTCATCCAAATGACATTGATAGAGAGACCATTGATGTCTTGGGAGATGTACAAGTCAGCTGAATTTACAAATAATTGGCAGCCCAGACTCACTAGGAGATTGTTTGCATTAGCTGTACCTACGATCTTTCCACATCAACGTGGGGCAGTGAGTATGATATAGATCAATGGTGTGAAATCACAAGTGCGGATCAGTTTCATGTGTATGATATGATATGATATGGCATTTGTAACGCGCCTATACACTTTTTATGTTTCTATTTCCAGTTTCCCTATTGGCCCATTTCATTTCTTGATGGTTGAATGAGACTAAGATGGTAATTTCTAAATATACACCAGCCATCCAATTAACGTAAGCAGTAGGAGGCCTCAGCCAGATCACATTGCTAAGTTACATAATTGTACAAAGACCAAAAAAGAACCCTATTAGGGAACTCCCGTCCCCTGCACTCTATTTATCGCTTAAGCAAGCTGAGTAAAGGTTTATTCCCAAGAGGGGAATCAGAGTAAATGGAGTAAATCAATTTAAAGTTAAATGAAACAACATAGTAATTCAAGATATCGGTTTAGTATCGAAACATATTCATCAGTTCAAAGAAGAGTTGGTTATCCAATCAGGATTTATTTTTCAAAGAGCAAATGCCCAACGCGTTTCGAGATAATGTTCTCTTCATCAGGGGCTGTAGTTATTCGTTGTGTCAATCAGAGTAACTCTAGAGAAGTATATACAAAATAATAATAATGTCAGTTTACATGATAATAACATAGACTGAATGTTTAGAGACAGCGAATTATCCAATCAACCATATGGGTTCTTAAAGCAAAAGGTAGCTCACTAATTAGAAGAGTCTACAATCATGTTATAAAGCAACAAGAAACTAGAGTTAATATCGTTTTAGCAGAGTCTTCATTCTATCAAACAATTGTAAATCAAGTGTAAGTAAAAATGGACTATTGCAAATACCACTAGGTGTATAAAGGGTAAAAAACATACCGTATGTTACATTAAAGGAAGGACTGGGTCATGCTGTTACACAAGTGTGTCATCCCAACAAGGTGTAGCTGTCTGGGTCCCCTATAGTATAACCAAAGAGGCAAAAGATGCTGAATGAGCACTGTGCTTTGGAATCAAGTGAAAATGGATAGATGTAGAAGAAAGTCTGTTAACTTACTAGCCAAACAAGAATCGCTTGTATCTGAATCCCTCAAAGGCTGGGGGGCCGTGTTGGTGTCAAAGGAAAACAGTATTTTCAGTCTGTGCGCGGTACCTAAAAGATGGAGGCGCCACTCGTTACAAATAGAACGACCAAAAAGGTCTAAAGTGTCAAGAGTATCCATCTAGGATCAAAATCGAAAAATAGAGTTATAGTAGTATGGCCCTGTCCCAGAATAAGTAACTTACTGTAGTCTTTGTAAGGCAGGTAAGACAGGTAAGAGCGGGGAGATACAGCAGTCGCTAGAGACCTCCAAAAAACATGGCGGTTAATATATACGTCATTGTTGTGACGTCATTACGCTGCAGCGCACATGACGTCGCCAATGTAAACACCATGTACACGTCTGTTTAAAGAGACGGGTCTGGTAGCAAAAAGTGGCCAAGAGGTAAATACGGCTGAATGTAAAAAGCTGAATGTAAAAAGCTTTCCTGAGTCACTTAATGTGGCACGAAGGTCTATGTATGCAGGAAAATGCGTATGAAGGGAGTCTAACAAGGAGTGTCATTTAAAGAAATTAGTCTGATTCGTTTAATATTCTCAAAAAGTCTGTACATACGGGAAAGTACGTATGAAGGGAGTCTAACAAGAGATGTAATTAAAAAAACTAGTGTCATTGGAAAGGTATGTATGAACCTTCAAAAATGATTAACCCGAATATTGTTAGAGATAATACAAAGAAGGTGCAAATACAAAACTGCATAGATATATTAGTCATTTGTAGCCAGATATGACATGTTATACATAGAAAACATATGCATTGGTAAATGTGAGCATAGGAGAAAAGTCATCCATAGAAGTCAAGTAAATAAGTAGTATCAATCTGATAAACAAGGTACGCTGTACTCTGCCTCATGTCAGATGAGTGCACAATCTGTTGAGGTTAAATGTGATTAGCCCAGATGCGAACCCAAAACTGAATTCTAGTACCTCTGGGGGGGAAGTTGGTGCCTGTGTTTAGACTTAAAGGCTATCGGTGTGGTAGAGCAGATCTCAGCAATGAAGGGAAAAAGATGTAGCGTTAAAAGAGAGGCGTTTCAAAGGAAAGGCCCTAGGTAGAAATCTTCGTTAAGTCCTTTGGGATTAACTGAGTCCAATTTATGGATCCAGTACAGTTCTCTTTGTGCTAACTTCTTAGCAAAATCTCCTCCTCTTGGTAGAGAATGTACTGTTTCTAAAATAATCCATCTGAGTTGTGAGATGTTATGACCGTTCTCCTTAAAGTGTCTAAAGACTGGTGATTTGTCGTTCTGTGTTCTAATATTCGACTTATGTTCAGTCCAACGTTCTTTCGCTTTCCTAATTGTTTTGCCTACATAGTATTTCCCACAGGGACATCTTAAGGCGTAGATGACATTTTTGCTGTCACAAGTAGCATGATCTGATAGGAATATTTTTTTGCCATTGTTGGGGTGTCGGATGTATTCACCTTTAATTATATTAGGGCAATGCTGGCAGTGTAGACATGGGTAAGTTCCAGGTTTTTGTTTTCTCAAAGTCATTTGTACTGATAATGTTTTCTTTTCAGCTTTAACCAAACTATCCCTCAAGTTCTTTCCTCTCTTATACGCCAGCATTGGCGGTTCTGGGAATAATTTGTTAAGATTAGGGTCTGCTTTGATGAGGTCCCAATTCTTGGTGATTATTCTCTTGATCTGATAACTCTGACTGGAAAATTTCAGTGTATGGATGAGTCTGGTATTAATCTTCTTAGGTTTTTCTTCCAGTAGGTTGGATCTTGAAAGAGTCGCGGTACGTCTGATAGCTTTATCAACGGTGGCATCAGGGAAGCCTCTATTGATGAACCTTTGTTTCATCTCCTCATATTCTCCTTGTAGTTTAGTAGTGTCAGATTTAATCCTTTTTAGACGTAACATTTGACTAAAGGGTAAGTTGTCCTTCAAGTGGGTTGGGTGGAAACTTTCAAATCGTAGTGTACTGTTACAATCCGTGGGTTTCCTGTAAATACTGGTTTGTAGATTGTTACCAATGATTCCAATATTGATGTCCAGGAAATGAATGTTGGGTGTGCCCATCTCTAGGGTGAAGGTAATTCTTTCATGGCAATTGTTTAAATATTGGAAGAACTGGTTGAGTTCATCTTTGGTGCCTAGCCAGATACCAAAGATGTCATCTATAAACCTTTTCCACAGAGCTATCTTGGTTTTCCACGGTTCTGTGTTCAATACATAGGTCTCTTCAAAATGGAACATGAAAGTATTTGCGTAAGATGGGGCCACTGGTGACCCCATCGATGTGCCTGCTGTCTGTAGATAGAATTTATCATTGAACCTAAAGTAGTTGTTGAATAAAATGATGTGAATAAGTTCCATAGCAAATACATTGTGTATCTTGGTGTTTCTATGTTTCAAAAGAAACCATTCCAGCGCTTCTATCCCTTGTTGGTGCGGGATAGAGGTGTACAGGCTGTTAACATCCAGTGTAAATAGGATAGATGTGGAATTGTCAATTTGTACTTCATTGATGACTCTCAGAAAATGAGCAGTGTCTTTCAAGTAAGTGGATGTCCGTTGGACCAATGGTATGAGTGCTTGATCCAAATAAGTAGCTAGGGGATGAAACACACTTTCAGTCCCCACAACAATAGGTCTGAATGGTGGCTTAGTCTTGTCTTTATGGATTTTTGGAAGAGCATAAAATACCGGGGTCACTGGAAATTTTTTAATGAGAAAGTCACAAGTGTGGTCAGAAATCCAATCCATTTCTGATGCTTTCTCGACTGCTTTCTTAATAGTGTCTTTAATGGCCAGGATAGGGTCAGAGTCCAATACCAAATATGTGCCTTGGTCATTCAATAAATTCAGACATCCAGAGTTGTAAAAGTTGGTATCCATCAGTACTAAGGCACCGCCTTTATCGGCTGGTTTCAGTGTGATAGATGAGTCTTCTGCCAATTCTTTTATCAATTTAAGTTGATGTTTCCTAATGTTGATTTTTTTAGGAGTATTGTATTTGAGTCGTTTTAGTTCTTTTGAGGTTTTAAACTTGAAGAGATTGATGACTGGATGATTTAATTGTGGATGAAAAGAACTTTTATTTTTTAATTCAAGATACTCATGTTTCTTGTGTTGTCCAGTCGGTTCAGGAAGTGAATCAAAGAATACTTTGAGTTCCATTTTACGTATAAGTTTGAATAAGTTCACTTCTTCTTCAAAGTTGTTAGTGCTGGATGTAGGAATAAATGATAGGCCCAAGTTCAGTGTATCCATTTGTGATTTAGTTAGAATTTTGGAGGAGATATTTAAAATGTTGGACTCTATTGTTTGTTCTTTTGCCTTGGTTTTCTTTTGGCTTCTTCTGGTTTTCCTCCGGCTAAAAAAGGCGTTGTGGCTGTTGTAGGAGTGGCTGTATCCGGTTGTGTGAGTGGTTCCGTGGAATCTAAAGGTATATTTGTAGATGAGGATGGACGTATTGAGTTAGGCGTATCTATTTCGCCACTGGTTACGTCGCTGCTGTCACTATTGTTGATAGGTGCCGGTATACCAGGTTGTCTAAGGGGTCTAGTAGGACCAGGTCGGGTGTTATTGTAGAAATCTTGCCAAGTGTAGACAATGTCGCGGGCGTAGTCTAGTGTGTCCCGTCTGAACTTCCTAATCTTCCTTTGTTCAATGTCGCGTTTATAACTCTCCAGTTTACGATTGGTGTCTTCAAGGATGGTTGTTAGATCCTCTGCTGTTTTTAATTTAGACAGTTGTGCTGTTAAATCCTCAATCTCTTGATTAATTGATGAGAGAGATCCTGCTAGTTCCTCAATAGTTAAAAGAATTAAGTCCAGTGAGCATTTGTTAAGTATTTGCTCCCAACGTTTGACAAATAATTGATTGTCCCTACACAAGGTAGGTCTGAGGTAAACTCTTAATCCGCGGGGGATTTTTTTACTTTTGTAGTATTGTGCTAAAGTTGTAGCATGCAATTTTTGAGATATTTCTCTTCTTATCAATTTCTCAAGTTTAAAGATTAGTCTTTCTGGGTTGTCATCTCCTGCCGTCTCTTTGTCGGTATCTTTTATTAGGCTAAGGATCCTTTTAGCCTCTTCTTCTGTAAATGCTAGTGTAGTGGCTTCTTTGTTTGTTAAAGTATTTATTTTAGAGAATGACATACTTTGGTGTTGGTGCAGGTGTTAATTTATGCCAACCCGTGAAGGGAAAATAAACTAACTAACTGGAAGGTACACACCTGACACTCAGAATGTATAACTGACTTTAATGTGCATGTGGTGCTCTATTATGAAATAGAGGGATCTATTTAAGAGTAATTCAAGGTGCAGGGGAGAAAAGATATCAACCCTGGCATATGGGTTGTACAATTACACAAAGACCAAAAAAGAACCCTATTAGGGAACTCCCGTCCCCTGCACTCTATTTATCGCTTAAGCAAGCTGAGTAAAGGTTTATTCCCAAGAGGGGAATCAGAGTAAATGGAGTAAATCAATTTAAAGTTAAATGAAACAACATAGTAATTCAAGATATCGGTTTAGTATCGAAACATATTCATCAGTTCAAAGAAGAGTTGGTTATCCAATCAGGATTTATTTTTCAAAGAGAAAATGCCCAACGCGTTTCGAGATAATGTTCTCTTCATCAGGGGCTGTAGTTATTCGTTGTGTCAATCACAGTAACTCTAGAGAAGTATATACAAAATAATAATAATGTCAGTTTACATGATAATAACATAGACTGAATGTTTAGAGACAGCGAATTATCCAATCAACCATATGGGTTCTTAAAGCAAAAGGTAGCTCACTAATTAGAAGAGTCTACAATCATGTTATAAAGCAACAAGAAACTAGAGTTAATATCGTTTTAGCAGAGTCTTCATTCTATCAAACAATTGTAAATCAAGTGTAAGTAAAAATGGACTATTGCAAATACCACTAGGTGTATAAAGGGTAAAAAACATACCGTATGTTACATTAAAGGATGGACTGGGTCATGTTGTTACACAAGTGTGTCATCCCAACAAGGTGTAGCTGTCTGGGTCCCCTATAGTATAACCAAAGAGGCAAAAGATGCTGAATGAGCACTGTGCTTTGGAATCAAGTGAAAATGGATAGATGTAGAAGAAAGTCTGTTAACTTACTAGCCAAACAAGAATCGCTTGTATCTGAATCCCTCAAAGGCTGGGGGGCCGTGTTGGTGTCAAAGGAAAACAGTATTTTCAGTCTGTGCGCGGTACCTAAAAGATGGAGGCGCCACTCGTTACAAATAGAACGACCAAAAAGGTCTAAAGTGTCAAGAGTATCCATCTAGGATCAAAATCGAAAAATAGAGTTATAGTAGTATGGCCCTGTCCCAGAATAAGTAACTTACTGTAGTCTTTGTAAGGCAGGTAAGACAGGTAAGAGCGGGGAGATACAGCAGTCGCTAGAGACCTCCAAAAAACATGGCGGTTAATATATACGTCATTGTTGTGACGTCATTACGCTGCAGCGCACATGACGTCGCCAATGTAAACACCATGTACACGTCTGTTTAAAGAGACGGGTCTGGTAGCAAAAAGTGGCCAAGAGGTAAATACGGCTGAATGTAAAAAGCTGAATGTAAAAAGCTTTCCTGAGTCACTTAATGTGGCACGAAGGTCTATGTATGCAGGAAAATGCGTATGAAGGGAGTCTAACAAGGAGTGTCATTTAAAGAAATTAGTCTGATTCGTTTAATATTCTCAAAAAGTCTGTACATACGGGAAAGTACGTATGAAGGGAGTCTAACAAGAGATGTAATTAAAAAAACTAGTGTCATTGGAAAGGTATGTATGAACCTTCAAAAATGATTAACCCGAATATTGTTAGAGATAATACAAAGAAGGTGCAATTACAAAACTGCATAGATATATTAGTCATTTGTAGCCAGATATGACATGTTATACATAGAAAACATATGCATTGGTAAATGTGAGCATAGGAGAAAAGTCATCCATAGAAGTCAAGTAAATAAGTAGTATCAATCTGATAAACAAGGTACGCTGTACTCTGCCTCATGTCAGATGAGTGCACAATCTGTTGAGGTTAAATGTGATTAGCCCAGATGCGAACCCAAAAACGGAATTCTAGTACCTCTGGGGGGGAAGTTGGTGCCTGTGTTTAGACTTAAAGGCTATCGGTGTGGTAGAGCAGATCTCAGCAATGAAGGGAAAAAGATGTAGCGTTAAAAGAGAGGCGTTTCAAAGGAAAGGCCCTAGGTAGAAATCTTCGTTAAGTCCTTTGGGATTAAGTGAGTCCAATTTATGGATCCAGTACAGTTCTCTTTGTGCTAACTTCTTAGCAAAATCTCCTCCTCTTGGTAGAGAATGTACTGTTTCTAAAATAATCCATCTGAGTTGTGAGATGTTATGACCGTTCTCCTTAAAGTGTCTAAAGCCTCTTTGGTTATACTATAGAGGTTATACTATAGGGGACCCAGACAGCTACACCTTGTTGGGATGACACACTTGTGTAACAACATGACCCAGTCCATCCTTTAATGTAACATACGGTATGTTTTTTACCCTTTATACACCTAGTGGTATTTGCAATAGTCCATTTTTACTTACACTTGATTTACAATTGTTTGATAGAATGAAGACTCTGCTAAAACGATATTAACTCTAGTTTCTTGTTGCTTTATAACATGATTGTAGACTCTTCTAATTAGTGAGCTACCTTTTGCTTTAAGAACCCATATGGTTGATTGGATAATTCGCTGTCTCTAAACATTCAGTCTATGTTATTATCATGTAAACTGACATTATTATTATTTTGTATATACTTCTCTAGAGTTACTGTGATTGACACAACGAATAACTACAGCCCCTGATGAAGAGAACATTATCTCGAAACGCGTTGGGCATTTGCTCTTTGAAAAATAAATCCTGATTGGATAACCAACTCTTCTTTGAACTGATGAATATGTTTCGATACTAAACCGATATCTTGAATTACTATGTTGTTTCATTTAACTTTAAATTGATTTACTCCATTTACTCTGATTCCCCTCTTGGGAATAAACCTTTACTCAGCTTGCTTAAGCGATAAATAGAGTGCAGGGGACGGGAGTTCCCTAATAGGGTTCTTTTTTGGTCTTTGTGTAATTGTACAACCCATATGCCAGGGTTGATATCTTTTCTCCCCTGCACCTTGAATTACTCTTAAATAGATCCCTCTATTTCATAATAGAGCACCACATGCACATTAAAGTCAGTTATACATTCTGAGTGTCAGGTGTGTAGCTTCCAGTAAGTTACATAATTGTGTAAGGTGTTCTTCCCTATATATATGAAAGACTAGATGAGCAGCAACCTGTAGGAGCCCTGTTTACGGGATACTTACACCTTACCGCACACATGTGCAAATGGAAACCCAAAGGGAGGGGTGGGGAGACTGACGGCCCCTAGAAAGAGGGCTTTAGGTAGACCTCGGGGTGTGCAAGGTGCCAGGGAGGCTAGCAGCCATTAAGGCCTACCTGGATAAATAAGCAGTCACAGCCTTATTTCGTTTCGCACGCTTGCCAGCTTTCCTTTATAGAGCAGAACAGGGTGAAATCAGCTCCTGGTCATTACCTCAATACATAACTGCAGTTCATATCCCTGGGAGTATGTGCTATACATTGTCCATATAAATAGCTAAGTAGCATTCAATGTGGTCCTCTGGGACAGGTGTTTTTACTTTTGGTCAATCAATTATTATATAACATCAATGAGGTCTCCTGGGACTAATTCTTTCACCGTTGGTAAATAAATAATTAAATAACACCAATGGGGTTTTATGGGACAAGTTCCTTCACAGTAGGTAAATAAACAGTTAAATAACATCAATGAGGTCACCTGGGACAAGGTCTTTCACAGTTGGTAAATAAATAATTAAATAACACCAATTCCGTTTCATGTGGCAAGTTCCTTCACAGCTGGTAAATAAACAATTAAACAACATCAATGAGGCCACCTGGTACCAGTTATTTCACAGTTGGTAAATAAATAATTAAATAACACCAATGCGGTTTCATGGGGCAAGTTCTTTCACAGCTGTTAAATAAACAGGTAGATAACATCAATGAGGTCACCTGGGACCAGTTCTTTCACAGTTTGTAAATAAATAATGTTTTAATCCCCCATGAGGTTTTATGGGACCAGTTCCTTCACAGTTGGTTACTAACTAATTAAGCAAAACCAATGAGGATTCAGGGGACAAGTTCGTTCACAGCAGTGGGTGCCTTGTGAGTAAGAGCCTCCTTTATGTTTCAAATTGGCTAGAGGCAGCCCCTGCACCTCTGAATTAAGGGTAGTTGCCCTCTACTGCCAGGCACTACGGCCCTAGTTCTATGACCACCTGCAACGGACCGCTAAGCACAGTTTCCGTAACCACCACTGGCTCCTGATCCAATGTCGTATGCTCCAACACCCACGACACATACAGTGCCCCCTATCGCAACTCCTAGGCGATAGCCGGTGCGGTCGGTGGAGAGGTGGTGGACAGCCTGTTAGGCCGCCATAGTTACCCCAGGGCTAAGCACCCCCTCCAGTCTCTGAGCTAGGTCGCCCCTGGTTACGTCCACACGTTCCTTTCCCCACTCTGAGGAGGTGCACCCTTGTTCCCGTCAACCCGGGCACCGTGAAGGGGCAAGGCCTAGCCATCCTCCCCCGTATGCACTGGCCAGAAGCAAGGGCGGGCCCGTTGTGGGTAAACCACACAAACCACCAACCAGGCCCCAGAAGGGCACTGGCAGAAGGATATGGGGGGGAATACCACACAGGGCCCAAGACCGCTCTCTCGCACGGGTGTAAGGTGGGCGTAAACCACCATGTGTGGTCGGGGATGGGTGTGTGTGTGTGTGTGTGTGTAGTTTTATGGCACTCTTTACCTGACCGGGGGGTGTAACCTATGTTATCTTACGCTGAGGCGATCCGCCACCACGTACCCCGTTTCCGGTAACAGAAGCTAAGCAGTGCGCATTAAAATCAAACAACCCACCTGTCTGTGAATGCCTTCAGGTGGAGACACAGCACCCACGCTGTAGACATGTCCTGCTCCTCCCAACTGAACTTTTCCCTACCTACTTGGCTGCTGCGACCTGGCAGGGCAAGGAACGCGCTGGTCCCTTTCTCACCATGAAGTAACTGCACAGAAAAGGGAGAACGACCTGAGCTCAGTCCCTCAGAGCAGTGCCGGTACAGAGGTTGCAACACCCTGCGTAATCCCTTCAGGTCTACGACCCAGCACAATCCCTCGACCCTGAGTAGGGGAGAAGACAAGAGGAAGGCCTCAGTTGAGATCTCTCCGAACGCAGCCAGCCTGGCTGGCCCTGCCGGATTTCCTGGAGTCTCTCTCTTCACGCTCTCTCTCTCTCTGGGCTGTTCCCAGGGGGACTATTCCACCGTTCACCGCAGCAGTGGAGCTCTACCCTGTGCTGAGGTGGAATCACCTCACAGACACCAATGCTCCCCCTGCAGGGGGAGCATACCATTACATAAGTGCATCCTTCGTGCCGCGCATCCCTCGCGCTGCGCGTGCCTACAGAGCAAACTAATTGCCCGCCAATTTGAAAACAAAAAGGCACACAGCTCCTGTTCACACGGCAAACCCAAATAACTGTGGGTTTACACTTGCTTCATAGGAACTAAATATCTTTACCTATGCAGGTTCCCTGCAGCATATTGCACTGAAAGTAAGTATGTCAGTCACAGTTGTATTGTGCATTAAAGTACATTGTTTTAGTGAGTTATGATTGAAAGAGATCACGCCACTGAAATCTCTCTATGTAGTGTTTAGGCTGAGTGGAATGTATTGCCCCATCACATTTGCTAGTGTCATTACTGTTTCTTTTTCTCTTGGCCCATTTAATCTCTATGCCACATCAAGAGTCCTGGGTGGTGAGTTCTTTCACTGAATCATCTGACACATTGCAGGCATCGCAGGTATGCAACTCATGTTTTTTGGTCCACTCAGGAGGTCCACCTCTGGCTATACAATTGAGAGCAGGCATGTCACTACTATCTGTACAGGTAGTGTCTAGGTCTGTTGGAAAGCAATACACCATTAAATATGCTTTGTCATAACTGTGCCTTTGCTTCTTGGCCTATTTCATTGCTTTTCCACAGGAACAGACTGAAATATCCAGTGCTTTCACTGCACCATCTGACATATCACAGGGCACAAAGGTGTGCCACTCACGTTTGTTTTGTGCAGTAAGTATAACAGTCTCTGATCTTCCTATTAACAACACAAATGTCCCTTTTATCGGTCTGTGTATTGTCCAGGCTGTGTGCAAACGATTGCCCCCTTCCATTTGCTCTTGAGATAACTGTCACTTTGCCACATTGCTCATTTAATCTCTCGTATGCAGGAAAAGGAAGGTCCTGCCAGTGCTGTTTCATTACCCACTGACACATTGCACTAGACCCATGAATGCCTGTAATTGTTGTTTTGTGCTTTACTGTCACTAATATACATCTTGTTAGTGTCTAAACCCAGTAGAAAGTATTGCCCCACCACATTTGCTCATATCATAACTGTGTCTTTTTGTCCTGGCGCGTTTTTTTACTTTGCCACAGGAGGGGACTGAACGCAGGCATGCCATACAGGGTCGCTTTGTTTCTTAGGACGGTCTGTGTCTGGGGTTACAATTGAGCGCATCAATGTCAATAATATCAGTTGGTGGACTGTCTGGCCCCAGTCGAATGTTTTGGTCCATCCCATTGCGGTGCCATAACCGTGCCTTTGCTACATGGTTCATTTCGTTTCAAGTCTGTGTAGGAAAAGACATGTTCTGCCCGTATTTTTGGTTTACCCTCAAAGACCTTTCACTCAACGCATGCATGACAATCATGGTTGCATTATTCATTAGTGCCAATTTGTTTCAGTGGGTTGCAATTGGGAGCAGGGAAGTCCCTGATATCTGTCATGTTAGTGTCTAGGCCTAGTAGAAAGTATGGATCCTCCCCATGATCAAATTTGTTTGTATCATCATTGTTCATTTTGCTCTTGGCCAGTTTTAATTCTATGCCACCGGTGGCAACTGGGACCTCAAGTGCTTACACAGCACCCGCATGCACATCTTATGGAGCACAGGTATGCCACTCAGGGTCACTTTGTGCATTAGGGAGGTCCTTCCATGTCATAACACTTGATAGCAGGCATGATGCCAAGATTAGTCTGCTTAGTATCTATACCTAGTGGAATGTATTGACCAATCGCATTTCTTTGTATCGTAAGTGCGCCTATACCACATGGCTCATTAAATATGTAATACTCAAAAGAAAACCATGGCAATCAGTGTTTTCAAAGTACCACCTGACACATCACAGGGAGCGCATGTATGCCACTCAGGGTTGTTTTGTGCATTAGTGCGGTACGTCGGTGGGGCTACAATTGTGAGCATGCATGTCACTAACACCAATCCATGTAGTATATGCCTAATGAAATGTATCACCCCATCTCATTTCCTTGTTTCATAAGTGTGCCTATGCCACATAGCTCATTCGATTCCCTGTCTTCAGGAGGAGACTGTGAAGGCCACTGTTTTCGCAGGACCATCAGACACATTGCTAGGTTCACAGGTATGCCACTCAAGGTTGCTTTGTGCATTCAGCTCTAGAGATTGTCTTCCACTGAATGGGGAATCTTAATCTAAATATTATGTGGCTTGTATATCTGACTTGTGCAGATGAAAATACAAAAAACATAGCAAGTCATATACTCCATGTAAAGGGAAAAGAATGAAAGTCGGACACAATTTAATCATGGTTTTGGCTAAAGACTTTTATGGATAAAATAAAGGGGTTGGGGAAAGGCCTAGCTGTCCCTGCGCTAGAGGTGTTTCCCTACCTAAACGCATAACTAAGGATCTGTCAGTGTCAGAATGTCCAAAATAAAACCATCCTGTATCAAAAGTGCTATTCTGACCCTCACAATCTAATGAAATAAATCTTAAGGTGAAAAAGTTAATGTCTTTGGCCTTCAGTGTTTCAAAAGTGTTAAAAAATACATAAATAACTCCAACAAAAGTCTCTATCGGATATTGCTCCTTAATCCAAAGGGTGTCTCCCTTCCCCTGGATTCTTCTTCACAATCTCTTAAGAATAATAGTTTTTGTTGGTTTCTCTCATGACATATCAAAGTCACACATGTTTTTATCTGAGGTTTAGGTTGTCAGGATACTTGGTATGCTCTCCTGCCAGGCTTTCTCTGTTTCCCTATATTCACACACTTGTGATTGCCTGGCATATTCTCCTGCCAGGGCTTCTTGTTTTGACACGCTTGCAACTGCCTGGTATACTCTCTTGCCAGGGCTTCTTGTATTCACATACTTGCTATTGCCTGGTGTACTCTTCTGCCAGGACTTCTTTTAGTTGTCTGTTTCTGCAACTCCACCTTTGATAGTTTACCACTTTAGCCCTTTTGGCTAATTCCTTTAGTCCTTAGTATATTTCCTCATTAGTGTTTTGCTCACACTTCCAATCATTCACCACCGTAGCATGGTGGGTTAATTTACATTGTCCACTAAAGATTCCCTTCTGAGGCAAACATGCTTTTAACTTCTTACTTTCATTATTAAGAAACAATTTTCTCTCTTTATCCGATTTGGAAAGTTCAATGTTTAACATGCAGCATGTTCGCTGATACGCCCGGTGGTCCCTCTGTCCCAGCATAGACTCACCAGCTCTTCGTGGCGTCTCCTGGTCTGTTTGCAGCTTGCTGGTGACAGCCGCAGGATTCTCTCTCCTTCAGGGCTGCTAGACATTCGGTTTCCACATCTCCCGTGGCTCTGGCTGGGCTTCTCCTTTCCTTGTGGTTCTGCGGTAAGCTTCTCTTTGCAGTTTTCCACCAGCGAATGCCCAGGAGCACTTCTCTTGCTTCTGGCATCCCTGTGTGAAATCTTCTATGTGTCGTCCTCTACTGCTCAGCATATGAGCTGGTTGGCTCCAACATGCTTCTTTCGTTTCTTCGGCCTGTGTAGGCATCATGAGTCAGACACAGACAACAGGTTCAAGTGCTTTCAACAAAGTTTTCTTAACTCAAAAAGGAAGGTGGAACAATGCCTAACTTGCCCTATGGTAAGATGGGATTTCCCTACATAAAGAAAACTAAAGATAGTCTGCATCAGGAAGTCCAGAGTAAACCATTGGACTATGTCCAAAACCCATGCTTGCCCTCGCAACTAACTGTATACAATGTGTAGGGATGTCAGCATCAAAATTAATAGTGTTAAAAAATAAAGTTCAGAGTTTCTTCTAGCTCTTGGCTTGCAATCAGCTCCCCTTCCCCAAGTTCAAAGTGATTCCTAAAGCCCAGCCGGTTCCCTTTCCCAAGAGTTCAAATCTTCCAGCTTTCAAACAAAACAACAAAGGGGGTTTCTTTCCACAAGAGTTCAAATCTTCAGCTTCCAAAACAACACTTAACTTCACAATCAAAAATAAGGTCTTTGCACAACACAAGCTTTTTCATAGGTGTTTCCAGTGGCTTTTCCAATCAGGGGGCACCCGGTCTAGGTGAAGTTGTTGGACCACACAGTCCACCTATAACAGGTCACGCAACCAATACCCTCCTTGACTGCTTTTCCATTAACACCAGTCCACAGCTTCTTCTTAGCAGTGAGGCTTGCTTCATTCACATGTGACACACTCTCCTGACACTGTATTATGGATTGGCTGGCCACCATGCACTTGTTACACTTTCTTATGTTCCCTTGGCTCTTGCCAATGCTCGTTTCCTTATAAAATACAGTTCTGTGCACTTTATTGGCTTTTGTCAATGCTGGATATCTCATATCATGCATACAACTCCTTGTTCTCTCTTGGTTTTGCCAGCACTTGTTTTCAGATAATGCAGTTCATCTTGTCAATACCGTTCAAAAACTTCCTTTCAGTAAGATTCACAATCTTTCTTTCACTCCTCTCACGTTGCAAGAGTGTTCCCAAATTGCTTTCATTTAGTTCGGTATTCAAAATGCCTTATATCTGCTTTAACTTGCTTTCATTTCGTTCAGTATTCAAAATGCCTTATATCTGCTTTAACTACACATAGCAATGCATGTTTTCCATTTATATTAATGTCCATGGGCCTCATTACGAGTCCGGCGGTAGCCGTGCCGGAAAAGCCCAGAATTAATTACTGCCTCTGTGATTGCTGGAATCACTGGGGCATTACAACCCTGGTGACCAGGTAATTCCGGAGGGGTAATTCCATTAACCCCCATTCCCACGGAGTCCTATAGGACTCCGTGGGGATGGGGAGAATGCAAACACTGGCACCATAAATAACGGTGCCAGTGTTTCCATTTCTGTCTGCAGGCGGGTGGCATTACTCCCGCCAGGTCAGACCTGACACCACCCACCTGCAGAACTTGTAGTCTGCCGGTCCGGAGATAATGGTGGTGTTTTACCACCACTGTTGTTTCCAGACCGGCAGGCTTATAATGAGGCCCCATGTCTTTATTCCTATGACCGCCTTCCAGCCCGGTGTTCCCCCTCCTGGTTGCACTCACCGATCAGACTTGTGCCTCCTTGCAAGGTCCTCCGCTGCCACAGGTTTCTTTCTCTCCCTGTGCTGTAACGCTCACCTGGTATCCATGGGGACGCCACTCAGCCCAGCTGAACCCTTCACTCCCTCTCGAACCTCTTCCCTTGGTAATGCTTCAGAGAGTTGGGTCTGCAATACAGGAGTGCTGGGTTCAAACTTAATTATTCCTTGCTGCTTAACCCCCCGCCTCCCTTGAAAACTAGACCTTCCCTCAGACATTTCCTCACCTTGATTTTTTGTACAATGCGCTCTCCGTCCTGCTTCTCAATGCAGGGGCGCGTATATGGAGCAGGCGTGTTGCGACCGAGTTACTTCACTGGTGCGCGTCCAGCCCTGCTGTGACTCCAACTTTGTTAAGGTTGGTTGCTTCTTCACAGTTTTGATATTTCAGTCTCTCTTCTTTCTTTCTTCCTCCTTATTCAATGTCTCTGCTTTCTTTCCTCTAGGTGTGGAAAGTGATTTTGGTGTTGCCATGCGGATTGGTGTGGAGCATGAATTGGTGAGCGAATGCGCGTTGCGCAGCGTTATTCCGAAAGTAATGTGCGGTGCGCGGCGATCATCTGCCTTTCTTGTGCTAACCTGTATTTCTTGTCTTGCTTGCAGGTCGCTGTGATGGTCAAGAATGGATGCCAACCACGAGACGTTTGAATCAGGTAAGCGTCTTGTGCTTCCTTAACAGGAATGATTCGGTGCTCTCTCTCCTTTCCAGGTTGTGGTGCTCAGGAGGAGGATGCAGCGCCTAGATGCTGGTGTTCCAGAGAAGGATGCAGCGCCTAGATGCTGGCGTTCTCAGGATCGGGTAATAGATGGACCGAAAACAGGATGCTACTCTCAGGTAAGTGCTGTAGTAATGATGTTCTTGTTCTTTTAGGGTGCGCGATTCCAGGATTCAGAAGGTAAGGAATTCAGGAGGCAGAGCTGGACACGGTGAGCGTCACGCTGCTAACCGCAGAGTAACGTGAAGCGTGTTCCTCTGTTTGGGTGTGGCTTATATAGCCCCAGGAACTCCAAGGCCCGACCACACTGAAAACACTAGACCTCATGACTCAGTTCTGGGAACTGAGCTATGTGGGAGCCTCCATATTGGACCAGCCCATTACGAAGTCCAGGCTCCCATATTACCTTCCCATTAAGCATGATCCTGGCTCCAGAGGCGCCAGGACTGACTCCAGGAGAGTCTTTGGCAAGGTGGCAAGGCCTTTGAGGCCATAATAAGAGACCCTAACTTGGCTCCCAGGGGAAGACTAACTTGCCTATGAGGGTTGGGGTTAGGGACCATGACATGTGCGGTCCCTCACATCTTCTCACAGCGGTCTTCCATGGCTCTTGCACACACAGCACTGCTTCCTCCAAAACGCAGGACTCATACAACTGTTTCCCTCAGTCTCACCGGCTTTCTTCTTATTGCGCTCTACTGGCCTCCAGCGTCCTGTTCCTTTGCTTCCTGCTGCATACGCTCTGCACTTTTCAACGGGTCTCGAGCGCTTCTCCTGCCACACTTCTACACCAGAGAGGTCTGCCTGCACCCAGCAGTTTGTGGGTGTTCTGCCACAGCTGACTCCCTTTTGTTAGGGATTACAGCTTTTAAAGTTCCTGCCTCCATTCTCATTCCAAAAAAGGACTAGACGGCTCACCATTAAAACGGTAGTCCTGCTTTGCTCTTGTTGTTCTCCTCCTCATCCCAGTACTTCACTGGGGTTGTTAGGTGTTCTCTTTCACAAAGTGAGGATGTGTTGTTCTAGGTGTCCTCTTCTTCGTCCCAGTCTCATACTGGTGTATTTTGGGGAATACTTTAGGGGAATCATAGGGAAAGGGCTGACAAAAGCCTATAAAAGCTTGAGGGATGGAGGGTTCATTGTGAAAGGGAAATGGGTGATACCATTTGGCACCTAAGGACGTCCTCTCCCCACTCCACAAGTCTCCTCCACCCAGGTGATCCTACCTCACATATCCACCAGCAGGGTCAGGATCCAAAAGCGATGGCATTTCCGTGAGAAGAGGATACCGGGGGAAAAGAAGTGAGGACGCCCTCAGGTTACTCACAGGCTACTTGAAGAGTCGCAGCCTGCTCCCAACAGCAGTCTGCCTTTCTTCTTGTGATCTTATTTTAAACATCCCGGGCACAGGTGTATGCTCACTGTTGGGGGTGACTGGCGCCCCCCGCGCGCCTCGCCGCAAGCCCCGGCACCAATGACTGAGACGCACATGTCCGTCTTGGTTCGGGCTTCCCGGTCGCTCTAACGCGGCCGGGAAATGCCCCGTTTATTTGTACTGCACGCGACGGCGTGCAACGTCAAGCCGCCGCGTGCGCGCCCGTCATCGGGCGGCGCCACACTCCTCCTTTTTCGGGGAGAACCAACAGTTACCATTCAACTATGCACTGCAAACCAAACAACACTGCAACTAGAACAAGTCACAAACCCCTATGTCATGAACACTGCTTTATTTGCATCCACCCGGGTCCCCTTACCTAGCACCCTCCGGATCATCAGCCAATTGTCCCAGCACGTAGTCGGTGAGGCGAGCAGGTTTCCCTCGCCCAGCCCTCTGGGGGTACCTCCGGCTCGCCTCCGGCACGGGTGATCTGTCCATCGACGGGCCCCGGGCTGGGGACTCCGGCATGCAGGGTGGGTCTCCCTTGTCCTCTGGGACTCCTCCCAGGTCCGGATCAGGAGGTGGGTCAGTTCTGGGATCTCTGAGCTTTTTGAAGAAGCTTACATTGCGGGTTACTTCTGACCGGCCATCTAACGCAGTTACCATGGAGCCCCGGACCGCCACGACGTCCAGTGGCTCAGGCTAATACGGCAGGGAGAGCTTCCCATGCGGATGTCGATTTCGAATGAGGACCTCATCGCCCGGCTCCAGCTGTTGTGGGCGAAGCCCCCTCCGCACGTTCTCTTGCTCAATTCTCACTCGCCGGTCCATCTCGACTTGTTGGTCATCGATCACCGCAAGCTCTCGTTCTCCGACCTCTGGCAACAATCCTCGCGGACACCTTCTGAACATCGCCTCTGCCGGGGCCACCCCCGTGGATGCATGGGGCGTAGTGCGGTATACCCTCAAGAATTGGTAAAGGGCTCTCTGCAGGGACTGCCCCTGTCCTTGGGCAATCCTAAATGTCTTATTGAGAGTCCTCATCAGACGTTCTGCTTCCCCATTCGCTCGAGGCCAGAGAGGCATGATCTTCCGGTGCACCACCCCACAGCTCACCATCAGTTCTGCAAACCGTTCACCCTGGAATGGTGCACCATTGTCCGAGCACAGCGTGTGTGGAAACCCGTGAGCCGCAAACCACTTTTCGACAGCCACCACCACATGCTCAAACGCCACGGACTCCACAAACTCCACCTCGGGGTACCTAGAGTACTCGTCCACCAGGATTAGGAAGTGGGTGCCCATGGTGGTGGACCTGAAGTCGGCATGAACCACCTCCCACGGATGGGTCCCCCTTGGCATCGCCTCGATGACTGGCTCCCGCTGTACAGGCGATGCTGACTTGCACCAGACACAAGCCGCCACAAAGTCATCCACCTTGCTTTCCAGCTCGGGGAACCACACCTTCATCCAGAGGCGGGCCTTGGTCTTGGCGGCCCCTTGATGACCTCGGTGTGCCAGTGCGATCACCTCACCCACTTTTGACTGGGGAACTACAATCCGATCACCCCGAAGTAACAGGCCCGATGTTGAGAAAGACAGTTCTTCGCGGACCTTCCATAGTTGCTCTAACCCAGTCCGGGCCTCCTGAGTGCACCCCGCCAGAGCCTCGAGTGCTGACTTCCAGGAGCCTTGCTGCATGGACTGCCTCAGCACCTTGAAACACTCATCCTGTGCCGCCGCAGCCTCCAACTCCTGGAGAGGCATGGCATTCGGCGTAGCTGCTTCCACCACGACTTGGACATGCTCCTCAGCTTCTTGCTCACAGGTGTCACGGTCTCCTCCTCCAGGCGCTCTGGGGTGTCTGGAGAGGTAGTCAGCTGCGTTATTTGCCCCTGGCCGGTAAACCAGAGTCACCCCATACTCCAAAAGCGCCAGCATCCACCTCTCAATGCGTGCTGGCGGCTTGGATGACGACCCTGCTAGAATGGGCAGCAGTGGTTTATGGTCAGTAACCACAGTCACCGGGCGTCCGAGTACATAGAGCCGGAAGTGGCGGCATCCCAACAGCACCGCCAGCGCCTCGCGCTCAATCTGCGATTAACATTGTTTGACGTCCGACAGCGCTTTTCTGGCATACGCGACTGGCCAGACGCCGCCGTCACGGTCAATCTGTGTCAACACAGCACCCAGGCCAAATGGGCTGGCGTCGACGATGATCTCCGATGGTAATGCAGGATCAAAGAACGACATAGTGTCCTCGGCCGTGAGGGCACTTCTAATGTCATCAAAAGCCGCCTGCTCCAGTGGACCCCAATTCCAGATGGTGTCTTTTCTTGTCAGGGCCCGGAGAGGCTCAGACCTGGATGCCAGGTTCTTGATGAACCGCCCACAGTACGTGACCATGCCCAAAAAGCTTTGCACTTCCGACACAGATTCCGGTGGTTGTGCCTTCTGTATGTCCAGTACCTTCTTAGGGTCAGGAGACACCCCCCCCTCCTTGAACACAAACCCAAAGAACTCCAGGGAGGGGCGCAGAAACTCGCACTTCTCCTTATGGAGGGTGAGTCCCAACGACTGCAGCCTCTCGAATGCCTTTGCCAAACGCCTCAGGTGGTCCACCTCCGTCCTTGCGAACACCAGAATGTCATCGCTTATGTTTAGGACGCCCTCGAGGTCAGCTAGGGCACCCCGAATGATGTTCTGAAATACTTCTGCCGCCGAGGACACCCCAAAGCTCAGCCTCTTGTAGCGGTATAGTCCCCGGTGTGTGGTGAAGGTGGTAATGTACCTTGACTCGGGGTGGAGGATGACCTGGTGATAGCCGGCCCGGAGGTCGAGTTTCGAGAAGAAGCGAGCGCCCTGCACCTCCTCAATGATGTCATCCAGCGTCAGGGTGAGGTGCCTCTCCCTCTTGATGGCTTTGTTGGGGATCCTCATGTCCACGCAGATCCTGACTGCGCCCGGTTGTTTGAGTTTCCTTGCCACCACTATGGGGGACACCAAGGGAGTCGGGCCCTCCACCTTTTCTATGATATCTAGATCGACGAGGCTGTCCAGTTCTTTGTCAACCTGCTCACGGAGATGGAAAGGTACCCTCCGATGTTTCAGGGCCACCGGCTGTACCGACTCATCAATGTGCAGCCGCACCGGCTCCCCGGCCATCTGCCCGATCCCCTTGAACAGAGCACGATGCTTCTCCAATAAGTCATTAATGTCTTCCAGGTAGACGGAGTACGCGAAGCTGACGATGCCGAGAGCTTCTGCCGCTGCACAACTTAACAAAGTGTTCGTACTCACTGGGGTCACGTAGAAACGTGCTGTGATGTGAGAGCCATCGTGTTCCACTTTTGCTACAAATGCCCCGTCCAGAGGGATGGGTTCCACACCACCGAACGGAAAGATGCGGGCCTTGGGTGTGACCAGCCTGGGCGGCTGATCCATGGCGTTGTAATGTTCCCGGGCCATGACGTTTACCGACACCCCTGTGTCCACGAGGACAGGGACTGGAGACTGGTTCACTTCAACCACGCACCTTGGTTGTCGCTGGTTCCTACTTCTTAGAAGCTCCACACTTGAGACAAAGAATATGTTCTCTTCGTCTTCTTCCTCAGCTTCTTCCACCTGGGCCTCCTCCTCGCTCTGGTCCACTTGAGCGACGTTGGACAGCCGACCTTGGCGAGTGGAAACAGTTCGGCCTTGGCCCCTTGGCACCAATACGGGCAAAGTCGCCCTACACACCCTTGAGAAGTGGTCTGGCAACCCGCATCGTCCACAGGTCTTTCCAGCTGCAGGGCATTCCGATGGGTGGGGCAGGTCGTACCCGCATTTTTGGCAAATTTCGCCTGCCCTCCCGGCTCTGTCTCGGGTGCCGCCGGCAGATCTCCTGGCACCCCTTCCCCCTCGCCACATCGCGCAGATCTCTTCAGTTTTGATAGGGCGCGACCCGGCCTCCATTCTTGCGGCTCTCGCCTCTGACACCTCGTGGCACCTTCCTAGCTCAAGGATGCGCTGGAGCGTTATCCCAGGCTCCCTCAGCACTCGGCACCTGAGCTTGCCTGACGAACACGCCTGGATAAGCATGGTCCTGATCATATCCTCTGCATGGCCCCAGGCACAGGCGAGCGACAGACGCCTCAGGCGCCCATAGAACATGTCCAAGGTCTCGTCATCTTTTTGTTTGGCAGAGAGCATCACAAACCGCTAATAGTCCATGTTGGCAAGGGGCAGAAAGTATGCATGATCATAAGTTCCATTCCCTTGTGGCAGAGATTCAAAAGTCTCCTGGACAGAGGGCCCTGCCGAGTATAACATCGTGGCCAGCCTGGTGTCATCATCAACCACTTGTGCAGCCCTGAAATACATGTCCAGGTGGTCCACCCACCTTCTTCATCTGGGCCCCAAGCTGGAGGGCGGGCCCGACACATCGAATTCGGGGATGGGCTGCAGAGCAGCATGTGCACGTACCTGGGCCATGGCAGGTGCCGCTTGTTGAACACCAGGTGCTGCAGCTGGTTGTACTGGGGGTTGGAGAGCCGGAACCGCTGCCTGACCATCTGCTGGAGCTGCCGGTTGCTGCATTGGAGGTTGTCGACCCTGCGGGGCTACTGGGGCACGAGGATGGATCTGCGCCGCCACACCGTGTGCTCCGTCCTGATCCTCAGTGTCACTCATGAATTTGAGCGCACAGGCACCCCCAGAATGTTGACCAGGGGCCGCAACTCAAACACCCAGTCCAAAATGACCCCCAACATGGACCACCTCTGGATACAGTCACTCACAACACACCTCTGTGATGATGAAGAGGATGAAGGCTGGTGGGGCCACCAGGATGATGAAGGGGATGAAAAAGGCACTCTGCCTTTAGCTGCTCCAAAAATTGTGGCAAAGGACAAATAGATTCGGCAGGCCCAGCCAAAATAGGCCTTCTCCTGGCTTCCACTCGACGTAGAAAACCCAAAATTGAGTCGATGCACTATTCGGGCATAACTCTGTGTAGATGTAGCTGTCAGCTACCAGGATTTCCAAAAATTAGGCCTGGGGTCGCTTCAGGGCTCAAACCGGAGCCTTCTGAAGTCCCACAACCTGTTGCACAAAATGGCCGCCAGCCGCGTGGGCAACGCACTACCCGCGGCATGAAACGAAGTCTGTACTCCGACCTCGTTTCAGTGAAAAATTGTTCCGATTATCACCGCCGGGCCCGGGCATCGTTTCCCCCACTCGTCGCCACTGTTGGGGGTGACTGGCACCCCCCGCGCGCCTCACCGCAAGCCCCAGCACCAATGACTGAGACGCACACGTCCATCTTGGTTCGGGCTTCCCGGTCGCTCTAACGCGGCCGGGAAACGCCCCGTTTATTTGTACTGCACGCAACGGCGTGCAACGTCACGCCGCCGCGTGCGCGCCCGTCATCGGGCGGCGCCACACTCACAACAACTAGAGTGTTGCCTGTGCTCGGGCCTTTCTCTGCTCTGCATTCCTCCATTCCTTTTCATTGTTGCAGTGTTATGGTGTTTGTGGGAATAGTAGTTTATTTTTTGTGTACTTGCACAACAACATTGGAGGAATGGTTTTAACATGCCCTGAGGGCAAATCAATGTTTGAAAGCTGATCTGAAGAACTGTTTGAGGGAAATTCAGCATTCTCCTTGGAGGGAGCAGAGAAGGAACCACAATATGCCATTATGGTGTTGTGTATGGGAGTTTCATCCTCCAAGGGAAAAGGGGGATACCATGGCCCTCATTACGACCCTGGCGGAAATCGAAAAACGATGGCGGAAATGCAATACCGCCATCGAATAGCGCTCGGTGCGACTATGACCCGTCACCGCAAAGTACGAAGCCATTAGCGACACCGTAGTGAACGCCAACGCTAACTGCACCAAGCACGCGCGCGCGCGCCATGCCAAACCGTAAACACCACCATGGCGCAAGGGTACGCCAATTCCGACCCTAGCGGACATGTACCTAACGCCATCAAGCATGGCGGAATGTACCATTCCGCCATGGTGAGAAGTACGGCATCGCGAATCAACCGTAAACGGCCCCACTGAGTGCCTGTACACCGCTCCCTGCCCACAAAGTACAACTCCCCGTAGGTGCAATGAAGTCACAATGCAACCAGTGAAATGTACAAGTCACCCATGCATGCCAACGAACAAATGAAACACAAGAGGGGCCAATGGGAGCTGCAGGGCACAGATGGCACGAATACAGAAGCCATCCCAATGGACATGACCACAGTCCCCCACCAAGAAACGCACGCAAACACAGGCACCTGTGACCAGCAATATTCCTAAAATCACATCATTCCACCAGTCCACCTGGCTGACCGGCATCTGTTACACAAAACCCAATCCCCCGCCCCTGAGCATGACAACATTCAAACAGTCATATTGGCAGCCCCCATCCCTGACCTCACGGGCTTCGTAGGCAAACGCGCCCAGTACAGTACCACGCAACTAAACTCCGAAGCTGGAACCCAATGCAGATCTCCTCACAATACATCGCTCCCCAAATAGGAATATGCCACATCACTTGCAAAGAAGAACGCTACACGGGCCAAATCAGAATAGAAATTTAATGCACAACAAAATCACCAAGCCCATACAGCCATCAGGCCATGAACTCCAAAACACATTTCACCATTGTGGGCTGCATCCGCAAGAAATGACCAGCCACTACTTGTGTGACGCCCTGTTCCATCATGGTACACAGAGCCACATTCACGTACGAAAAGGCAACATGGAAGCGCACAGAACCGCAGGGCCGTCCCAATGGGGAGGCACTAGTCCAGCTGAAAGGCCGAAATGTTGCTCCGAGCCACCAGTACTGCGTAAGGGCATGTGGCCCATTGGCGATCGTCCCATAAGATCGTAATGCTGCTCCACTGATTAACACGAAGCAGCAGGTGTCGGGAGTAAAACCCATCTGCAGGAGTGGCATACAGATGGCAGTGGCAAAAGGGGAGGAGATACCTGTCAACCAAAAGAAAAGAAAAAGAACAGAATGGCCATCAGAACTACATTCCAACAACTCACTTCAATGATCACACTAAATCCACAGCCATATGCATGCAAGCCCACTCCAAAGGTTCATCACCACCCAAAAACCACTTGCGACTCATAACTATCTATATCGAGGTGTAAACACCATCACAAACGAGTGTACCTGTGCATGCGTCTGTCAAAACAGAATCCATCAGATGGGATTGGTAACGTGCATGGACACAAGTGTCTGAGGGCGCGTCGAGACAGGGAGGGCTCAACAAGGCCAGATAGACGATGGTCCCACTATGGCAGCCCTGCATCACATAGCGTAGGGGAGGGGGATAGATCCCAAGAAGCCCTGTACATGGCAAACTCTGTATCAAATCACCTGCCCATGCATCCATTCATCATTCCCTCATCCCGGGATTAAAACGCCTGAATATTTACTCACATAACATTAGAAATATCCATTGAGTCTGTGCGTTATGCAGCCTGCAAAATCCACAGTGCCCCAGCCCGTAATTCCAGTGTAGTGAAGTAACATGTATTTGGGAACGTCCGGCCTCATCGCCCACGTCGCCATTGCGCATCCCAAACCATTCATATCAATCATTGCATCCTCGCCATGGCCCCTGTCCCAAGGACATTGAACAATAGTACGTTATATTTGCAGTCAGACCTGTGGGCATTTCCTCGCCGCTAGCTGAAAACCGAAAGCGCCGCCCTTCGAATTCCTCATTTGCAACATCACGTCGAAGAGGCATCTGTGGCCGTTTGGAATCACTAATTAATCCATCGAGTGCGGCTGTGTGTGAAAATGGCAACTGCCTTCACCCACAAATGGGACGCCCCGCCCGTCGTTGCAACTCGGTACAGTGATGCATGAGGGTCCACCGTTACTCGAGTACTACGTTCCACTGACCCTTCACAAGTCTGTTCGCGACTGCACAGATAGAATGTGAAACAATGGGACCACAGCAGAATGAACATATCAACCAATGTTACACGGCCATCGGGTACAAATACATGATTGCAATAGCAAGATGCCATTCCCCGAATTGCAGCGTTGTGTGCGGGACGTGCTCGGCCAAAGGGGAGAGCAGTTTGCACAGGTGGAATGAATCACCACAGGTGGAGGCCATACAGCCTGAAAACACATAAATTGCACACCCAGTCTCCTCCCACAACCACACCGAAATGCTACCGGCAGGACTCGCGATGTTGGCCCTGGGGGACATGATAGCACTGCAAGTACTCCAACTCCAAGAAGAAGACGAACACCAACTACAACCGGCCGCACGGAGGAGACGCAGGAGGAGGAGGAGGGCAAGGCAGGGCCAGCAAGGGCCGCCAGCACAGCCACTACCACCACGCAGGCAGCCCGCAATCCCACGCCTCCGAGCACATCCGTTCAACCTCACTGATGAGCAGATCCACACCCTCTACCGTCTGGACCGGGACACCATAGCCGCCATTGTGGACATGACACAGGCTGACCTTGTCAGCATGATAGATAGCCCAACCGCCATCCCACCCCTACTGAAGGTGGTGTCTGTACTCCACTTCCTGGCCACAGGCACCTACCAGCACACAGTCGGACAGTTGCATGGCATTTCTCAGCCACTGTTCTCACGGACACTATTGCAAGTGCTCGATGCCCTCCTGCAGCACGCAGACGACTACATCTCCCTACCACGCTCGGAGCAGGAAATTACCAACACAAAAGTGGGATTCCATGCACTTGCCAGCATACCGGGTTGCATTGGTGCCATCGACTGCACCCATGTGGAATTGGTCGTCCCACATGCCATGGAGGCACAGTACCGCAACCGAAAACAATTTCATTCTCTGAATTTACAAATGGTGTGTGACTCCAACAGGATCATTACACATTGTTGTGCCAGATTCCCTGGATCAACCCATGATTCTATGGTCTTGAGGAACTCTACAATACCACGCTACATGGAGCGACACGCAGGGAACAGATCCTGGCTACTCGGTGAGTCACATTACATGCATGATAATGTGGGGTATGTGATTCGGCAATGACCTGGCAGGAAGGGGGGGGGGGTGTGCGTACGTAGCAATGGCATTCCACATCATACGTTTATCGTCCACATACAGGTGATGCTGGATATCCACTGAAGAGATGGCTCCTCACACCAGTCCGGAACCCACGGGACCAGCATGAGGAGGACTACAACCATGCCCACTCACGTACCCGTGTAGTCATTGAACAGGCATTCGGCCTACTGAAGGGTCGTTTCCGCTGCCTCAGCAGGTCTGGCGGGGCACTCCTGTACCGCCATGAGAAGGTTGCAAAGATGGTGATGGCATGTGTCATGCTCCACAACATGTGCGTACGTAGAAATGTGCCCATGCCCCCTGACGCAGAACTGCAAGCACCTGATGATGGTCATGATGAGGGTGGGGATGTGGCAGCACCTCAAGGAGTCTGCGAGGCACCGGAGGGCCGTGACATTCGTCAGCATCTCATTGATGTATGCTTCTAGCACTCACGCCTGGTGGCTGATACATGGACACGGGACTCGTGGCACTGTGTGTGTCTGGGACATGCACAATATGGACTGTACGCCTATGATGGCCTAGTACACAAAGATCAATGTCCACACATCTCATTGGTTGATCATGCACTGTTTATGGCATATGTGATATCATGTTGAACACCCTATCGACCCGCCACCCAAGTGAGCCCAACACACCCCCTCCACCCTCCTACCTCCCCCCCGAACACCAGTGTCCAAAGATGCTCATTGTCAGTGGGCAGTCGCTATAGCAAGCCCCCTCTGCGGGTATCAGGGGCACCCCTGCCTGTGGAGCGCAGGTTCCTCCCAGATCTACGTTGGGGGCTGCCCTGGACGGAACTTGCAACGGATGATGTCTCTGCCTGCTCACGTCCATGCATGTCCCTAAGGGTTTGCGAGAGCTCAGTGAGCACACGGCGCACTGCGGCAAGTTCGGCACATACGTCCTTGGACGTCGCATGCAGTTCCCCCCTCAGGCTCTCGGTGCTTCTCTCCATTTGGACTCTCAGGCTCTCGGTGCTACTCTCCATTTGTGCCCTTAGTGTCTCTGTACCTCTCTCCATTTCTGCCCTAAGTGTCTCAGTTGATGTTTCTATGTCTGCCTTAGTGCCCCCACATTCATCGGCATGGTCCTTGAGGAGCGTGGCCAGTTGCTGCTGTTGCACGATTAACTGGTCGAGGGACTGTTGCCTCTGCTGGGCCATGGCCATTTGCGGGGGTGTCACAGAGGGGCTGTTGTCCTCATGTTGCCTTGCCACAGGGCTTGTGGGGGATGGCCAGTCGTCGTCTTGTGGGTGCCCCTGCGTGGTATCCTCATGTTGTACGGGATGGGACAGACAGGGGGATTGGGACAGGTCATGGATGGATCTGACTTCGACATTCCCGTCTTCTGTGTCGGAGCATGCTGCCATCAATGGGGTGTCACCTATGGTGCTGCTGCCACCAGAGGCAGTGCCTTCTGTGGCATCCGTTGGGGGGACCTGTGGTGGTGGTGGTGTGGGCATGCTGGCTGCTGGGGTGCCTGTTGATGTTCCCTCCTCTGTGCTGCCACCTGATTTGTGCTGCTGCCGCCGTGTCTTGATGCGTGCAGCTGAGGTGGAGGGTCTTTGGCCGTTGGTCTTGGCCCTCTTTGCAGGTGTGCTGGTAGGGGTGTCCTGATGCTCGTCGTTTGGATCGGACCCTGTGGTGGAGTAAAGGAGGGCGAGGGTTATTGATGGGTCTGTGGGAATTGGAATGGCATTGTATCACATGCATTGGGGTGGTACCTGAGGGTGATTTGGGTCGGGGCCTTGGAGGTGCTTTCATTTGTGTGTGGAGTGAGGGTGCAGTTGTTTGGCAGCCTGCAGTTAGGGTGTGCCTGCTGCACGTGTAGTGCGTTTTTTAGGGGTTTTTAATTATTTATGTATTTATTGTGGGTTTTAACGTGCGCTATCAGGCCGATGTGTGTGGACGTTCTCCTGGACATGTGTTTCTGTTGCACTATGTGGACACATGGTACTTCACATGGATGGACTTTGTGGATTTGGCATTGTTTTATTTGGCCCACCTACCTGAATCTTCGGATGTCTGCACTCCTTTCTCCATCCCTCCGACTCCCTCTATGCTCTCCATTCCGATGGTGGAGGCACAGATTTCTTCCCAGGGGGTCAACTTGATGGGTGATTCAGGACCTCCCCCGGTGGCTGTGGCAATGTTGCGGTTGGCAGAGAGTATGCTGCGGACGCGTATCCGCAGGTCGTCCCATCGCTTTCGGCATTGCTGTGGGGTGCGGGGTGCGGTCCCCACCGCACTTACCCGCTGTGCCACCAGAGCCCATATGGCCTTCTTGTTTGCAAGTGCCGTCCTGGTCATTTGCGTGCAGAAGACGACGGCAGCATTCTCCTGGAGGGTCTCTGTTAGCACGGTGAGTTCCTCACGGGAGAAGTGGACCTGCCGCTTGCGGTCGCACGCTTTCTTCGCTACTTTTCCCATTTTTCTTGGTTTCGCTAGGGTGGATGACGGGTTGGGGTGTGTCTCTGGGTAGTGTTTTTAGTGGTTGTGTGGTTTTAGTGGTTTTATAGGTGTACGGCGGGATGTTTCCCGTTCCGGGCCCATGTTTTAACTTCCGTTTCCGTATATTTCCGGTCACCGTACTTTCCGGTAGGCGCACACTGCGGTGTCCGCTGTGATGGGTGGCGGTATTGCACCTAGGGCGCCGTACGGCGGCGGTGTGGGCCGTTTTGGGGTCATTTGTGCCATCGCGGACTTTGCACTTCCGCCATGCCGTGGTGCTCGTGCCCGATGGGTCGGAATGGGCCGCACTTTGCTCCATCGTGCAATGGCGGAAACGCTATTTACGCTGTGGCGGTCCGGTCAGTCACTTTCCGCCAGGGTCGTAATGAGGGCCCATGTCTCATCCGTGGACACCACCACTCCCTACCGGAGGTTGTCTCACAACTAGTGTTCCTCCCTCATATAACCACCCCCAGGGTCAGGATCAGGTAGCGGCTGCCGCCCCCTGCTCACATGGGAGGAAGTCACCGCCGGAAAGGGAGTAATGAAGCCATTGGATTCATTACATACAGTTATGTGTCTAATTGTCCATAATTCTATTTTCATTGTGGTAGCAGGAGAACGCCACAGCCAGACGTTCAGTTGCTCAGAGCCACTATACCAAAAATAAAACAAGGGTGAGTACCAAAGAAACAGCACTGCACCTTTTTAAATCAATTCTTACAGAAGCAGTGCTCAATTCATCATGTTGACACTGTCGATTTACTTGCTTACCATTTTTTGCTAAGTTAAAAATAATTGTTAATCAGAAGGGCAAATGTAACCTACAAAGCTACCACACAGCATTTATCATTTTTGAATTGTATTACTTTCAAAAAGAGGCCTAGCGAAAATGAGGACAGGAAAGTGCATACCACTCTACAAACAAGGGATGAAAGCTGTCAAATGACAGTCGATTTGGAAACATTGGGGAATGTACTCTTAAAGGACTCCTATGTGCAGTGGCTGAATTCGAGTTCAATACCAATGCAGAGCTTAAAAAGGTTAAGAAAGACCATTGCTGCTACTCCTTGTATCCTCGTCATCTGCCATTAACAACAGCAGAAGTATCTGAATTCAGAGCGGATGCATATCTTTCACAATCTAAGCTTCAAAGCCAGATTTGCATGTTACTGGAACTGTTTCCCCAGTATCACTGGTGACGTCACATGCACCAGAACTATCCCTTTTTGATGCGAAAAAGAGCTTCTGAGCATTAGAGATAATAAAGAAAATGACCATAACTACACGATGGGCATCATTATGTGGTAAAACACACGGTAGGCAGCGGGCTACTGCTGACCCCGTAACACTGTTTCCACCACTGGGATATCATAGGCGGCGGCAGAGCAGTTATTTCCCATTAGCATACCAAGGAACAAGACAACTACATACAAAAGCAAGAAGGGAGTGTCAAACGTTTTGATACTACACAAGAAATGTAACAACTAGTGGAATACACAATGCACTTTTATTTTCATAACAAGGGAATGATAATGCTGTTTTCAATGAATTACTGAAAGTTGAGAGCCGGCAGGTGCTATGCAGAAACAGCAGAACATTGACTGGATGAGAGTTGGGCAAGTACAGAACATTTTCCATTGCATGCCAATTTATAACATAGTCATAAGGCTTTTTTAAACTAAAGATTGTTAGGCAAAAATGAATACAAAACAATGAATTATTAATGGCGTAGCTAGCAGCCACGCAGCCCTTTCAAATGAGTGACATTGCAAGCCATTCCTGGTCACTGCTATTTCAGGCTGGGACTTGTAGTTTGATTTTGAGTTTGGGCTATTAGGTGGCAGAGCCACCAATAAGACAGAACTATTTCATGATTGTACAGATGGCAGAGATAGCATATGAGGAGGGACACAAAGCTTGTAGGTGTTTGTTTATCTGCCCACCCATTGACTGCCCATGTCCATGCTAATCCCTATGGCCATTCCCACCCAGTTCCTGCCATCCCACCCCATCCAAAACACCTCCTCGTGGGAACTCTTTCATCTTACATTAATCAAGCCTTCCTATCAAACTTGTCACTTCATTTGTTTTTTCAAATCAGTCTTCTGAGAGTTAATGACTTAATTGGAAATATTAACAAGTTACTGGTTTAATAAAAATGCCCAGCCACTCGATTTATAAGCACTATCGTGTCCTTTACTGAAATACTGTCAAAAACAAGCATTGGGAAAGCCAACAGTTTTGGCTTGTGTATAAGTACTAGGCATTTGCCAGTCACTGCTATTAGATGCCCAGCTACTCACACCAGTTTACACCTGCTACCATCAATAGCCAGTTAATGCCAATACGGCAGTGCCTGACAAGTAGAAAAAAACCACTAGCTACCCACCTCTAACACACCCCGAAAGGTGGCTACTTGTCAGAAATTTACCTCACAGTAGGAATTTCATAGGATTATATCTCCCACCATAGACAAAGAAATGTGTTTAGCATATTTTAATTATTATATCAAACAACATGGTAAAACAACATAAAAAACCTATTTCCAGTGTTCGTTATTTGTAGAAACACAAATGGGCGGAAGAAGCAGACACCAAAACATTTGCAATGTACAATTAGTGTGATGTTAGTAATGGTGTATTTTGATCGCATTTTCAATTATACAACAACATGGTATAATAGCGTCAACATTTGAATATGTTTCTAGGGAGAAGGACAACACTGTTGCAGTTTAAAGCTCGTCAGTAACGTCCAACGCCCCGTCTTCAGGATGCGATAGGTTAAAGAAACACGTTACACTGGCAACATGGCGCCTATGTGTCAGTGTAGTGACCTAAAAAGATAAATAAAAATTGTTTTACTCAAACATGATAAAAACGGTGATGGTGGTGTTTGTGTGCATACAAAACAAGTAGCTAGGTTGCTAACCTTAAAAGTGATTTCTTTTGGTGTGATGGGCAAAGCGATTGCATGAATCAATTTAATTGAGGCGGCAGACCAGTCCGTCTTAAGAATTCAGGCTGTAAATCAATACGTAAATTTATTTAGATTTTTGTTGAAACAAGTAACATATTGAACCAACAATAGTTACATTTTGATATATGAAGCAATCATATTTACCACTTTATGTGTAAGACAGGGATTTTTGTTTCAAGTCCTGCAGAAAAATTTCAGTGGTGTACCGAGTTTCTATTGTATTCCGGATACTACATGTCCCATAATGCATCATGGAATCTAAAAGAAATGCGAAAAGCCTTTCAATTTCACAGGTTTCACCTGATTTACGTTTCTTTCAAACATTTAAGGGGCAGGGAGTAACACTTTTTTTTCTGCTTTTTTTTCTGCTGTATCTCTCCTCACATACCACAGCCCCCTTAAAAAATTGAGGAAACCCTCGTGCTCACAACACTTGCTTATCCCTTTTAGGACGACCCTTTTGGTCGGTTGAGCATAATTCACATCATGGAAAAAGTTCATTATATATCTTTTTCCGAGGATTTATACAAAAGATGTTTGGAATTACCTTCAATCTTAGGTCCATCCCCAGGACCAACAACAGCAGTAACAGCTCCAAAAAACACAAATGATCTTGATCTCCTGACCCAAAAGAAAAAAAAGCTGATACGCACTGAATCACATGGCCAACTTATGGTTGAATACCTGAGGGCCGGAGTGATCCCAGAGGGCCTTCAGGTCAAAAATATCCCCTGTGTCTTTCTGGATAATCCGAAATTTATGGGCACCTTTAGCGGGGCAGCTAATAAATGTTCCAGAGACTGGGTGATATTAGTCATTGAGACAGCTGAGGAGGAGTCAAAGAAACAAAAAGAAGACCTGGATACTTGAGAGAAAAAAATGAATGATGAATCTGCCATTCCAGACATAAAAATACTATTGGAAAATATAGAGGACGAAATGAAAAAATTTCAAACATTTACCTTGGACAAAAAGATATGGAAGTTAAAAAAAGATATACTTAACTACAAGGAAGAGTCCACCTATCCCTATCTAAACCCAACCTTTTTTCAACAACAAAATGCCAACCAAGTGGGAGGGAGGGGTCCATCCAACAATAGAAACTGTGTAAATAAATTTGTCACTTTCTCTAAATCATCCAACAGCAGTGACTCTGATTCCTCTACAGCACAACCCTCTACTAGCCGTGGAGGCTTAGCGCAAAGAGGTGCCCAACCACAGTTTTTTCAGGGACAGGGGAAATGCGGGAAGAACAGACAATGGGGCAATCGCACGATGCCGACCAGACAGTGGCAACCGCCACAGAACAACTGGTAATCCCGGTTTTCAATCTTAGTTCCCACCATCTCACTGAGACAGAAACCAGAGTCTTAAGTAAGGGACTATCCTTTGTTCCAACCAAAGCTGCCGATAAATTTACCACTGAGGCACAGATGAGAAATTTCTTCAGACTGATAAGGCTCAAGTATTTTTTCCGCAATCCGAAAGAGGGGCTGACTCCAGACGATAATATATCAGGACTTAAATGTCCTTCGCCTTTTACACCAACACCAGCCATGATCTCTCCAGAAATTCTCACTTTCGAAAACAAAATAATAAGAAAATTAAATTATCTTTTTAAAAACAAAAACCAACAAAAAGATAATCTAACACAAGCAGAGCGAAGAGCTCTAAAAAATCTCGAAAGCAATACCTCCCTTGTAGTGAAACCCGCTGACAAGGGGGGGTATCGTACTGTGGGATTTGAATGCATACAATCTGGAAATTGAAAAACAGTTAGATAACCAACTCTGTTATCGGAAACTTGTGGGCAACCCTACTACGGGATTGACTGAAGAAATTCTGAGCCTTATGAAACATGCACACGATCAAAAGTGGATCTGCAAGGATGAGCTGATGTTCCTGACTAGACCCAATCCGACCACTCCTGCCTTTTACTTATTACCCAAAATACATAAGAATGCGATTCATCCACCTGGTCGCCCGATTGTCTCAGCTATAGGCTCATTGTTGGAGCCCGTGTCCATCTATGCAGACTCCTTCCTGAGACCATTTGTGGCTAAGATGAAATCATATGTGTAAGACACTACAGCTATGATACACATCGTTGCCAGTCTACACCCAGGGGCCGATGACATCTTGGTCACCCTGGATGTAGAGTCGGTATACACTAACATCCCCCAGGACCACTGCATTGAAGTATTACATCAATATCTAGAGACAAGAGCTGACCGTACAGTGCCATCCAATTTTATCATCGAATGCGTGAGGCTGGCACTGACAAAAAACTTTTTTTGTGTGTGTAATCAAACCTTTTACCAACAAAGGCAAGGGACCTCAATGGGGGCTACATTTGCACCAGACTTAGCAAATTTATACATGGATCACTACGAATCTAATTTCATCTACACAGCGACTAATCCCTTCCATGAACACATTAGTTCATGGCATCGTTACATAGACGATGTGTTCATGCTTTGGCACGGAAGCCAGGACCAACTAGATCTCTTTTTAATATGGCTCAACAGCCAAACTCTAACCATCAAATTCACCATGTCATCAAGCACTGACAATATAGCCTTTCTTGATCTGAAAATCTTCAAAAAGGAAAACCAACTGGGTACTACATTATTCAAAAAACCCACAGACAAGAATACGCTTTTATTGTTCAGTAGCTTCCATCCGTCTAGTCCACAGGAAAATTTCTTAGAATCCGACGGAACTGTAGTGAATTGGCTGACTTTAAAATCAATAGCCATTTCTTGAGCGAAAAACTAAAACAGAGACAATATCCTCGGAAAATAATCAAGAGATCTATGAAGAGAGCACGTAACGCAAAATCGCGAAGTGATCCTTCAGAAACACACAAAACCACAAGATGATAGAATTACATGTGTCTCATCTTTTTCGCCCCTGAGTAATGACCTAAGAAGGGTGATACTAAAAAATTGGAAAATCATTCATACCGATGATTTTCAACCCAATTGTCCTAGATTTGCCTTCAAGCGGATGCCTAATCTGCGGGATAAATTAGTACACACTTACCCTATTAACAACATTGAGACACACATTCAATCTACATTATGGGGACTGCCACCAGTCAGTGGTCATTATGCATGCGGACATTGTTCAGTCTGCCATTTGACCAAGAATTTGAAACAGATTGATCTGTATGACAGGCTATGGAAATACCAATCCTTCTCAAATTGCTTGACTAAATGGGTGATATATGGGATAAAATGCCCTTGTGGGTTAATCTATATAGGCAAAACGATCAGGTCAGTGAAATTACGAACTGGCGAACATCGCTCACCCATACGGAATGGTACTCCGGATAAACCATTGGTGGCCCATTATTTACAAGCGAAACACACATGCGAAGATATATTTTGGTTTGTTATTGAGACATCTAAAGCTCACCCACGGGGAAGGAATAGGGATCTGTTCCTTAAAAAAAATGGAGCAAAAATGGATTTATAATCTCAATACAGTCCAGTCCGGTCTAAATATTGCCGTAGAGTGGAGTATGTTTATCCACTAATAGCTCAGACAACCAGTGGGGGGTTAATGAAATATGATCTCATTGCCATTTATGTCTATCATGTCTGCTGGAGGGTGATGCCTTGTCTAAAATTGTCATATAATGCATAACCATTGTGTGCACAAATTTGCTCTATAAGAAAAAATGTATTTGACACACTATACACACCCCCTTACTGAGAACTAGCAAGCAGATCATTATTTACTGCAGTGTTAAGTATACCGTCATAGGATCCATATACACTCAAAAATGGCCGACCCCTTTCTAATACTGAGGAAAGTCCTTCCTGGAAAGTCCTTCCTCTATTACACACACGAATGGACTGGACTTGGCAGTCCTCTTTCGATGTCAACGAATGACATTTGGCTTACACCAGTATTCAACCAAGGAAAAAGCCACGGGGTAAAGCGATTCTGTGAAGGCGAATGCACACACGACAGGTAAGCCTGCTTTGAAATCCATGCCAAACTTGATTGTTGCTCAAAAACGTACAGAGAGTCTAATTGTACTCTCTGGTGCCTTTGTCTCCCACACAGAGCCATTCACTGACATGCGAGCGGTTTAAAATATCTAACCCAATATATAACAATGCAAGACAGCCTTGGGGATCATTATGGCCAAGTAAGTGTTACTCCCTGCCACTTAAATGTTTGAAAGAAACGTAAATTAGGTGAAACCTGTGAAATTGAAAGGCTTTTCGCATTTCTTTTAGATTCCATGATGCATTATGGGACATGTAGTATCCGGAATACCATAGAAACTCGGTACACCACTGAAATCTTTCTGCAGGACTTGAAACAAAAATCCCTGCCTTACACATAAAGTGGTAAATATGATTGATTCATATATCAAAATGTAACTATTGTTGGTTCAATATGTTACTTGTTTCAACAAAAATCTAAATAAATGTACGTATTGATTTACAGCCTGAATTCTTAAAACGGACTGGTCTGCCGCCTCAATTAAATTGATTCATGCAATCGCTTTGCCCATCACACCAAAAGAAATCACTTTTAAGGTTAGCAACCTGGCTACTTGTTTTGTATGCACACAAACACCACCATCACCGTTTTTATCATGTTTGAGTAAAACAATTTTTATTCATCTTTTTAGGTCACTACACTGAGACATAGGCGCCATGTTGCCAGTGTAACGTGTTTCTTTAACCTATCGCGTCCTGAAGACGGGGCGTTGGACTTTACTGACGAGCTTTAAACTGCAACAGTGTTGTTCTTCTCCCTAGAAACATATTCAAATGTTGACGCTATTATACCATGTTGTTGTATAATTGAAAATGCGATCAAAATACACCATTACTAACATCACGCTAATTGTACATTGCAAATGTTTTGGTGTCTGCTTCTTCCGCCCATTTGTGTTTCTACAAATAACGAACACTGGAAATAGGTTTTTTATGTTGTTTTACCATGTTGTTTGATATAATAATTAAAATATGCTAAACACATTTCTTTGTCTATGGTGGGAGATTTAATCCTATGAAATTCCTACTGTGAGGTAAATTTCTGACAAGTAGCCACCTTTCCGTGTGTTAGAGGTGGGTAACTAGTGGCATATGTACGTTTTTTTCTGCTGTATCTCTCCTCACATACCACAGCCCTCTTAAAAAATTGAGGAAACCCTTGTGCTCACAACACTTGCTTATCCCCCAGTGCCTGGCAAGTGCCTTTCCGATGACTACACAAGCGCTTAAGCTGTTGGCACTGGCATTACCAATGCTTGTTTCATTTGTAAGTGTTGCCATGCAAGGCCCAGCTTGTAATGGCAAAATCAGGGTTGTCTCCAAGTTGACACAGAAGCACTTATGCATTTAGTACATAGTGACCAGGGTCTTGTGCGATTTCATTAAGAGGGATGGGGCAAGGAGAAGTTACTTGGGCTAAACGTTATTGCATTTTAGCTCCTGTGAGCAGACTTGTGTGTGTCATGGTCTTATTACTCTATTGCCCAACGGGTTGTTTCGGATCCATTGGGTGACAGTCCTTCCTAATGGCCAAATGCTCTCATTTTTTAGGATGGACCTGGCAACAGTCATTTGCCACCACTTAGGTACCATTTATACCAGCAACACAATCCTGGTTCGCTGTAAAGTGCAGATGAAGAATTTGCCTTCCTAACAAGATACAAATTGGAAATCATACCACACCCTGCCATCAGATTTGCCATTGTAAAGAATGGAAATTTGCTGTCTTTCCTCAGTTTTGCGGATAACAGAATGTTTAACTTGCTTTGAAATGCCAAGAAGTCATGGCTGAACTATGGAAGATTAAAGAATGTTAACAGATTCAGAGATATAGCCAGAAACACACCAAAGACGTTTCAATGTGTCCTTTTACTTCAACGTGGTAGCTGAAAAGAAAGGATGATATACAAATGTCATGTATTTTTATTGCGCACAGGATCACTGTACAGATGCCTTTTTAAGAACAGTAGTGTATTTCTACAATGAGATGTTAATACAAATCTTTCAACCACTTTACTATGTGAAATGCTTTAATTATTTTATAAACCATATCATTAAAAAAAGGTGTGAAGATAAATGGAGAAAGGCAATGTTAATATGTTTTACTAGGCAGAGCGTCTTTCGCATTTGTTTGGTGACACTTGATGGCATAAAAATGTTGAGAATAATTTCTTTACTGGCAGCCATAGACGGCACCAGCAGGGGAGTTTGCTCCATTTTGTGCCACCAAGGCAGACCATGATAGAGCGCCGTCCATTACCACAAGATGGTTGTGGCAAACACGCATTGATAATTGCATAGAAATTCAAGTGAGCTTCCCAGAAAACACCCTTGTAATACATTGCTATGTGGTGCGGAATGGGTGTACTGATGACTCATGGAGAAAAAGTTTCAAGGTGACAATTCCTTTAAGCACCCATAAGAGGGACTCTTATGTGTCACACATTTAGACCATCTTCTTGTGCTCATAAACGGGGTGTCCTCCATTGAGGGCAGAGGTTTCCAGATGCTGAGTGGATACTGTGAGATCCCCTTATCCCACCTCCTGGGGGCTTATCACCATGAGAGTGGCTTCCTTTGGCCCCTTATTCCACATGACCTCTAGCACAAGCCCTCTTACCTCATCTGTTTATTTATGGTAGTATTTGTAATGCTAATTTCTTTTGTAGTTAGCATTTGCTAATACAGGTTTTCCATTTCATAGGCTGTTTTCAGCACAGTCATGAAGCCAAAGCAGTTGCCTCAGAGCATGAAAAGAGACAAGACAAGATGAACGAGAGTTAAAGAAATGGTCACCCCCTCACTGTTTTTCTATAAAACATTAGCACAGCCGCTCCACACCTAGTATTTCAACAGTGTTTCCTAGAGAACTGTAGATGGGGGACCAAACCTAACCCTCATTCCCCACACACGATCCTCAGCACGAAGGCAGAGAAACAACAGATGTGCCTCACTTCTAGGCCCATCACCACGAACCTCAATGTATCGCAGGTGTGAGAAACGTTATTCACTCAGACAACCATTCAGACCATACCCAATCAATGACTTGGACGATATGGAATTGACCTCAATTGAGCAAGTCGACTGAAACCAGAAATCAATGACATCGCCACTAACATCCCTGGGACGTAGCCCTACTATATATGAAGAACTTATGCATCCATTCATGAAGTTACACGAACATGCACTAGTTTATTGCCTATAGGCACAAAGCACATGCTTATGACCTATGTAGGTAAGAGTACAGATACACATACATAGTGTGTGTTCACATGTATTGCTAAAGCTGAAACCAGAAGATGCAAAGAGTTCATACATTTAGCTTGTATATGCTTGACTGCTATTAGGGGGGATATAGAAGCTATAGGTTCCTCAAAGGTGTGGCAGAGAGGAGACAGGCTTTGAGCACATGGAAAGGCTTACACGATTGGCGCTGCCAGAGGCGAGCAGAACCAAGGCACTCAGCCAAGGACAAGTGAAGGCAGAAAAGTTTATTACCAAGACAATATGCCACCTGCAGAAAGTCAAACTTATATCGTCATAATTACAGGCGAGAGGGCTTCATTTCACGGTCTCAACCCACATGGCCCAGCTGTACGAGACAATGCCCATTCAACCAAGGCAGACGAGGAGTGCCGTTCCCATCAAACCAAAGGAGAAGAAGCTACAAGTGTTGCAGCTGAATGTTCAATTTTTCATGCCTTGAAACACTAGTGTACAGGCGCGTTATAAATGACTTATATCATATGATATATCATATCATAACTTATTGCGCTCTCACAGGCCTAGGTGATCAGAGAATGGCAACATTAGGGAACGCTTTGAGTTCCAGGTTCATTTCCATTTCCTTGAAAATGTACACTCAGTCTGGTAACCATCCAGGGTCCCAGGGATGGGAGGACACGCTCTGAGCAATCCAGATTCAACTTTCACAGGGGGATAGTTTGTTTCAAGGGTCAATGGTCTCTCTGCGGACCTGCAACATTGTAGACTGGCACTAGTAGGGATGGCCTCTGGAGGGACTCCTAGACATGGTTCTGCAACTGTAGGACTAACCTATAGATTCTCTATATGTAGCTGACTCAAACTGACCACTGGAATCGGCTGATAGGTTTGCGGGTCGATACCTGACATCACAACTGTACAAAACAACGCGACACAATTCGAGAGCTCTGGAGGATATCTGTTTTCTGGTGTGATCACTGTCTATTTGTGATTGCTAATAAAAGACAGTAACTTTGCTCCATGGCTTAGTGTTCCTTTCTTGTGGTCTGGGAAGTTTTGATGGGCCTAAGTGTTCTCTGCTAGTAATCAGGGTGAAGGATAGTAACCCCCGCCCAACTTTAACAAGTTGGTAGCAGAGGACAATTTGCTAGGTTTTCCCAGCCAGCAGACATCTCGTCCCGTCGAATAATAGAAGGGCTGTGTGGCAACCCATGGTAGCCAACGTCTAAAGCTCCACGCATGGATAAAGGAGAGGCCAAAGGGTGCCGCCTTTGAGAAATTCCTGCCCGCTTCCCGTGGGACTCCTAGCAGACCAGGTGGCAGAGTGGCAGGTTGGGGGAGAGGCAGTGTCCGAGAGACCTCTGCAGATAATGGAGTGTAAGAGTGTAAGTATAGACTCTGCTATCTGTCAAAGTGTTTGTCTAACGTAAGGATACCCATTGGTTAGGAGGTCAGTTTGGGTGGTCAGCTCAGACAGTCAGCTTGGCTTACGGATGAAAACACTGTGAAAAAAAGAAGGAAAAACAAAAAGACACAACATATTTTGGGTTTCCTATGGAATTAGGCAGTTAGCTTATTTCATGGATGATTATTTAATGGTATACCTGGGTATATTGGTTAGCAGAAGAGGCTACCTTATATTACGGAAGGTGATTTCCTGGTTAAGTCTTGCGGCAATGTTTTATCTATAAGGTGACGCTATACGTACAGGATCACGTGAATTTTTGAATCCCCTCTCTAGGAAAAGACAGAAAGGTGGATTTCTATTGTTAGCTCACTTCTCTATGGTAATGGTGATGTCACCGGTGAAGTTGGTTCATAGGACTCTAAGGGCCTGATTCATGGAACGTTTTCCTATGGGATTGTGCCATTATAAAACACTTCCATGAATCTGGCCCTAAGTGTATAGAACGGGACAAAACGTGGTGGGTAGGTTGTCGACTTTTATAGAAAAGCAGTGTTGTGCCATTTGGGTGGAACTTGGGAAGCTAAGGAGTGGAATTGTCATTTGAACCTTTGGAGCAGAGAACACAGAGAAGGGCGGTGCACGCAGCACGCCTGTGTTTGTTAGTGAGGTGAAGAGGCTGCTGAGAAAGTCTTGTTATATTGTATTAACCAATGGTAAAAGTGTTGAATTTCTGGCTCAAGGTCAAGTAAGTATTGACGAAGTACTGCACCAAAGTAACAGAATGAGGGATACCTCTCTTCAGCATTTGTGCAAGTCCTCCCGTGATATCAAGACAAGATACGCAAGTATATCGTGGAATGGACTTGCGATATAGAGGGCGAATTGGCAAAACCATGGCCTGAAGACGGAAGCTTTTCCAAATGCGTGCAGCAACAACTGATCACGTATTTCCAGGAAACTTATAAAGGGGATAAACTGAGTAAACGACTAGCCATATTAGAACTTTGAAAAAATTTCGAGGACGGGGACGTGGTTTGGCACCATTGGAGGCTGTGTCAAAGGGAGACGGGAGACGATCAGCCCTTACCACCCCATCCTCCTCCTCCTTCTCAAACAGCAGACGTACACACGCAGGATGTCAAGGATTTTATCCCATGAAGGAATAAAAAGCAGTGGCGGGATATACCAATCCCACTTTTGCACCTCCAGGGTATAGTGGTGAGGGTACACCTGACAGCGTGAGACAAGTGAGTAACGCAGCGTGAGATAGCAGCAGCGAGCTTAGGGAGCGCAGCAGCATGCAAATTAAGTTAAACGAGAACGACTTGGGGAAACCAGGACTTAAGGAAGGCCAAGATCCGGTAGTACCAAAGGAATGGGTAGGCAGACAAATATTGCTCAAACTAGATGGGAAAACGGTAAGTGGGACAGGACATGAAGAGAAGGGAATGCCCAGTGGTAAGGAGACAGAGGAAGATGCTAAGGAATGGGCAGAGATAATGGAGGAAATAGAAAGAAAAGAAAGGGAAGAGAAGGAGGAAAGTGAAAGGTTGCGAAAGGAAAAGCGGCAAGCAGAAGCACTGGAGAAAGAGGAGGAGAAGAGAAGACAGGGAGTTAGAGTGTAGTCCTAGTGCTGTCTGTCAAATGAAAATGGCCTATAATAAAAAACCTAATGCCTGCCCTATCTCTCATACAAAAAGCGTGAAAAGGAAAATGTCTACAAAAGGAAAAATTGGTGTTCAAATGATAATGTGGTTGAACCAGCTCCCCTCCCCAAGTTAGGTTTCACAGAGTAAGGCGATCCTGGTAGGCAGGATGACACACTCTGGCTCGGTTTTCAACACAATATATATAGTTCAAAAAGCTGTGGACTGAGGCCCGCTTGGCCTTCCGCGCTTGAAACTCTTTCTCTTTCTGTCGAAATAATGTCTTATTCAAAACATTCCCAAAAGATCCCCTATACCGGGCTCAGACCTTTCACTACACAGTTCGTTTAGTTCTCCCTCTGTCAGGCTCAGATCTCCTATGATACAGTTCAACACAAGTTGCAAGGGGGGGCTCCATTGCCCAAGCTTATTTCACTTCAGGTCTCCCTCTGTCGGGCTCAGACCATTCAGAATAACTTTCAAAACAAAGTTCGGGTCTCCCTCCGTCAGGCTCGGAGCCCTTTCAGATGTCGAAGACTTTCGAAAGTGCATGGCTTATTTGTCAGACCACTGCAGGACCACTTTGACTCAAAGTTCACTGTGTTACTTTCACTCTTCCCTTCTCTTGGAATTAATCTTCTTCCTTTGACTTTTACTGTTCATTCACTTTCTCGCTGTAAACAAAGTACTATTCACAGAGACTTTCGAGGGGGTTACTTCCTTTCACTGGACCACCCAGTTACTTAGTGTCGCTGATTTCCCAGCTGTTCTTTACATTAAAGTTCATTCACAGGTCTGCCTTTCTCTGTGTCTCGTCCACACTCATGCAGCCTTCACTTGTGATATTATGTTGCTACTTCATTGACTTTAACACACACCGGTCTCTCAGGTTGCTTGCCAAGTCACCAACTGTGTGCGCTTCTTTCTTGTTTGGCGTTTTCCAATTTTCAAGTCAAGGTAAGTACCACTGGCTTAACCTTGCCTCCCCAACTCTGCCATTCACCCGGGAGGGTCACTGGAGTCCTTGAAACACAATGCAATCTTCACTTGTGGGATCTGGCCTTCTCCATGCGTCTTTTGCGGTCTGTTGGAAGCAACAACCTCCGATATGAAAGCCTTGGGTTTTTCAGCCCGCTGCTCTCGTCCCTTGGACTGTTCCTCTGCTCCAGTAGGTGTGCCTTTGTCCCAGAAGTTCTGCTCATTCTCGTGTTCTGCCTTGCTCAGAGTGTATCTTTGGTTTCCTCCTTTTATTTGTGTGAGGAGAGCTAACTGGTATCAGGTGTATGCACTTAGGATCAACTGTCTGACTTTGCCTGACCCGATTAGGGTGGACATGGCCAGTACGATATATGCAAGTCAGTGTTATTATTCTCAGTCATCAGGCCTCATTATGAGGAAGGCGTTAGAGGGTTAACAGCGCCGGTAGAGCTGTCGGAGCCGTTAACCCTCTACCGCCTCATTACGAGGTCTGCTCGCGGGTCCCGCTAAGGACGTCTGGTAAAACCAGGCGTCCTTAGCGGGACGTGCTAGCAGAACCAGGATGCTAACAATGGGCCTGTCATTAACGGGCCCGTTGTTAGCATCCTCCCCATTCCCATTGAGCCCTATGGGGGCTCAAATGGGAATGGGGATGTACCGGGTCCGGGTCCCAGGAAAGGGAATTACCAGGCCCTCCAAGGTCGGAATGGCCCAGTATTTCCTCATACCTGGAACCCGGTACCCGGTATGGAGGTAGCCCTGCCGCTAAAAGCAGCATGGCTACCTCCATACTCGTAATGAGGCCCATCCTCTTCCTCGGCCCAGTGTTTGTGTAAAAAGGGGGGAAGAGTTGGGATCTCGGAGCATCCAAAAACATAGGATGGGTTTGATAAACAAAATAAGGGTGAATACTGCGTCTCGCCATCTGAGAGAGAGATACCTGGGGACTAGCGGGTGAGACACCCTCTTGTTTCTCACAGAAGACATAGCAAAAAGAAAAGCTGAAGAAGAGCGGGAAAGGCAACTTCAGATTAAGAAGGAGAAAAGGTAGGTAGAAGTCGAGGGGCTAATTAATGAACGCTGACAGGCGGAAATGAAAGAGCGTAGTAGAGAGCAAGAAGTAGACAAAAGTAGGCAAAGGCACGTTTTGAGGGTGACAGAAGTTAAGGTGGGCTGGCCACGTTCAAGGGATGATGAGGGGGAAGGTACATGAAGAAAGGTGGAGGATTTCTATCGAAGCACAGGAGATGGGCAAAAGTGCCAAACCCTTGGTGATGGGGGAGCGCAATGTTGCATACCTTACACAGGGAAAAAGACGAGAAGACACAACATTAAAAAGACTTAGTTTCGACAAGTATAGAGACGCAGACAGTGACGATAGCCTGGGGACCATAGGGTCTGACAGTGATTCACTGGGAAGCGAGAATGAAGAGGAGGGAATCACAAACACCCAATCAAATACATTCAACAGATTCAAGAGAAATGGTGCCTTGAGAATAGGGAAACTTGGGACAAAACCATAGACATATTTTACCACATCTTGTTCCAAGGGCTACCAGATCAGGTGCAAAATCAGTTTAAGGAGTTAGTAGGAATGGGGTTTGTTTGTTTGTTTGTTTATTTATTTATTTATATAGCGCACCGAACCCTGGGGTATCTGAGCGCATTGCAAAGTTACATAATAGAAGCATAGACTGATGAAAAAAGAAAACCTAGACCTTAATGTTGTCCGCGCCTGAGCCAGCAGTTTATTCAAAGTAAAGATCAGATTTGGATATTGGTGTGTTTCAAAATAATACACACTTCCACATTTTGTGTACTTTCTTAGCCTTGATTTATTCTTGAATGGTTTTTACGTGCTGTTTTCCATTGAATTACAAATTCATTCAATTCCCAGCAATTTCAGTAAATTATACTCATTTGTATTCCATTAAATCATTCATTCAATTCCCGGTAGTTTCAACAAATTAAATTCATTTGTATTTCGTTAAGCCACAGAAAGAATCATTGTGCCCAGCCTGGTCCCGACACGTGTTTCCCCGCCCACACTGTGGCGGTTCCTCAGGGGTTTGAAGGCTATTCGGCTTCAAATATATAACAAGAAAATCTTCTTCACAAAATAGAAATTGTGCATTCATTGTGCATTGGCATCTAGTTTAGTCTTCAATAGGTTCCAATGATTATATCACAGAAAACACTCCTCAACGGTGTTGAGAATTAGATATTCATTTCCTGATAAAGACACAGAAAGAAAATGAAAAAGGATATATTTTACAGTCATGTCGGATGACCTTCAGAACAGGTTATCTCAGGTCAAATTCATTTCTCAGAGTCATGTAATTTAACAAGTTACATATGCAGCATGTTCACAGTGTCTCTGTTGTAGGTAAGCGTTTGTCTGTTTGTCAGCCGACAATGGTGTTTAGCGACACTAGATCGGGAAATGGATAGAAACGGTTAAGGGTTTCCCATTGTTTGTTATTGTAAGCTTCAAATACCCCACTAGTGCGCGGTGAGCATTTCCGTACGTGATAAGTTTAGATTCCCAATTCCATAAAGCTTACCTTGTGCTGTATCCTAGTCCAGTTTGTTTGTGTGGTGCGATTGCCAGACCCAAATTGTTCTGTGCTAGTGTGTCTCGAAATGCAGTACTGGACGCTTAGTTTCTTCCGCGTGTATCACGTGACAAGTACACGTATCACGTGATCGCGGCCCGATAAGCAGAGCGCCATATTGGATAGGGAATGCGATTTCTCATTGTATTAGGGATATAAACTAGATTGTGTATGTAAATCATTCGAAATGTATGCACAAAATTCCCAAATTAATATGGATGTGTACTTTGCAAAATTATAGATGTAAATAAAGATTTTTTTGAAACATAAATTGTGTCACGGTATAAAATTGTCTATTGTGGTCCTGAAAACCGGCATGAGGGCCCTTGCATGAATTGCTTGGATAATGTAGGCTAAAATAGTATACTTATTGCATCACAAATGGAGGCGGTTGTGAATATTTACGGAGATTCTCTATTTCTTCCCGCTCATGTCTTTGATACATTCGTTTTTGACAATTCACAGTAAAGTGGAACTCATGATTCTATAATCCTAAGTGTGCACTTTGTGCGTAAGATGTTGCCGGCACCTATCTTTTTGCATTATTACATGGGTGCAAATAGGGATTAAACATAATGTGATTGAAATAAGAGTGTGTATTTGTACAGTTTAGCCATTCCAATGTAATTCTACAGAAAAATGCAAAGAAATTGTAAAAAATATATATATATATATATTTTTTGCAGAAAAATGTAAAACATATGCACTACAAATTAGTTTCTTACAGGAAATGGTGTAGTTCATGGTCCACATTTAAACCCATATATATGGTGTCCATAGACCATATCCAAAATGCTTCTCTTTTGTGAAGTATTTTTTCCAAATAGCCTCCTCTTTTCAGTGGTGAGAGTTTCTCTATCCCATAGCATTTAATTTTTTCAATGTCAGAGTCCATGTGGTTTTGGTGAAAATGGAAAGCCAAAGGAGATGTCATGTCTCTCTGTTCTTAATTGCTCTCAAATGTTCTCCTAGCCTAATCTTAAGTTTTCTTATTGTACTGCCAATATATGCTTTATGGCAGGTGCATATAATGGCATAAATAACAAATCTGCTATTACAATTAATATGTTGTTTGATTGTAATTTTCTTGCCATTTGGTTGTACAAAATCTTTCTTTGCATTGCACATGTGTGTGCAGATTTGGCAATGACTACACCTGAAATTACCTTGCATTTGTGGTCCAAGCCAAGCTACTGCGTTTTTTGGCTGATTCTGTTTATATTGCTCATATTTTTTGTTATCAACGTATGACAGATTTAACATTCTTTTAAGATTCATACAATTTCGAAAGACCATTGTTGGGTTTTTTGTCCAGAATTGTGTCCAACTCAAGGTCTGATTTTAGAATGTTCCAATTTATTTGTAAAATCTTGGTAATCACATAATTATTTGCACTATAGGTTGTAATGAATCTTGGTTTGTCCACTTCTTGAGGTTTTGCCGGTTTGTCTTGTAGTAGATCTATTCTAGATTTTTTCATTGTTTTACATGCCATTTGTTTGAGATGTCTTGGGCTGTATCCTCTCTTTTTGAATTTATTGAACATCATATCTTGATGTTTTAGAAATTCACCTTCTGATGTGCAGTTTCTTTCAATTCGTGGAAATTCACCAAACGGAATATTCTGGATAATACGGTGGGGATGATTACTCATGGCATGTAAAATGCTATTCACAGCAGTCTCTTTTGTGTATAAGGTGCTGTGAATGGTATGGTCCTGTATGTAGAGATGAAAGTCCAAAAAATTGATGGTCTGTTTGCTGTAGTTAATGGTAAATTTCAAATTGTAGCCGTTGACATTCAGAAATGAGTAGTATTGTTGAAGTTGTTGTTCTGATCCATTCCATATTAAGATGATGTCATCAATATACCTCCCCCAGAAAGCAATTCCTTTATTGGTTGTAAAATCCAGATGTTGCCAGGCAAATTGTGTTTCAAAATGTCCCATATATAATTTGGAGTATGGGGGGGTAAATTTGGTTCCCATTGCAGTGCCCTGGGTCTGTCTGAACAATTTGTCTCCAAAACAGAAAACATTGTTGTTTAACGTGAAATGGATCATTTCTGAAATCATCAAGTTTTGATCTTGTAGTGAAACTGATCGTCTTTTCAAAAAATGGTTTGCAGTAGAGATTCCCTTGTTATGTATAATGCTGGTGTACAGTGCTGTTACATCTAAGGTGACAAACCAAACGTTTTCTTCCCAGTAGATGTTTTTAGTTTCCAATCTGATAACAAACCTTTGATTGGATTAGTTTGGAGCAGTTGATAGCATTCTGTATCGTTGAGATGGATCATTGATATTTTTATAAAATCTTCCGTCTTGAGTAGTACAATGTTTCCTCCTTTGTCAGCAGTTCTTACTGTGATATCATAGTTTACTTTTAATTGATTGATAGCTGCAATTTGATCTTGGCTGAAGTTGTGTTTCACTTTAGACTTGTGGTTCTTCAAATATAATTGTCTTAATTCACCTTGTACTGCTTTCTCGAAGAGATCTATGGCATTATCTGATGGTAGTATTGGGGTAAATTTTGAGCGAGATTTTAGTTTGGTATGTTTTGCAAGACCCAAAGTAATGTCTTGTTCCTGTGCAAACGATGTTATTGTGTGGGTGTCCTCCTCTTCTGCTAGATTCAGTAAATTAATTGTGTTCTCCACATGTTCTGAGGAAAGTTCTGAACACATTATCGTGGATATCGGCTTTGACCATTTAATGTTATGAAGAAAAAATCTCTTGAGTTTCAATTTTCTACAAAAACGATGTAAATCTGTGATTGTTTCAAAATAGTCATAGGTGTTAGTCGGACAAAAAGTGAGTCCTTGATTGAGTGCTGAGTTGAGATTTTTAGGTATAGGCTGGTTGGTGAGGTTCACCACTAGGTTTTCCTCTTGGGCTGGTTCATTGACCTTGTTTGTAAACCATTGTTTTTGTCTGATCCGTTTGCTTTGTTGGTTACCTTTTCCTCGGTGTCCCCTCTTTGTATATTTGGTGTCGTAGTAGATCCCCATCTTTGATTTTGTTTTGGATTGAATCTGGTTTTCTTGAAGTACCTGTACTATTCTAAAAAAGAGGAGGATGGGATTGAATTATGAGAATCCTCTGTTTCTACTCCCTCTTCTGGGATAGATTCTGTTGATATCTGTTCTAATTCACTTAGAGATCCTAATTCTGAAGATGGTGGTGTAGTAGATTGTAATGGAATATTCCGAGGATTTAAAATATCTCCCTGCTGGCTTGTTAAAGGTGTACACCCTTTTAAACTTGTAGTCTAGTTCATCTCGTAGGAATTGTCGTTGTTTCTTAATTTTGATTTCTTTTGAAAATGTTTCAATAATGGTGTCTAGTATTTCGTAGTTCTTGGAGGTTTTTTCCGGGATATTCAATATTTCAATATTTTCTTTGATTATCTCGATATCCTTAATTATTTTGTCGTGTTGTTTTTTAGCATTATCAATCAATTTGTGAATCATCTGTCTTGATGTGTTTGTAAGTAGTTCTTCCCAGTCTTGTAAGCTTTCAATGTCATCTTCATCAAATGGTGGAAATATACATATTCTCAAACCTCTTGGTATACGTCCTACCTTGAGGTATTGTTCTAGTGTTCTTATTTCCCACCACCTTGATAATTCAGATTTTAGTAATTTTTCTTGTTGTTCAAAAAAAATGTTCAGAGATTTTGAGTTTGATTTTTGTTCCATGGTTAGTGTTATTTTAGGGTCCGAGAAAAGTGATTCTGCCTCCTTGTTCCTTTCAACGAAACATTTGATCATCTTTGGTCGATATGGTCCGAAGAATGTGTTTCAAAAACAGAATAAATATTATTATTTTGTTGGTATAAATTTATTCGGAGTTTGCAGCTCAGTACAGCTTCTTAAATCAGTTGCAAATAACAGCACAGTCTTAGGCTGATTCTGGCGCTGCTCCTGTTCACTTGGTATAGAGGTAGAGGCAACAGGACAAAAGTCTAGTGCCCTCAGACTGCAGAGGAGAACAAAAACTGAAGAAAAAAGAAAACCTAGACCTTAATGTTGTCCGCGCCTGAAACAGCAGTTTAAATATTAAATGTTAAATGTTAAAGGTATTTGTACCGCGCACCGTCACCAACGGAATTGGTCCCCAGGCGCTCAGGGAGATCTGTAAACGATAAAGGTGGGATGGGTTAGTAAGGTGAAGAAGGGAGTAGGATAGTGAGAGGAGTGGTGTTCTGTTGGCAGCTTCAACTCAGTATACACCGGGTGCTGAGCTTGGTGCGGGTATCGGATCGGAGTCAGTCCGCGTGTGCTGTTGTTCTGGCTTATGTGTTGTTGCAGTGTTGTGAAGTGCGTGCGGCTTGTTGTGCGAGAGATGGTTGTGTGAGTTTTTGAGTTAGATAAGTATGCAGAGTTTGAGCTTATATTGGTTAGTGGGTTACCTGACCTTTACCATGCTAACATTCGTAGTTCAGTCTGAGTGTGACGCCTGTTGGCCCTTCATATTCCCATCTAGACGCGGCGCCGGCAAAAGTTTATTCAAAGTAAAGATCAGATTTGGATATTGGTGTGTTTCAAAACAATACACACTTCCGCATTTTGTGTACTTTGTTAGCCTTGATTTATTCTTGAATGGTTTTTACATGCTGTTTTCCATTGAATAACAAATTCATTCAATTCCCAGCAATTTCAGTAAATTATACTCATTTGTATTGCATTAAATCATTCATTCAATTCCCGGTAGTTTCAACAAATTAAATTCATTTGTATTTCGTTAAGCCACAGAAAGAATCATTGTGCCCAGCCTGGTCCCGACACGTGTTACCCCGCCCACACTGTGGCGGTTCCTCAGGGGTTTGAAGGCTATAGAAGCATAGGCAGAAAGAAGGATACATCAAGAATAGGAAATAGTTAACATTATTATACAGTTATTTACCGGCAGTTTATATGATAATATGTACATTGCCATACAGATATTTACAGGCATTGCATTGTGATACATTGCATATATCTACAAGGAAGGCAGGCCAAGGCATAGGTTATACATCATGAGAGAAGAGACACATTTTGGTCTTTTTTCTGAAGCCGTAATAGGATGATTCTGATCTTAGGTCGACCGGTAAGGAATTCCAAAGCTTAGCGTCAAACACTGGAAAGGTGCTTCCGCCTGCTTTTTGTAACTTGTATCTCATAACTTTGAGGCAGTGTGAGTGTAATGTTCTAGTGGGTCAGTTGGATGTGTTTTTAGAGAATTTGTCTGCTAAGTATTTAGGAGCTGAGTTTGAGAGGCATTTGTGAGTAAAGGTTAACATTTTTAAGCTGATTCTGTCCGTGACTGAAAGCCATTTGGTGTTGCGTCTGACAGCTGAAATGTGCTGGCGTTCTGGGGATGTTTAGCGCTGTTCTTATTGCATTATTTTGCAAAATGTGTAATTTTCTTACATTATGTTTGCTCGTCCCTCGGTATAAAGCGTTGCAATAGTCTAGTTTAGACAATATTAATGCTCTAGCCAGTGTGGTACAGCTTGCTGTTGAAAGAAAGGGTTTGCAAGCATTGATTAATTTACAAGTGTATGCCATGGCAGAGGCTGTGGCGTTGACTTGTCTATTCAGGCTTAGTGCTGAATCGAGATAAAAGTCCAGAGTTTTTACCTCCTTAGTTACTTTAATGTTAATGCCATCTATGTTGAACGATTTAAACGGATTGCTCAAGTTGTTCTGTCTTGACGTCGAGCCCATGAGAAGTAGCTCTGTCTTTTCGTCATTTAGACAAAGACCGTAATTGGTCATCCAAGCTGGGATAATGAGGTAGATTTTGTTGAGCAGTGTTGGTCTGTATCATGATCGCCAGTGATGTGAAAGAGAATCTGAGTGTCATCAGCATCAGGTTCCCTGGGGAAGGTGTTTTGGAGACCCAATGCAGCAGAACCCAGATGGATTCCAGGGGGGATTTCCGAGACCAATGGGGGGTCCTTTGCTGAGTATGCAGACAGGTTGTCCACATATTACGAGTGTGTAGATATAGAAGCGGGGTGTCTCAAAATGGGGGGATGCAGCAGCAACCCACGCATCAGACAGATCAGACTGACTATTATACCCAGGATCACACACAGATGCACATGCACACACCACCACAGGCACATGACTAAGACATGCAGATGCAGCAATACCAGCCTATGGCACAGGTACCACAAGTACAGGGACCTATGCAGCACCCACAACCGACACAGCAGGCACCGGTCCAACAGAACGTTGTGACCATGACACATGCAGGCTGCATGATGACAGCTCCCATGAGAAAAGTGGGAGTGGCGACCGCTTTAGGGGGCAACCCATTGACAGGGACGGGAATGTCACTATGCCCACAATAGGACAGCCCACAGAGAGACCTGGTGTGTTCAATTCTATCATCTACACTCAATCAGGCTGATGAACCACATATAGGGGTGACTATAGGTAACACGACTTTCTACTTTCTCATAGATACAGGGGCGACCGGGTCCTGTGTAAGGGAGGGGAGATACACAATGTCAGGTGATTCCATGAATGTGCAGGGATTCTCTGGGGCCACGATCTTGGTTCCTTTCACTGACAAATTATCACTTTCTGTGGGAGAACACAACGTGACCATGCCACTCTTATATTCTTGACAGACACCAGTGACTATATTGGGTAGGGACATGATGAGCCAAATAAACATGACAGTTTATTCACTGATCAAGGGATAGTGTGCTCAACGCCTGGGATTCACTACATGAATGCGAGGGAACTCATACAGGCTTATTGCGGCCTAACAGTACAGAGGGGGATACCAGTGGATAATGAACTGTTTTCATATGGGATAGAAGTATTGGCTTCCAGGGATACAAGGTAAGCAGCTACGCATGCCAAATACATTCCTATTTAGACCAGAGGTTCCTTCAGATGAGAGAAAAAAGGAAAAGTGCTCCCAATAGAACTCAAGGCAGTTATAGGAAGAGACGAGAGGATAGTACTGCATGGGACTGATGACACAGGACGATCATGGAGAACTGTAATTGCAGTAGAAGAGGGAAATAGTTTGACTGGTGTGACAGATGAGAAGCTATTTCAGGATGATCGATCAGACAATGAGGTGATATTTGACCTACGTCTCACACATTGGGCGGAAATATGTTACAGGAAGGTGCGCAGAGAATGGCTGCGGTCTGAAAACTGCCACCACCATTTCTCAAGCAAGATTCAGGGCGAATACACAGTATCTTATGGACCGACAGTCCCTATGAGGTGGGTGGGCTAAATGTGATGGAGGTGGTCAAGATAAAACTCAAACCAGGGGCTATTTTACCAAGTGAAAGACAATACCCTCTAAAGAGGGAAGCAGACAAGGGCATATATGAGACAATCACCGCACTGGTAAAGCAAGGCATTCTGGTGCCCTCAGAATCGCAGTGCAACACTGCAGCGTATCCAGTGAAGAAGACGACAGGGGAATGGCATTTTTTCCAGGATTTGCGCCCTTTGAACCAAATTGTTGAGGAGGAATTTGCATTAGTTCCGAATCCGGCAACAATCTTGTGCAGGATCCCAAAGGAAGCTGTATACTTAACGGTAATAGATTTGAAGAACGCCTTATCTTCTATAGCACTTCACAGAGTGTCACAGGACTTAACATTCTTTCTATATAGAAACCGGACGTGGAAACACACAACACTCCCACAAGGGTACTGTGAGTCACCTTCCATTTTTAACAGGGTCATCCACATGGACCTAGGCAACATACAGATGGCGAGCACAGTCATACAATATGTGGATAACATTTTAATTTGTAGCAAGACCGAAGAGCAGTGTAGAGTCGATTCAGGGTATCTGCTGACAGTATTTGCAGAGAAGGGTTATAAGGTGGATAAGGCAAAACTACAATATTGCCAAACATGGATAAGGCAAGGTGGATAAGGCAAAACTACAATATTGCCAAAGGGGAGTGCTATACATAGGGCAGATAATATCACAGGAAGGACAGAGAGTAACTCCAGAAATGGCAGAGGCGATTTGCAGAACGCCAATGCCAAAGACAGGGAGAGAGATGCAGCAGTTTCTGGGCCTTTGCAATTGTTGCAGAGCCTGGGTGTTCGATTATAGCACATACACAAGACCCTTATTGAACGGGCTTAAGGAGACAGAGGGCCTCATTACGAGTTTGGAATTCAAGGCAGTTATAGGAAGAGACGAGAGGATAGTACTGCATGGGACTGATGACACAGGACGATCATGGAGAACTGTAATTGCAGTAGAGGAGGGAAATAGTTTAACTGGTGTGACAGATGAGAAGCTATTTTAGGATGATCGATCAGACAATGAGGTGATTTTTGACTGATGACTGATGACACAGCTACCCCAAAACCCGGGTCCGTGTTCCCTGAATGGGGAAATACCGGACCATTCCGACCTTGGAGGGCCCGGTATTTCCCCATTCAGGGAACCCGGTCCCGGTCCATCCCCATTCCCATTGAGCCCCCAGAGGGCTCAATGGGAATGGGGAGCATGCTAACAATGGGCCCGTTAATGATGGGCCCGTTGTTAGCATGCCGGGCTGCTCACGGGACCAGCTAAGGACGTCTGGTAAAACCAGGCATCCTGAGCGGGTCCCACGAGCGGACCTCACGATGGGGCAGTAAGGGGTTAACAGCTCCGCCACCTTTATCGGCGCCGTTAACCCCTTACCGCCCTCCTCATAATAAGGCACAAAGAAAGGGAAGGGTGAGTTGGAGTGGACACATGAAATGGCAGAGGCTTTTGAGGAGCTGAAGGAAGCAATATGCACAGCTCCAGTACTAGGGATCCCAGACTACAGGACACATTATATTTGTTCTCAAACTCCAATGGAGTAGTGTTAACTGCAGTGCTAACACAAAAGACTACTTTAGGACACAAGCCATTGGTATACTATAGTGGGTGACTAGACCCAATAATGAGCAGACATTACCTTTGTGAACAGGCACGGTAGAGAAGTCAGCGAGTATTACCATGGGGTGCAGAACCACACTTTATGTGGAGCATGCCCTCTTTGCAATCCTCGAGAAGAAAAAACATACATTTGCCACCCAGAGAGCTTCTGGATATGAGGCGATTATATCGAAATCCAGAAATCAAGGTAGTGCGATGCATGACTGTCAACCCAGCGTCATTCATTGCCAAACCAGTAGAAGAAGGGGACTATGTACACAAATGTACCAATTACATGGAACACTATGGCAACATCCCTAAGGTGGGGGAGAAGCCACTTGAGGGGGAGAAGTGGTTTATATTGACGGGTCTTCGACAATAGACCAGACGACAGAAAAAAGGCACACAGGGATGGCAGTAGTAAGGCTAAAAGCAGACAGCACAGTAGAAGCAGTAGCAACTGCCAGATTGCCATCACATTTTTCAGCACAGGTGGCAGAATTGGTAGCTCTGAAATTGCCATTAGAAGCACGCAGGGATCAGAAAATTACGGTGTATTCAGATTCGGCGACATGATGTCTACAGTACATTCTGGGCTGTCACAATGACATAGGAGGGGCTTCAGACGCGCTAACGGCACACCAGTGCAGCAAACGCCCCTATTGGGTAGGCTCATAGACGTGTTCCAAATTCCACCACCGGTAGCAGTCATGAAGTGCCGAGCACACATGAAAGGGGATGACTTTGTCTCCCATGGAAACGAAGCAGCAGATGCGGAAGCAAAGCGTACAGCATATTTACCAGAAATAACAGACTTTCATAGCCCATCAAACACATGGAGGCGTGTGCATAATATGGTTCTGTGGGAAGTCTATAATACATTACCAGCCACACAGATAATGGAGTTCCTGGCAAGGACCCCAAAGGAGGAGAAGGAGCTATGGATACGAAGGGGATGTTCAATATCTCCTTCAGATGCCTTATGGTGACAAGAGAGCACAGGCAAGGTAGTACTCCCCACAGAATTGTTGCAGATTGCGCTCAAGCAACTGCATCACCCCACCCACATGGGTAAAGAGGTACTTGCTGCTCACATTGGGGAAGACTGGGTTTGTCCTAACATGGCAGAACATGTGACCGCATTTATAGATAATTGCATAACATTCAAAAAGTACACTCCTAGACATACTTTACGTGTAGTGAGAAGAGCCATACCACACGCAAGAGGACCCTTCCAACACCTCCATATTGACTATGTCGACATGATACAGGTGTGTAAGGGCTACAGCTACATGATAGTGGTTGTGTGCCTATTCTCCTGATGGGTTGAGGTTGACCGCTGTTCACACCCCGATGCCCTTAGGGCGGCTCAATTCCTTGTCCAGGAAGTATTCCCATGATGGGAGTGTGTGAGGTCCTGCAGTCTGACAATGGACCCCATTTTTTGAATGAGACGTTTGAGCATATCACGACCGTGCTCGGTATATAGCACAAATTCTCCTGTGCTTATCACTTGCAAGCGAATTAAATGTGTGAGTATCTTAACAGCCTTCTCAAAGAAAAAATTGCCAAAATAAAAGAAACTCTAAAGAAGGATTGGCTCTACTGTTTACCCCTGGCCCTGTTTGCATTGCACAATCAGCCCGGATCCGGCCACCACTTGACGCCCCATCCGGTGGTAACAGGACGGTGCATGAGACTACTCCTGGCTCCTCCCACTAGGGCATTAACAGATGCAAATGCAGCATTGAATGTGCTCAGAAATTAAATGTATGAACATGCGGCTTCTTTGATGGATAGTGCATCTTTTATTTCTCACCAACTGCAGATGCTGGGGAAGAGCTCGAAGAACAGCGAAGAAGACACCAACCCAATGGGAAGCAACAGACTTAAGCAACCATTACTTTACCCTGGAGACAGCGTTCTACTCAGGAATTTTGAGCATCCCTGGTTTAAAGCTAGGTTCGAGGGACCTTATACCGTCAAGTAAGCTACAGAGCATGCGGTCAAACTGGTAGGAAAGAAAAGCTAGAACAACATAGGAGAGGTCAAGCCCTGTCAAGGTGAGGCCTCTTCCCAGTTGAGAGACGACCATTTGCTGCAAGAAGAAGGCAAAGACAAAGGAGAAGAACCACAAATGCGAATGACTAGATCTAGAACAAGAGAATTAAGGATGGACACTGCAGACACCTAGACTAGGCACACAGTCTCTTGCTACACTAGGCATTCATCGAGAAAGTAAGGACTGTTTGAGCCACATGATCTTTAATGGACATTACACTTTCCAAGACCAATTCATACGGTTTGTACTACGAAGACAGAGGGGAGTGGATGATCCCTCCAAGGTTGTTTTTGCATGCTTTTTTGCTCTATAAAGCTCAAACGTACTCACAGTTGACTCATGGAGACCCATCTGCATTCATCTTGCTCAGTGATTCCAGAATACGTATAGTGTGAGACGGATTGTTTTTCGCAGCACTTGCCCAATACTACCACCGCAGTGCTTAATCTAACATACCCTAACACAATAATAACGCATTTCTTAGCATTTTCAGGTGGTTTACACAAGCACTTGTATCAACGCAAAGGAGTGTCCAAGAATACAACATGGGGGTTGTAATTCGTAATATTGTGACAATATTTTGTGTCTTCTGCTGTCTCTACCTCTTTACACTGCTTGTTTTATGAAGATGGTTGTTCGCAAATGCACAAGCTTTAAGTCTTACTAACGTAACCCTGATCCATGCTGTTACAGAAGCCATCTCTGGGCAGACAACAAACACTACTAAAAAAGTAAAAAGAGCTAGGCGCAGTACAGGGGTAGACTGTAACGCTCACCTGATTCCCGTAGAGGCGCCGGTCTTGACTGGGCGTATACCGTATCTTCAAAGGTGATGTGTAACACACGGCTGGCTCTTTGGGCTGGACCTCTGTGCACTGTATGTTTGACTCGAAGGGTAAGATGTCTGCAGATAGAAAATATGGGATTAATGAACTGGGTTATTGAATGTCTCTCTCTTCTTCCCTTTCTCTTCTCCTGTAGAACCCCGAAGGTTAACGCTCTCACCTTAGGTAAGTGAACGCCGTGCTCTCCATCTGCCTTGGGGCAGGGTGCTGTAGCCAGTTTCTTCACTGGATAAGGGGAGCAGGCCTCTTGACTTCAGAGGACTGCTGTCCGTCGTTTACTGCACGAACTGTAAGTTTCGAGTAATTCTAATGTCTTTAAAGTCTTTAGTAATGATGTCTCTTGTTTTGCAGGGTTCTAGATGGTGGATGACGGGCTGAAGTGAGTTGAAGATGGAGCCGGTGTGATGAATAGACGCGCCTGGAAGCACGTAAGTAAGCGCTTGTTGCCTGCTTCACGATGCGCTCTAACTGTCTTTTTATTTTGCAGGTACAAGTTCGGAGCGGCTGCAGTGTGCCGGAATACCCACTGGGTTAGATGTGGAAAGGAGTAATGGCACGTGAGTATTAAAGTTCCCCAATGTCTTTAAACGCACCTTGTTTTGTCTTTCAGATGCGGGATGCAAAGCCTTTGTCTTTCAGAATGCAGCGCGAGGCGTTGGTGACAGCCGATGGCCCAGGTAAGTGAAGAGCTGTCACTGAAGACCGTAATGCTAACCTATTCTTTCTTGTCTTTATAGGTGTTGCTGAAGACTGGATTCAGGATGGTAAGCCTTTTTCCTTAGGCCCAGGATCAGATGCAGAAGACACGATGAGCGTTCTGCTGCAGAGGATGCAGAATAACGCAAAGCAAGATTCATCCATCGGGTGTGGTTTAAATAGCCTCCTGTAGTGCTTAGACGTCTCCTTCCACAGCCACGCCTAGGTAAGAAAAGAGTTCCTGCTTTCCAGAAGAGTTCCAGTGTTCTGAACCTAGGGAGTGGCTCCTGCCCCACCCAACAGGAAAAGTAGTTCCAAACAGAAGAGGATCAGAGGCTCAACAGGCAGGCAAGTAAGCAGCATGGTCTGCTGCAGGTAAGTCCACCCAAGCATTATGAGCCCGGCGCTTCCAACGCTGGGACTGGGCATATTTATGAGCCTGGTGCCACTGGCGCCAGGACTGGGTCCAAAAGGTCCCAATTGGGACTGGTTGGCACTCGGAACCTGGGTTATGAATCTGCTTCCAAGGGAGTTGGGAAAACCCTGACCTTTTGGAAGCAGAGATCATGACAGTACCCCCCCTCAAGGCCCCTCCCAAACCGGGCTTCTCCGGGGGTTTTGGCTTGTCAGGAAATGTTCGGTGAAATCTTTTGATTAGGCGAGGAGCGTGGACATATTCAGCAGGTTCCCAGGATCTCTCTTGGGGGCCGTAGCCTTTCCAGTCAATTAGGTAAAATAGTTTAGATTTGGAGATCTTGGAGTCCAGAATGCTTTTGACTTCAAACTCGAGTTCCCCATCAACTAGGATAGGTTTTGGAGATTTAGTTAGTCGGGTTTGAGGTTGCACGGGTTTTAATAGAGATACGTGGAAGACCGGATGTATCTTCATGTGCGGGGGCAAGTCCAACTTGACCGCTACTGGGTTTACTATGGTAGTGATGGAATAGGGACCAAGATATCTTGGGTTGAATGTGCGTGGCCCTTTTAGAGGTAGATATTTGGTGGATAACCAGACTTGATCCCCTACTCGATATTGAGGGGCTTCCTTCCGATGTTGATCTGCTCCTTTCTTGTATTGTTCTTTAGCCCTTTGAAGGTGAGAAACAGCTTCCTTAAAGGCTTGGGTGATTGTAGAATGCAGGTAGTCTACTGCTGGTGTTTCAAGATCTTGGAGGGGATCCAACTCCGAGGTTCGAGGGTGACTGCCGTACAAAAGAAAAAACGGGGTTTTCCCAGTTCCCGAATGGACAGAGTTATTGTAGGCATATTCGGCTATCCAAAGGATGTCTTTCCAAGTTTTTTCAGTTTGTTGCAGCATGCAGCGTAAATACTGTTCCAGAGTTTGATTGGTCCTCTCGGTTTGTCCGTCGGTCTGAGGGTGGTGACTGGTCGATAGTCTCACATCAATTTGAGCCGACCGACAGCAACTTCGCCAGAAATGAGAAATAAATTGACTACCTCGATCCGAAATTAGAACCGAAGGAAAACCGTGCAGTCGGACCATGTTTTCGAGAAATTCTCGGGCCAAAGTTGCTGCTGTTGGCAAGCCTTTGAGCGGAATGAAATGCGCCATCTTGGAGAATAAGTCCACGATTACTAGAATCGTATTGTATCCCGAGCTTGGAGGTAGATCGGTGATGAAGTCCATGGAAAGCGTATGCCAAGGGCGAGGTGGGATGTCAATAGGGCGTAAGAGGCCTGCTGGTCTTTCCTTTTGACTCTTGTTTTGAGCGCATACTCCACAGGACATTATAAAGTCTCTGATATCTTTTTTCCAAGACGGCCACCAGAAGTAGCGCTTGATCTTTTCTGAGGTCTTGGCTATACCGGGATGTCCTTCCATTAAAGAATCGTGATAACAAGAGATTACTTCTTTCTGTAAATCTGTGCTGGGTAGGTATAATCGTTCTTGGAAATACAATAAGTTGTCCTTTACTGCAAAGTCCTTTCCTTGCAGATGCCAATTCTGTATGTCTGCTGGAGTTACAAGTTGCCTGGCTTTATCCTTAACTTCCTCTATGGATTGTGTGGCGATTACACCCAGAATTCTTTGTTCGGGAATGATTGGTACAGGTTTAGGGTTGATCAAGTGTTCTTCCACTCCCATCCGAGAAAGGGCATCAGCTTTACCGTTTTTTGTACCAGGTCGATAGGTAATTATGAAGTCAAACTCGGCAAAGAATAATGCCCAACGGAGTTGTCTAGAGGATTGGGCTTTTGCGGTTTTCAAATATTGCAGGTTTCGGTGATCCGTAATCACAGTAACGGTGTGTCGGGCCCCCAGCAGATAATGCCGCCAAGCCTTAAAGGCAGACTTGATAGCCAGAAGTTCCTTGTCAGTAATCGTGTAATTGATTTCAGGAGGTGAGAATTTGCGGGACCAAAATGCCACGGGATGCAACTGATTGGTGACCGGGTCCTTTTGTGATAGAACTGCCCCCATGGCAAGGCTTGAAGCATCAGTTTCCACGATGTAGGGGAGTTCGGGGCGAGGGTGTTTTAAGATTGGTGCAGAGATAAATTTAGTCTTAAAATCCTGGAAAGCTTGTTCCGCCTCGGTAGACCATTCAAAACGTTTGTTTTTCTTTAACAAGGCAGTGATGGGCTGGACTATTCGAGAGAATTCGGGGATAAACCTGCGGTAAAAGTTAGCGAAGCCTAACATGCTTTGCACACCTTTTACGGAGGATGGTGATGGCCATTTGAGAACTGCATCGACCTTCTTTGAATCCATACGCACTCCGCCAGGTGATAATATGAATCCCAAGAATTCAACTTCAGTCACGTTGAAAACACATTTTTCCAACTTAGCGAAAAGTTTGTGTTGACGCAATCTTTCGAGGACCATTTTCACGTGTTTCCGATGTTCAGATTCCGATGAAGAATAAACGAGGATGTCGTCAATGTAAACAACAACACACACATCTATGAGCTCTCTGAGGACATCGTTCATAAAATATTGAAAGGCGGCCGGGGCATTGCAAAGTCCGAAGGGCATGACCTGATATTCAAATAGCCCATACTTGGTGCAGAAGGCCGTCTTCCATTCATCGCCCTCTTTTACTCGTACCAAGTGGTAAGCTCCTCTAAGATCCAGCTTTGTATATATGCATGCTTTTCTGACTTGGTCCAGGAGTTCAGGGATCAAAGGTAACGGATATCTATTCTTAACGGTGATCTGGTTCAGGGAGCGATAATCTATACAAGTTCTAAGGTCTCCTTCCTTTTTTGGAACGAAGAACAAAGCTGAAGAAGCAGGGGACTTGGAAGGACGAATAAACCCATTTGCCAGGTATTGATCCAGGTATTGTCGAAGGTGAAGGTTCTCAGGCTCGGTGAGGGCATAAATTCTACTACAAGGAGGAGTAGATCCAGGTATCAGGTCTATCTGGCAGTCATAAGACCTATGAGGAGGTAGAGAGTTAGCCTGATCCTTCCGGAAAACATCTTGGTATTCTAGGTATTCGGGAGGTAACTGGGGAGTCTCTGAAGAAATTGCTGCCAGTGCAACACCAGGTGGAGGGTGACAAGTAGAGACACATTCTGGAAACTGGACCGTTCTTGCTCGCCAATCGATCAGAGGATTGTGTTTCTCTAACCAAGGTATTCCTAGAATAATCTGAAACTGAGGGGCCTTGATCACATCGAACACGATCTTCTCATGGTGTCCATCTTGACTTATTAGCGTCACTTCTTGAGTGGTATGCGTTACTGGCCCGGAGGCTATCTCCGTACCATCCACCGTAGTAATGACGTCCTTTACAGCCTTGGGACAAAGAGTTAGATTCATCCTCAAAACCATTTCATGATCCACATAATTGCCGATGGCACCGCTGTCGACGTAAGCTTCAATTGCATGTAATCGATCCGGATTATCAGGGCTAATGAGGACCATAGGTATCACGAAATGCGAGGTCACGGAACTGGTTTTCACGCTCGGCAAGAGGACCTCTATTCTTGTCGGGCGAGGTCGTTTCCCTGCTCAGAGTTTGTAACTTTGGTAACTGCAGCTCCTACTGCCTTCTTAGCAGGTTTCACCGGACAGTCTCGAAGAAAGTGCCCTGAGTTTCCGCAATAGAGGCATAATTGCAACTGTTTTCTCCTTTCCCGCTCCTTTTGTGTTAGAGGACCTTTCAGACCCCCTATTTGCATGGGTTCCCCGGAGTCTACTCCTTTGGAAGGAGTTGGCGGTTTAGAAAATACTCGAGCATCAAACTTGGAACGATCGGCCTTCCTGTTCTGCAGTCTGTGATCTATTTGAACGACTAAGTCTATATAGTCCGAACAATCTTGTGGGGGATTCACTACTTGGGCTAACACATCTTTGAGCTCTCCACGTAGACCTCTATAAAACAGCGTAATCCTTTTGTCCTCAGGCCATTGAGTTTCCACTATCAGTCTGTTGAAAGACGCAATATAAGCCAAAAGGTCTTGATTACCTTGTCGCAACGAAAGAAGCTCATTGTCCAAGGCATGCCCCTGTGAATGTCTTGCGAACAGTTTTTCCATACTGAGCTGAAAAGCTTGAAAATCATGGAGGACCGGATCATCTTGATTTACTAGAGGGATCAACCAGTCTGCCGCATTGCCACTAAGGTACGAAAGCACGAAAGCTACTTTAGCTTGATCAGTTGGAAAGGCTGCTGGCCGGCATAAGAAATGCAACCAGCACTGATTGATAAATACTGCAAACCTCTTTGGGTCACCAGAAAATCGTTCGGGCGGAGCCAGAGGTACATTCCCAGGTAGGTTGATCTGCACTGGATTCATAGAGGATGTAGAAGGAAGATTTCCCCCAGATGCGGGTAACGGGGTCTGTCCGGCTTGTGACTGTAGCAATTGTCTAGCGAGATCATCTGTTCGCTCCTTGGAAATAATCAGTTCCCTTCTTAGAGCGTTCGTTTCCTGACGGGCTGCATGTACTTCTGCCCTTAGTTCCCCAAGTAACTGGGCTAGTTGGTCGGTATCCGAGGTTTCCATAGCGCCTGGACGGGAGTTTTGTGGTAGGCTTTGCGTTCTGTAACGCTCACCTGATTCCCGTAGAGGCGCCGGTCTTGACTGGGCGTATACCGTATCTTCAAAGGTGATGTATAACACACGGCTGGCTCTTTGGGCTGGACCTCTGTGCACTGTATGTTTGACTCGAAGGGTAAGATGTCTGCAGATAGAAAATATGGGATTAATGAACTGGGTTATTGAATGTCTCTCTCTTCTTCCCTTTCTCTTCTCCTGTAGAACCCCGAAGGTTAACGCTCTCACCTTAGGTAAGTGAACGCCGTGCTCTCCATCTGCCTTGGGGCAGGGTGCTGTAACCAGTTTCTTCACTGGATAAGGGGAGCAGGCCTCTTGACTTCAGAGGACTGCTGTCCGTCGTTTACTGCACGAACGGTAAGTTTCGAGTAATTCTAATGTCTTTAAAGTCTTTAGTAATGATGTCTCTTGTTTTGCAGGGTTCTAGATGGTGGATGACGGGCTGAAGTGAGTTGAAGATGGAGCCGGTGTGATGAATAGACGCGCCTGGAAGCACGTAAGTAAGCGCTTGTTGCCTGCTTCACGATGCGCTCTAACTGTCTTTTTATTTTGCAGGTACAAGTTCGGAGCGGCTGCAGGGTGCCGGAATACCCACTGGGTTAGATGTGGAAAGGAGTAATGGCACGTGAGTATTAAAGTTCCCCAATGTCTTTAAACGCACCTTGTTTTGTCTTTCAGATGCGGGATGCAGCGCCGAAGGCCTCCGGAGCGTGCAAAGAGTTGGTAAGCTTTTGTCTTTCAGATGCCGGAATGCAGTGTGAAGACCTCCGGAGCGCACGAAGAGTAGGTAAGCCTTTGTCTTTCAGAATGCAGCGCGAGGCGTTGGTGACAGCCGATGGCCCAGGTAAGTGAAGAGCTGTCACTGAAGACCGTAATGCTAACCTATTCTTTCTTGTCTTTATAGGTGTTGCTGAAGACTGGATTCAGGATGGTAAGCCTTTTTCCTTAGGCCCAGGATCAGATGCAGAAGACACGATGAGCGTTCTGCTGCAGAGGATGCAGAATAACGCAAAGCAAGATTCATCCATCGGGTGTGGTTTAAATAGCCTCCTGTAGTGCTTAGGTGTCTCCTTCCACAGCCACGCCTAGGTAAGAAAAGAGTTCCTGCTTTCCAGAAGAGTTCCAGTGTTCTGAACCTAGGGAGTGGCTCCTGCCCCACCCAACAGGAAAAGTAGTTCCAAACAGAAGAGGATCAGAGGCTCACCTGGCAGGCAAGTAAGCAGCATGGTCTGCTGCAGGTAAGTCCACCCAAGCATTATGAGCCCGGCGCTTCCAGCGCTGGGACTGGGCATATTTATGAGCCTGGTGCCACTGGCGCCAGGACTGGGTCCAAAAGGTCCCAATTGGGACTGGTTGGCACTCGCAACCTGGGTTATGAATCTGCTTCCAAGGGAGTTGGGAAAACCCTGACCTTTTGGAAGCAGAGATCATGACATAGACTTTAATCAGGTAAATTCCTACATAACTGATTCAGCCCGTATATCGAATAACATGTGGTACAGCCACATGGCCAAAATGGGGAATCAAATGACAAAAGAGAGCTGTTATGTCTGCTCTCTCATCCCCTCTGCCATGAGCGCATCCAGAACATTTGTAGAAACTGAAATCCCAGAGGCAAGAGCACAATGCATCATGAATTTATCATTATGCACCACAAGAGGACGACTTTTACATAAAGAGGAAGGAAATGTTAGATGCTTACTGGAACACAGATAAAAGCATAAGGTACATAATGGAGGGTCCACATAAAGAGGAGGTGCACACAGTGACACAGAAGTAGTTACAGCATCCCAAGACAGGTCCTGCCGAGATAGGAGGCATGCCAGGATGTTGGGAAAGCCACATTTTATCTGATCACCAGACCCAAGACGATGTCCGTTGGCCAAACTCTATGCTCCAATGACACTGTCCACCTAACTCAGCCACGTTCTATCCTTGAGAAGATTGGTGGAGCTAGTTTAAACTCCTGGGCTCCTTCCTTATGCATCTTGTTGATAGCGACTCAACTTCCCTCATTAAGAAGCATTTGAAAACTTTCCTTTTTGATGCTGGACATGGCTGATTGCTCTGAATAATTTCATTTTAACACCCTAATCAAGTCCTCTATCATAATTTCTTTTTTCTCTCTTTTAGCTCTTGGCTTGTTTCTGGGGTGTGTTTCTTCCTGCTTTCCTCCTCTTTGTCTCTTTGTCTCTTTGTATCTTTGTCTCTCTTTGTAATCGTCCTGAGGCCGACAGGTTAGTGGCGCTATAGAAAAACTCAGATAGATAGATAGATGCTGGTGTATGGGCAAGTGTACACAACAGACAGATGGAAAGAAGGAGTTGTTGGGAGCAAAGCCCATGCACTCCTAATGGTTCCACTGGAAGTAGTACAGCAACAAAATGACAAGTGTCTCAAGGAATGGGAAGCAATTGCAAAACTGCTCATGTGGGTAGAAAACAAAGCAGTGCCCATGCCCTTCATACCACTCAAGGGATCAGCTTAATGTTTCCATCATGATGGCAAAGTAGAGGTTGGAGATAATGAAGGTTGCAAGTCGATTTCGAGAATACCGGCATGAAGGTCGGAACAGCAGTGCTGATCAACCACTGTTAGGCCTGTGGGTGGAAAGCATACCTGCAGCTGCCACCTAACTGGGGAGGAATATGTTCACTCCAGCACTAGCAGTGCCCCAGAAGGGCATACAAGTCGAAGGGTTCCCCAAAATGGATACCAACAACAGAAAGAAGAGGAAGAGGTCTGTCAAATTGACCAGAGTAAAGAGGGGAAACTATGCCTCATCAGACATGGAAATGGCATTGGATGCAATACCAACAGAGCACAGACTGTTCATAGGAACTGAAATGTTCTTTGCATCCATTGTTCCAGCAGTAGAAACAAAGACGAATGCCAAGTGGCTCCAGATTACGAGGTGGGAACTGATGCAGACCATAAACTCAACCATGAAGATCAGGACTTCATGCTGTACATTCGTTCCTGCCAACAACTGTGGCAATGGGACATTGACAGAGGGCATCAAAAGGCTCTCTGAACTTCACACAAAGATGGAGGCGGAAACGAAAAATGTTGGAGAAGATGAAGGTTGGCTGTCATACATATTCTCAGGATACCAACATGGATGGCCAATGGACTGAAGGTGCTGGCAGCAGCATTGATATTAGTGTTGCTGACAGTTTATGTCTTCAAGATAATAATTAGACAGTGTAGGAAGACAGCTGACAAAAACTTTAGGGATTAACGGTTCTGAAAGACATAGAGACTGAAGACGATGAATAAACAAGGGTGCTGAATGCTCTGAAGACACAGCTGGCACAGTGTCCCCTGTTCCCAATAGGGACAGTGTTCCAGTGGCCATACAACACCCATGACTACTCAGGGAAATGGGTCTGGTGCAATTCGGACGGAGACTGCAGCTATGTGACATGGAGCCTGGATGACCATGCCAGATTGTTTGGACATCTTGGTCTTGGCGGGATAACAAAGGTCTGGCTCCTAAAACTATAGATAAACAAAGAGATCAGTATTGATAGTGTGGTAGACCAAAGGGGTGATTGAAGATGGGGGACCAAACCTATCCATCATGCCCCCACACGATCCACAGCACGAATGCAGAGAAACACAGATTTGCCTCACTTCTAGTCCCATCACCATGAACATCAATGTATCACAGGTGTGAGAAAGATTATTCACTCAGAAAACCATTCAGACCATACCCAATCGATGACTTGGACAATATGGAATTGGCCTCGATCGAGCAAGTCAACTGACTGCAAAACCAGAAATCAATGATGTTACCATTGACATCACAACGTAGTCCTACTATAGATGAAGAACTTATGCATCCATTCATGAAGTTACATGAACATGCACTAGTTTATTGCATATGGGCATGAAGCACATGCTTACGACCCATGTAGGTAAGAGGACAGATACATATACATATCATGTGTTCAAATATATTGCTAAAGCTGAACCCGCAAGATGCAAAATGTTCATACATTTAGCATGCATATGCTTGACTGCTAATAACACAGAGAAGCCAAAAGGAGGGATATAGAAGCTATAGGTCCCTGGAAGGGGTGGCAGAGAGGAAACAGGCTTCGAGCACATGGAAAAGCTGACACGATCACTGCAGCCATAGGCGAGCAGAACCAAGGAACTCAGCCAAGGACAAGTGAAGACAGAAACATTCCAGTTACCAAGACAATAAGCCACATGCAGAAAGTCAAACTAAAATCCTTATAATTAGAGGCAAGAGGGCTTAATTTTGTGGTCTCTGTCACAGCTTCAGTTTCCAGGCTCAGGAGTGGCTTGGGCGCTTGCAAGGTAAGACTTACACAAGCCTCCAAGACCCCAGCGAGGAAAGAGGGTTAGGAACACGATGGTTGGATGGGTACAGGTAGTTAGGGTAACCGGTAAGAGGGTTAGGAGAGGGGAGGTGGACAGGTAAGGGGACATAGGGTAACAAAATAAGGCATAACGTATATACTCTAGCATGCACTATTCCCCCACACCCAGGCTTAGTAGCCAGAAAGAGACTTCTCTCTGGGGTGAGTGCTGGCCTCCTGCCTGCGCACTCTCTGGTCCGGTATCTGGAGCAGTACTATTGCTGCAAAGAGAGTAGGAGTTACTAATCTGTGTGTTTCTTCACACACATGGCATAAAACAGGTTCTGCTCATGCAAATGGTTAGTACACCCTTCTGAGTGCTCTATAGGCTCGCAATCCGCCTATGTGTTAAAGCGCATGCAACTGTTCAAGGTTGGATCAACCACATGCAGATCTATGGCAGTGTGTGGCTCTGCAATGAGACTGCTTGCTGGGGCTGATGCTCTCTAAATCGTGCACCAAAAAACGTGGCAAAGATCTGTGCTGTCTATCGCGACGGGTTGCGGCTATCCTGGAAAGCTGCGTGAGGCTAGATGCGATTGCTATGTGAACCGTGGCACATGGCTAATTAGCATGCTAAGTATATGCACTGCTCTCGCACTGTTGCCAAACTAGGTTCTGCGTGCGAGTCAAAGCTGCCGTTGAGGGGCACTATGGCGCAGAAAATGCTGGCATAATGGACTTAGCTTCTCTGGAGCAGGGGGAAAGTGAGACCCTGGGCGGTGCCCCCTGAGCGTGCCTCTTGCTGCTTCCTGAGGATTTGCTTGCTTCCTTTCACTGCTTTGTAGCGTTGCACACTTTCCCTCTGTGCTGCTTGGGCTCCCCGAAGCGGGCTGTACTTATCTTTAGCAGGCGAGGGGACTGGGTGGAGGATTTCAGGGGCGTGGCTCCTCGTGTGTTTCCCCTTTGCTCAGAGCTCTGGCAGACACGCCTTCTCTGGTCGAGCGTCTGAGCACAAGCCCTGTGCTCTGGATGTCCTCATGCGCACGTGCGCACGTGCCCTGCCCGACGTGGGCTTATTCAAGCAGTTCTTGGCATGGGGATACCTGGGAAATGTAGTTTGTAGGCCTTTCCCTCTGCAAGAAGGACACAGAAGCCTTTTGTAAGGCAGAAATCTATTTCTTACTGCATGTTTCTTTATTTTACTGGCTGTCATTAGTCTATGGCCCCCAGCAGGACCTTGTACACAGTGTTTCAAGCCTTGTCCCATGACAGTCTCAACACACGTGACCCAGCTGAACGAGACAATGCCCATTCAGCCAAATCAGACAAGGCGGGCTGTTCCCATTGAACCAAGGGAGAAGAAGCTACAAGTGTTGCAGCTGGAAGTTCAGCTGAATGCACTCTGACAGGCCTAAGTGGTCAGAGAATAGCAACATTAGGGAACGCTTTGCACCTCTATGGGCCTCATTACGAGTAGCGTGGTAAAAACGGGGTCATTACCGGCATGGAGGTACGAGTGGGTCCGTGCTCGTATGACGCCGCTAATAGCGGGTGATTACGAGTGCGCCAGCACGCGCGAACCCCCATGCCGGTAATGGCCATACCGGCATGCCGCTAAAGGCCCTCCAACCCCCCGATAGCGCCATCACGGCACCTGCCGATACCGTCACCGTCTAGGAGGAACCCCTTAATACGGACTCGGTAATAACAACATGCTAATACCGGGCTCGTAATACCGGACCCAGAAGTAACGTCATCGCGTTGGAATGAGAAATGCGGCGGCGGCCATCTTTAAAAACACAATCCATTGCAATCCTCCCAAACCACCAGTCGTTTCCAGGAGAGCTCAGTGGCAATACTTTCACAATGTCTAAGGCAACCCGTAAAACCACCCCCCGCCTGCGGAAACAGCGCTTTTCAGACACTGAATTAAACATGCTTGCGGACACCCTTGCCGCACATGCTGATGTGATCAAATCACAGAACCTGAAGCGTGAGGTGCAGCAGCGGAAGAAGAACATCTGGCAGGAGGTAGCCCGCAAGGTCTCCGCTGTTGGAACCACCCCACGGAGTGCCAAGGATTGCAGGAAGAGGTGGGATGACCTCCACCTCAGCATCCAAAACATCCTTGCAAGCAACAGGAGGGAGGCCATGGCCACAGGCGGGGGTCCCCACTCTCCTGCCAAACTGACCACCTGGGAGGAGACGGCAAGCACCTTCATCAGTCTGGAGTCTATCGAGGGATTTGGGGAGATGGAGACGGGTGCGGCAACATCACCAGAAGGAGGTGAGTGACCCAGCACATCCCTGTAGGGGAAACCATGACTTAGCACAAGTGATGTGGTAGAGAGTCTAGGCAAGGCAATGCATGTCCCAACAACCACATGAACATATCCAAGTCCAGATGGAGGGCCAAACCCTGCCACACAGAAATGCATGCTTAGGGCCAATCCCAATTACAAACACACAGCCAACACACATGGACCGTGCCCATGTAATACATCACACAAACCCCAATACAACGGCATGCCACCTGCCATGCAGCAAATGCCAAAATGCCCCCTCAGACTACCCTGTGTGATACACCCATAAAACATGAATGCATGATGAAATAAATAATGAGCAGCACCATAGTATGCTTCTGGCATGTAACACCATCACTGATGCCCTGCATCTCTTCTACCCCCCAGACACCGATGGAGAAGATGCCTGCCAAGATACCACCACAAGGGCATCCACGTCCCGGCCACAGAAAAGGGCTACCGACACCACCACCTCCAGGGCAGCCTCGCAGCCCACACCTACAGCCAGTGTGCCTGACACAGTCGAGACCCAGCAGACAACACCTACAGCCAGTGTGCCTGACACAGTCGAGACCCAGCTGCCCACACCCACACCAGTGGAAGGAGAGGCCCTAGAAGCACTGGCCACGACTGAAGATGACTTTGAGGACAATGTGGACCAGGAAGGAGTCACGGATGTGGCTTGTCCAGGCACCCCAAACCCCGTGTCCACCCCCCCGCCCCAAACTCAGCCCTAACCCACCTACAGCAGTGCATATCCCTGTCTGCACGACTCTGACCTGAGCCCATTCCCCGAGGACAGCACTCAAGATGCAGGCTCTGTGTCAGCACCACCCACCACTCCTGCTCCCACCAACAGCCTTGAGTCATGGCTGGTGAGGGTGGAGGCCCGACAGGAGTCGATGTTGGAGCTCCTGCAGCAATACATAGCGGATGGCGAGGACACCAGCCGGGAGATAGCCACAGCCATAGCGAGGACCACAACCGCCATTATAGCCAGCACAGCCGCAGTCAATGCCTCGGCAGTGCTGATGAGGGACTGTCTTGGGGCTATCACCCAGGTGCTAACATCAATCCTGCTGCACATGCAGTGGCCACGACTTGCAGCAGGCGTGGAAGTCCCCACTGACTCCTCATCAGCCACCACACCTGCTTCCTCTGTCCCCACCAGCCCTGTGCGGCCTACCAGAAGGAGTGCGAGGCACACAGAAATGCTGCCTCCGCAAAGCAAGAAGGCCTGCAAATAGTGTGGGAGGACAATCGGAGTGGCTCACATGGTGTTGGGGGTGAATGGGAGCATTTGGGGGATTTCACTGGGGGGTTGTAGTTTACTGGGGGGGTTTGGGAGTTCACTGGGGGCTTTATAGTTTACTGGGGGGTTTGGGAGTTCACTGGGGGGGTTTGTAGTTTACTGGGGGGAATGGGAGTTCACTGGGGGGGTTGTAGTTTACTGGGGGGGTTTGGGAGTTCACTGGGGGTTTGGGGAGTGGGGGTTGTCACATATTAGCAGTTTGAACCAATACACCCGTTGTGAGAAAAAACATTCAATACCTGGACATTGTTCATTTCGTGTATATCCATTTAATGTATGACTGTGTTCAGTGCCCAACTCCCAACATTCCCTGTGAGCATGTCCACATGGACCCAGTGTGTCACTGACACATGTCTATCATAGTCCCTGGGGTTCAGAGGTATTTGTGAATCAGTGATTGGCATACTGCATGGCCATCCTGTGCATCACGTACTGGCAGGGGTGCTGCTTCACCTCCGTCTCCATCCTCATCATCCTCACCCGGTGCATGCATGTCAATGTCAGGTGGCAGTGGTACATTTCTCTGGACGCACATGTTGTGCAGCATGACACAGGCCATGGTGATTTTGCCACCTTCTCAGGCCTATAAAGGAGTGCTCCACCAGACCTGTTTAGGCAGCGGAACCGCGTCTTCAACAGGCCGAAGGTCTGCTCAATGATCAATCACAACACGGGTACGGGTGTGAACCCGATTGTACTCCTCTTCATGGCTGTTCTGCGGGTTCCGCACAGGGGTAAGTAGCCACGGCCTCAAGGGATATCCTCCATCACCTGCAAGCAAATACAAATAGGTGTGTGTCACTCTGAGCTGCCACCTTCAGGAAGCACAGTCATGCCCGCAGCTATTTGGTGTGGACATGGACATGTCCCTGTACGTATGCACAAATGTTATCTAGATGCATACTATACTGCTCTGAGGTGTGGCAGTCTGGATGGAGTTCAATGGATGATGCAGGGTGAGATGATGCATGCTGAGGCGGATGTACTGTGGTTGTACGACAATGTTTAGCCTCCCAATTATGCTGCGTATTCTACACTGTGCATGGTCACACTAGCCACATTGGCACAGTAGCAATCCTGTTTATTCATGCATTGCTTGACATACACATGGTGGTCAGGTCGTGCGTCTCACATGTGGTAATTGATATGCGTTAATGGTCAGATGTGTGCCAATGATATGTCATGTTTGGGTTGGGAAGTTCAGGTCAGGTGTCATTAGCTCTGCGTGCATTCTCCAATCACCGTCCATTCCACCTAGGTGGGGTATGCACCCCCCCATTCCCACCCAGGTGGTGTATGCATCCGCCCCCCCCATTCCCACCCAGGTTGTATATGCATCCCCCCCATTTCCACCCAGGTGGGATATGCATCGCAAAACGTCCCTACCCCAATGCACTGCCATGGCCCACTCAGGCAACTCACCAAGCAGCCAGGGACGTGGTCCAGCATGTCGCTCCATATGACGGGGTAGCGTGGAGTTACGCAGCACCGTGGTATCATGTGTTGATCCGGGAAATCTCGCACAGCAATGTGTGATGATCTTGCTGGAGTCACATACCATCTGCACATTGATGGAGTGGTATTGCTAGCGATTGCGGTACACCGCCACAACGGCATGGGGCACTACCAATTCTACATGGGTGTAGTCCAGGGCACCGACACAATTGGGCATGCCTGCCAGTGCATGGAAGCCTACTTTGGTGTCGGCTATCTCCTGGGCAGTCCGTGGTAGGGATATATGGGTGCTAGCGTGCTTCAGGAGGGCATCCAGCACTTGGTTCAGCATGCGTGACAATAGTGGTTGTGAAATGCCATGCAGCTGTCCCCCTGTGTGCTGGTAGGTGCCTGTGGCCAGGAAGTGGAGCACAGACACCACCTTTAGTAGCGGGGGATGGCAGTGCGTATTTCTATCTGGGTGACAATGTCATTGTGTATCATGTCCACCATTGTGGTGATGGTGTCCCGGTCCAACCGGTACAGGGTGTGGATCTGCCCAGGGGTTAGATTGAATGGACTGGGTCTGATGCGAGGGATTGGCGGCTGCCTACGAGGAACTACTGGCTGCACTGGTGGTAATTGCTGGGCCAGTCTCACCCTCCTTCTCCTCCTGTGTCACCTCTGTGCTGCCTGTTGTTGCTGCTGTAGTTGTTGCTGTAGTTGCTGTTGTTGCTGTAGTTGTAGCAGTATAGGCATGTCCTCCAGCGCCATGATGTCCTCCAGCGCCACAGCTAATGGTAGCATTTTGGTGTAGGAAGGGGTGTGGTGTGTGGGTGTACTCCTTTTATACTGGGCCAGACTCCATTGAGTCCACCTTTGGTGATTGTGTGCACCTGTGGCAGTTGCCTTGATTGCTGATTGCTGTTTATGGGTGGTCCGCGATGCCTGTATGTCCGCCATCGTGCAGCCCCTAATTACCGCCTTCGGATGCCGGTATTTGCATGCCCACGTGGGTTGTGATGTCCTCCAATTACCGGCATGCCGGTACTTGCTCCCCGAAGGGGGCGGTATGAGGGGGCACGGTACGGGTGGTGCCGGTGTTGGCACGTTGGTGGGTCGTTATGACCCAGACTCGTTAACAATGCCGCTATTACAATTCCGCCTTCCTTTTTTCATTACCTCCATTCTCGTAATGAGGCCCTATGTTCTTTCTCATTGCCTTGAAAAGGTGCACTCCATCTGGTAACCATCAAGAATCCCAGGGATGGGAGGATACGCTCTCACCAATTCGGATTCAACTTTCACGGGGTCAGGGATAGTTTGTTGCAAGGGCCAATGGTCTCTCTGCAACCCTGCAACATTGTAGACTGGCACTAGTAGGAGTGGCCTCAGGAGGGGCTCCTAGACATGGTTCTCCAAACATAGGACTAACTTATAGATTCTCTATATGTAGCCGACTCAACCTGATCAATGTAATCGGCTGATAGGTTTGTGGGCTGATACCTGAGTTTGTGACATCACAGCTGTATAAAATCATGCAACACAGGCTTGAAAGTCGAGAGCTCTGGAGGATATCTGTTTTCCGGTGGGATCCCTGTCTATTTGTGATTGCTAATAAGAGAAAGTAACTTTGCCCCGTGGCTGAGTCTTCTGTTCTTGTGGTGGGGGAAGTTTGGATGGGCCCAAGTGTTCTCTGGTAGTAATCGGGGAGAAGGATAGAAACCCTGCCCACCTTTAACAACATCACCTACTTTTGCATGCCCTAAACACTGCAAACGAGCGTTGTTCGTCACAGCCATCTTGCAGTAACAGACAGTGAGACTCCTGCAAGTTAATGTCAACTGCTCTCATGGGAGAATCCATCCCAGATGCCCTTGCTGTTGATGCGAGTGGTCTGGAGAAAAAGCTCTCCCTGCACCTTTACACAATCACGTTTCACCATGGAAAGTCATGCCTGCAATGTATATAAACACAGACCTCGTTGCAGTTCTTTATAGTTTCTTTATGTTTTGAAAGATCATTTCTATAAGAAATAAAGAAATCAGTTGACACTGTGATTTTAGCATTGCATGAACAGCACATTACAGAAATCACATCTAACACTGTTATTAAAAACCAGCGTTACATATCAGTAACACAGATACAACTAGGCACAAGTAAAAACATGAGATTAAAAATCTACCAAGTCAGTGAAATATTGTTGTGGCTTTCTGAGTTATCTACTGAAGTCCCAAGGAAAAAATAGACCTTGATGTGGTAGTGAGATGGTGTCCAAGGTGGCTCGCATTCCAATGAGGATCAGCCTCGAGGTATGTTTCTTTTAATTGGTATCAATATGGGTATGACCAAATGTGAGGTGTCTATAAAAACCACAGGACGACGAACCTCAAATTGTCCTTTCTCCGAGGTCAGCAACAGAACGGTGGGCTCCATTTCACAATTCTTTCTTTGGAGACAGGGCAATTCTTCATCTTGTCACAAAGGTACTTGCAGAGCATTGCTGGAAACTGCTGGTATGAGTCCAAAAACCTGCATTTCTAGATCAAGCCTCATCAAGATCACAATTTGGCCTTTAGGTAGTACTGTTACGGCTGGGTTGCGAAACAGACTAACATAAGCAAACCTTGCAACCAGTACCTTTTAAAGACAATAGAATGTATTTTTTAAATAATGTTATTAATACAATCTATAAAGAACGCTCAACAATAGCTTCTTAGAGATGATCAACAAGAGCCCACTGCCATAGAAGACCTACAACATAACTGGGGAGCGAGGAGCCGGTAGGTGGTGCGCCATGGAGGTATGGAAGAAAGAGGAGAGCCGTGAGATGAGAGGCCCCCCGGGGGCAGGTGAGCGGGATAGGAGGCTATACACAGAACTCGGGGAGAAAGGAGAGTGAGCGCTCCCTGTTGGAGCTTAGCAGTGGTGTGACAGGCAGAGGAGGAGAATGTTCCAATTGTGACCCGACAGCAGAGGGACAATGAAACACTGCAGTGCATTGTAACATCTCTGTTGACTCTCCAGATATACGATTGCTGCAGATTATCAAAGGGCTTTGTGTGGCTTCTGTAGCAGCAGCTTGCCTCTCGCACTCGGCTGCTCCCTTGCACCCTACTTGTAGGGCTGTTAACAGTAGAGGCCCGGGCCCTGGGAAGGAAAACACAGTGCCAGAAAGTGCAGGGAGTTTGTGACAAGTCTTGCATCTGAAGGAAAGGTCTCCTCCGGTGAGTAAAGTTTAAAGGAGTGAATGTGGTTCTTTGGAGGGTGCATAAGCGCAGGAGTGTGCTGACTCCCCAAGTGTGTCAGTTTCCAGAGGAAGGCAACAGGAGTGTGTAGGAGATGCATTAAAAGGAACAGAGGGAAGAAGCTCTGCAGTGGACGGTGAGCATAGCAGGACTGCAGTGCGTAGTCCTGCTGCTGCATATAAATACAGGAACCAGAGAAGCGGGGACGGTGCCCACAATCAGCACAGCTGCTACCACCTGCAACGGGTTAAAGAGGCATACACATTGGTAGGGAGGTAACACCCAGATGCCAGTATCGAAAAAGGGAAGGGCACCCAGTCCAAAAGGAGGCAACCCCCCGGGGTTCAAGAAGGATAATTGGAGCGCTGATGGAGGCAGCGAGGCAAGGGCACATTAGGGGTCAAGAAAGAGGCCACTGAAGAGGAGGAAAAGGGCTCCCAAGAGCATGCAAGGATGGCTCTCAGTAAGGAGGACCTAAAGGAATGCCTTAACGATATAGAGGGAGAATGACTAGTACGTTCCATAAGCAGTTTACATTGTTGCGGGATGAATTGAGAACATCCCTGGCCGAAGTCAAAGGGGAGGTGAAGACATTGCGAAAGAGAGTGGATGTGTCTTAACGGGGTCTGGTGGAGATGTCAGAGGAGGTACGTCAAAACAGTTAACTGTTGGATCAACTGGCTAGAGTCTCCTACAACCTGGAACTGCAGGCAGAAGACCTGGAGAATCGCTCACGCCGGTGAAATATTCGGGTGAAGGGTCTGAGTGAATTAATACTGGACACAGATCTAAAAAGCACTATTCAACAATGCTTTGGGAATTTATTGATGGGCACACAACCAGAAGAGGTTGGCATTGAGCGGGTTCATAGAGTGGGGCCCAGGAGAAGGGAGCCGGGAGCAAGACCAAGAGATGTACTGGTAGCCCTCACTTCATATGGCATGAAAGAGAATATTTTTCAGCAGAAAGAACCGAATGGGAATGTGACAGTGAATGGGGTACAGATACAGCTATTCCAGGACATGGCTATGGTAACACTGCAAAAGAGGAGAGATATGAGCCAGGTGACGCAGGCAGCTCTTATTGCAAAACAAATGCCATATAAGTGGACCTTCCCATTTGGACTGCTCTTTAGCTTGGAGGGTGAACAGCATCGCATCACAACATGTGCAGAGGGCCTATCACTGTCAAACCTGGAAGAAGAGGAAGCTCAAGGAGAGAGGCGGTCAAGGCCCACATTCAGGCGTGGGCAGTGTCAATGGTACTGGTCTAGGGTGTAGGGGAAAATGGGTTGTAGGGCAGCAGGACAAAGGTCTGTCGGGGAAAGCACAGGAGGGAGGAGCGGAGGGGGTTGGGGAGAGTCTTCTAGATGAAACAGGGTTAAGGCAAGTGAAGACAGAGGGAGGAGTGAATAATGAGGGGTTGAGGCAGATTGTTCAGTCCGGAGCAGAGTGCTGGTGAGTACTGTCTTGGAGGTGTTAGGATACTTCCCAATGGGGGTTACCTCTGGTATATTCTTGGGCCAAAGCCTCAGGGACGGTCCCTGAGGGTATCGTAGGATCTTTCGGCCTGGTCCTGAGATGGCTTGTTGGGGGGGTTCGTTGGTTTGTCATAGGATCTTTCGGCCTGGTTCTGAGATGGTTTGTTGGGGGGGGGGGTTTAGTTGCGAAGTGGGTGAGGTAAGGGGGCAAGGGCAGTGGAGGAGTGAAACGAGCAAGGGATTAGGGACTATTATGTTTTACATTCAAAGTTTTGTCATATAATGTGAGCGGCTTACATTCCCCTGCGAAGCGTAAAAAAGGTGGAAGGCCTGGTGAGAAGGGAAAAGGCGGATGTTATTATGTTACAGGAAACACACATAAAGAAAGCAGATACATCAGCTAAGAGGTAGCGGCAATTTCCCCAGACCAACCAATCTATAATGTAATAGCGAAAACGTTAGGGATCTTAATAGGGCTTAAAGATATGTTGAGGGCCAAGGTAGTACGGATCCAAGCGGATGAGGAAGGGAGATATATTTTTGTAATAGTGCAGCTGGAACACAGACAGGTCACCATGGCAAAGGTAAATGCACCTAATACAGGGCAGGATAGTTTCTTGCGGGTGGTGGCAATAAAATTGGAGAGCATTGCAGTGAAGAGATTATACTTGCGGGAGACTTCAATTTGGCATGGGATCCCATTAAAGGTAGGAGTTTGGGTGTGGGGAGCAGTTCAGCACCTTCATCACGGGTATTGAGGGAAAGCTTTCATACTTTGACCCTACAAGATACTTGGAGGACTATGAGGGGAAACAAGAGGGGTTATGCTTGTTTTCACGTATCTATCAATCCCTGTCAAGAATATATTATGTGTGGGTAACTGCCAAGTTGATGGGAGAGGTGAAGGAATTAGAGCTGGGGTCAATATCAATGTCTGACCATGCCCCAATGTTGGTGATGATCTCAGGGTCATCTTCAACTCTACTCTCTCCTTCTCTCCTCAAATCTCTGATGTCTCTAAGAAGTCACACTGCCAGCTGCACCTCCTCAGAGGTATTCTTCCTTTCCTCTCCTTGCTTGTTGCTTGGAAAAGCGACTGACCCTGAGGGAGATGGAGGCGGGATGAGCGAACAGCTCAAGAAGGAAGATATTTAGGAAGAGAGAGCTGAAGGTATTACGGCCCCAGGCCCCAGAAGGCCTTGTGGACAATGCAGAGGGTTTTGAACTTCATCCTCGCAGCCACTGTGAGCCAGTGCAGAGATTTCAGTCCTGGAGGGATACGATCCCTGGGCTTGAGGCCAAGGACAAGTCTTGCAGTCCTGTTCTGGATGAGTTCCAGAGGGCGGAGAAGCGGACAGATTTAGAAAAGAGGCTGTTGCAATAGTCCAGGATAGAGAGAACCAGAGCTCTGGAGACAGTGAGCTTCTGGGCGAAGGAGAGGAAAGGAAGAATACATCTGAGGAGGTGCAGCTGGTAGTGTGACTTCTTAGAGATGTCAGAGATGTGAGGAGAGAAGGAGAGTGTGGAGTTGAAGATGACCCTGCGTTTTTTAGCCTCACAGGTGGGAGCAGGAGGAGGGCCGAGGGAGGCTAGCCAGAGAGTGACACGAAAGGAGGGAGCAGGTGTTCAAATGAGGAGAATCTCGGTCTTAATGGCATTTTAACTGTATGCTTAACCTGGTAATGGACAGATCAGAAGATAAATTCACACATCCAGCCCCTTTGGCCAAAGCCTTAAATACGCTGTTGCATGCATTTAAACTGTCCGACATATGGAGAGCGCTGCACCCGAATGACAAAGTATATTCTCATTATACTGATCCCAAGGACCTCTACACAAGGTTGAATTACGTGCTTGCAGGGGAAGAGACTCTGGGGGTGTTTAAAGGGGTGGAATATAAAGCGCGGGTCCTTTGGAACACGCCCCTCTGCTGGTTATGTGGCAGTTTCTTTTACCCCAGGCTAGGATCCCGACATGGAGGCTCAGGGCCGAAGCACTTCAACATGTTGTGTTCTGCGAACACCTAAGGGAGGGGGTGAAAGAATATTTCAGACATAATACAGGTAGTGTAGAATCCGCAGGCACATTAGGTGAGGCTTTTCAAGTCGTGGTTAGAGGGACGGCTATAGCTAAGACGAAAGGGATGCAATATACTATCGAAAGAGACCTACGCAAAGCAGAATCTAAACTGGAAAACATAGAGAGAATGGGTGATAGGTCACAAGAAAGGGTACAAGAGGTTCCCCGCCTACAGCAATAATGTCTGGAACACTAGAATAGGCTAAGCAGGTTGAGTTATAAGAAATATGTGGAGCAACAGCATGCGGAAGGGGACAAACCTGGGCGGCTGCTGGCCTGGCTTTACAAAAGCGAGACCAAGCGGGAGATGATATGAGCGATAACGGGTGGTAATGGGGTGCTGTGTGAGACGCAGGAAGGGGTAAATAATTGTTTTCAGGACTACTACCGGAAGCTATACGAAGAAACCTCAGAATCCCAAATATCAGAGATAGAGGAGGCACTTTCACAGATAACCCTTCCAAAGCTAGATGCAGAGGAGGTAGACAGACTGGAAGCCCCCATAACTATGGAGGAATTAGAACAGGTCATAAGGGAGCTTCTGACCGGGCAAAGCCCCTGGGGCAGACGGCTGCCCAGCACATTTAAAAAAGAATATAGAGCAGAAGCCATGGCCCCATTGCTGGCTATGCTTAATGAGGCATTAGACATAGGTAAATTGCCTGGGTCACTTAGAGTGTCAATAATTATCCCCCTGTTGAAACCCAACAAGCCGGTTACGGATTGTGGCTCATATAGACCTCTCTCATTGCTTAACCAGGATGGGAAGATCCTCACAGCTCTAATGGCCAACAGGCATCGGCCGGCTATAGCCAAACTCATACACCCGGATGAAATGGGATATGTTCCCCATAGAAATATCACAAGTAACCTCAGGAAGTTACATGACATACTAGATTATACTCAGGGCAAGACTCAATAATTGGCAGTGGCCTCGCTCGACGCAGTCAAGGCATTCGACTCGGTCAGATGGCCATGGCTGATAGCAGTGTTAGAAAGTTTCGGTATGGGATCCACATTCATCAAATGGGTGAAGCTGCTATATAACGAACCGATGGCGAGGGTTAAAACAGGAACATTCATTTTGGTTGGAACAATGGCAGTTAAGTAAAAGATCAAGACGGGATTGTCCATGGTCCACAATGCTTTTCATTTTAGCATTGGAGCCATTGGCGGTATATCTTCGGGAGGAATATCTAGAGGCTTCAATAGGTACGCCAGGGGGGCAGCATTTGATCTCACTGTACGTGGACGATATGCTCCTGTACCTACAACATCCCGAAACTAATTTGCAATATATCTTGGATGTGTTGGAGTGTTACGCGGCCCTATCAGGCATAACGATCAATGCACAGAAGTCAAGTTTGTTCCCCCTGGGAGGATATATGGGGAAACCGGAGAATACGCTGCCAGTGCTTGCGATTAGGTGGGAGGTAGACACATTTAGGTAGTTGAGAGTTGACATTTTCCATGAACATAAGACAGAACACATAAGAAACACATTGAATTCGGTAGACAGAATTGAGAACTCCATGACTTTCTGAGCCAGGTTGCCGTTGTCATTAATGGGGCGGGCAGCATTGTTGAAGATGGTGGTGCTCCCGACACACCTCCATTACTTCGCCAATATCCCATATGATATCCCGAAAACGTTTTCCAGGAGACTAGATGGCATATGTCGGAGCTCCTTGTGGCATAATTCGAGATGCAGGGTGGCACTTAGGAAACTTCAGAACTCATATGACCACGGATGTATAAAAGTGCCCAATGTCAAAGTATATTTGTGGCTAGCCAGCTGCAGTTCATGGCCAAATGACTGTCCGATGAGCAGACCCAGGAGTCACAACTGCTACAGACAGCAAGTGCCCCATTTTTCCTGAAAGAGGCGCTATGGACAGTTGAACCTCGAGACTCTCACCCTCCTTTGTTGCTGTGGCTGGGGAGGATAATGTGCAGAAGGGCTTGCCGGTTGCTAGGGAAGACAACACCGTATCCCCTCAGATCCCATTGGTGACACTTAGAGGTGAAGATAGTCAATTTAGATTAAATGTGATAAAGTATTGGGAACTTATGGGAGCGTCGATGGTGGGAGATGTGTTAGTAGAAGGGAGAACAAGAAGCTTCATGGAACTCACAGGGGATATGAGGATACATCTAGGCCAACATCTTATGCACACCAGCCTCCTTACTAGTATTAGACGGAAATGGCCAGATGCTGATGTGGATTTACAGGTAGATGAGACGATAGAGACGTTTTATGATATTTCAGACAGAGGACACGAAGTATCGACAATATACGAGTTATTGAGGTCAAGGTTGGGAGACGTGCTAGAGCAGACCAGGCACAGCTGGGAAGCAGAATTACAAGAACAAATGACAGACAAAATGTGGGGAAGGCCAATGGCTTATCATAAAAAGTTGTCGAGAAATACAAGATTACAACTGATTCAATTGTATGTGACCCACAGGGCGTATTTCTGACCCCGAGCAAAATAGCAAAGTTCAGCAAAGCACCAGCACAAACCTGCCTGAAATGCAGATTTATTAATGCAGATCTAGTTCATATGTTCTGGGCTGCACAAAGATTAGACACTACTGGGGGGAGAAAGTCCAAGCGTTAGCACCGGTGGACACCACCCTAGACATTGGATCTCCTAAGGCCTGTCTGCTGGGAGGATTCGCAAGACCGAAGAGGGCGAGACATGTGAGTAAATTAAAAGATTTGGCACATATACTGGCGAATCGCAGGATAGCGATGGGTTGGAAAGCGCTGAAGGAGCCAGACGCACGGGTATGGTGGGTGGACCTTCAGAAATGGATGAACGCAGAAACCGTAGTTTGGCAAGAAGCAGCCTGTCAGAACCAGGAACAGAGTAATATAGAGTTGGACGCTTGAAAACAGATGATATCGGATATAGCTACCTCAGGGTACAGCGACACAGGTGGGGGAGAGCAAGTAGTAGTATAGTCAGAATAGAGACAAAGGTAGAAATAGGAGACAATTAGTTGCAATGTGATAGTGTTAATGCACGTGGTGCAGGCTGGGGGATGGGGAGGGGGGTTTTGGGTGGAAAGGGAAACAGACAAAGGTCGATGCAGAGTTTAATGTAAATGGATATGCGAGTCTGTAAAGTTATTTTTTTAAAATAAAAAACAATAAAAATTGTTTTAAAAAGGACATCGACTAGTGACAGGGAAGGTTTGGAAGGGGAATCCGGGAGGAGGAGGTGGACGCAATCATTAGATCACTAACCATGAATAAAGCACCGGTGCCGGACGGATTCCCTGCAGCCTTTAATCAAAAAAATATAAGAAAACTGGCCCAAGGTTAGTGGAGCTATTTAATTCAAATGTGGCTAAAGGGGTGTGGGGGGTAACAAAGTCCATTCATGAGGCAAAAGTGGTGGTGTTCGGGAAGCCGGGCAAGTACTTGACTAAATGTGGGTCATACTGACCCATTGCGTTGATGAATATAGATGCAAATGTGCACAAAGTGTGCTGGTGGCTAGACCGGTGCCTCTTCTGCCGAACCTAAATGACACAGAGAAATCAGGATTCATTGAGGGGAGACAGACCTGGGATAATACAAAGAGAATTATGCATTTAGTAGAAACGGTTAATACGAAACAGATTTGAAAAAGTGTTTGACTGGGTGGAATGGCCTTTCTTATGGGGATGGCGGTTAACTTTATACAAATGGTAAAAGCAAATTATAACACTGCCACAATACGTTTGTCGATTAATAAACAAGTGTCCCACGGTATAGAAATAGGATGATGAACAAGGCAGGGCTGCGCCTTATCACCGCTACTTTGTGCATTATATTGAGAGCCGTTCTTGGTCAAACTCTGACAGAGGTTGGCGATACAGGGTATCCCTTTTCAAGGGGTGGAGCACAAGATAGGCGTCTTTGCGGATGATATGCTTATAACACTGACACACCCGGAGATGTCAATACCAGCACTGTTGGTGGAATTGACAGAAATAGAGCTAGTGGCGGGCCTCAAAGTGAATATGGGGAAGTCCGAATTGTTGGTTTTGGGTCCCTCGTAGATACTGAGGGAAGCTCTGCCTCAAGCCACCATCTGGATAACATCCTTTCTGGAGGGCCGGGCCATGAGGATTTTCTCTGAACAGGCTTCAGCCAACCCATCCCCTATTGGTTGTGGAGTGCCACAAGGCTCGTGCACCTCTCCTACCCTCTACAACCTTTTCACACTACCTCTAATCAAGGACCTAGAAGAATTCGGCATAACCTTCACCAATTATGCCGATGACACACAAATTCTTCTCCCGCTATCCGGTGACTATGAGGAACACCTAAAAACCTTACAGCATATCTACGCAATCATCCAAGCCTGGATGGCAGTCAACGGCCTTTGTCTCAATGGGGACAAAACTGAAATCTTACGTATAGGCCCCAAGGAGACATTAAAAAAACTAGACAGAAAATACGGCAACTTCAAAATGGAAAGCACTATAATCCCTGCTTCAACCGTGGTAAAAACATTAGGAGTCTTCCTCGATTCTACACTATCCATGGATAGAGAAGTCAGCTACATTGCTTCCTCAGCAGCACCCACAACTAAAATCATTAATGCAATCAAACCTCACCTCTCATCCAAAAACCGCCTCAATATTACAAGAGCCACCATAGGCGCACAATTGGACTATTGTAATGTCCTCCTTCTAGGTACCTCATCCAAAAACATTAATAGACTACAAATAACCCAGAACAACGCCCTCAGAGCCACTCTCAGCATCCCCAAAGGAGAGCATATTTCTCAGGCTAGACAAGACGCCCACTGGCTCCCTATTAAAGAGCGTATTCTGTTCAAGGCTCTCACAGTCACTCACAAATGGCTATCCCAATCTGCACCTCCCTTTCTCACTGAACGAATACAACAAGCACCCACCATCAGACCCAAACGTGACCCATACTCACACCAACTCACAATTCCCGCCTTTAACAGAGTCAAAGCAAGAGGCTCTAGTTTTGAAGTACTAGCACCAAAATACTGGAACGCACGTCTACTCAGATTTAGGAAAGAAACTTCCCTCATGGCCTTCAGAAAGGCCTTGAAGACCACTCCTTTTAAATAGAGCATACCCTCTCCGCTGTTATGCCATGAAACCATATTACTGTGCTGTATAACTTGTATTCTGACCAACATGTACTTAACACGTAAATTGCATATATGTAACATAAACAATGTATGTTTAACATAGCACTAGGACGTGCTCCCATGTAACCAGCATCTAAGTAAATATTGTTGTAACAGCGTCACGATGCCCAAGGGCTGTTGTGCGCTTTATAAATGGAAACAAATAAATAAATACAATTCTCCATTTGTGGTGGCAAGTGGGAGCATTAGATATCTAGGGGTTAACACAGCTAGTGCGATATTTCAGATGTACGATGGCAACTATCAGAGACTGCTTCGACAAGTGAAAGAAGACCTGAGGAAATGGACCCCACTTCGTATTTCATGGTTGGGTAGTGTCGCCACCATAAAGATGGTAACACTCCCGGGGATACTCTACTATTTTTAGGCTCTCCGAATACCTGTCCCACACTTATTTTTCGTGACATTGAATAGATTGGTCTTGGGGTTTTTATGGCAAAATAAAATCCTGAGGGTAGCATTACACACCTTAATGGCTCCCAGAGACAGAGGGGGGTGGGACTTCCAAACTTTATAAAATACTATGATGCTGCACAGTTGAGAGTGCTGCAGGAATGGTTATCGGGTGACGTTTCAAAACACTGGGCAAGGATGGATCGGGCGGTGGCGGGCTGCCCCCTGGATGGGATCCTCTGGATGCAAAGACATGATAGACCCCAGAATACACAGATCAGCCAGGTTTTAGCAGTGGTGTGTGATACATGGGTTCGGCTTCTTGAAAAGGGATACTTATCTACGCGACCATCTCCGTTCACCCCGTTATTGGGGAACCCTCAATTTCAACCACGGACTATACAGGCAGCGTTTAAGCAATGGCAGAAGGTGGTGTGTACAAAATTGCGGGATATGATGCAGGGGTCAGATATTCAAACCTTCATGGAATGCAAACAGTATATAGGACTGTCTAAAAAGGATAGAATGGAATACTATCAACTGTAACACTGGATAGTCAGTTCAGGGGGGAAGGTGGCAGCAGGGAGAGAACTTACAGTTTTTGAAAAATGTATTACTACACACACAGAAAACAAGCAACTGGTGTCGAAGCTATGTCTGATTTTGGTAGAAGAGGACCCAGGCCAAACATATGTATGCCCAGATGGGAAAGGACATTGGGGAATGATATCCCAAGAGAGCATTGGGAACATTTGTGGGCAAATATGCCTAAGCTGACAAGATCGATTCAGGTCAGAGAAGCTTGCTATAAAATAACGGTAGAGTGGCATTATACTGCGGAACGGTTGCATAAAATATATCTGGAAACCTTGGAGGAGTTTTGAGTGGATGTGGAAGGAAAGGGGATTGGAGAAATATATGGTGGGAGTGCCCGGTCACAGGGGAATTCTGGGAGGCGATCACTGCTCAGATAAAGACAATGGTACCCCTTGATGTGATTCTAACACCAAGGGAATGGATGTGTGGTCTGTTCGATTTGGGGGTTCTTCTGCCCTCTAGGGCAACTGGTGTCGAAGCTATGTCTGATTTAGGTAGAAGAGGACCCAGGCCAAACATCTGTATGCACAGATGGGAAAGGACATTGGGGAATGATATCCCAAAAGAGCATTGGGAACATTTGTGGGCAAACATGCCTAAGCTGACGAGATCGATTCAGGTCAGAGAAGCTTGCTATAAAATAATGGTACAGTGGCATTATACCGCGGAACGGTTGCATAAAATATATCTGGAAACCTCGGAGGAGTTTGCAGTGGATGTGGAAGGAGAGGGGATTGGAGACATATATGGCGGGAGTGACAGGCCACTGGTGAATTCTGGGAGGCGATCACTGCTCAGATAAAGACAATGGTACTCCTTGATGTGATTCTAACACCAAGGGAATGGATGTGTGCTATGTTCAATTTTGGGGTTCGTCTGCCATCTAGGGCACACAGTAAACCCTTCATGCTAATGGTAATAGCAGCATGGCTGGTTATAGCGAAAGGTTGGACACAAAAACGGCTGCCAACAACAAGGGACCGGTTCTTTAAATAGTGGGGTTTTATGTGATTGGAATGAATGGCATATAGTTTGCAAGGGGAGCTAGTAAATTCCAACGAGAATGGACAATGGCCTTGGACTTCCTTAAAGTGGACAATGTGCGCCAGTGCTGCCCACATAATTTGAAAATATTGGACATTATGTAACAGAATATAATACCATGGGATACCAGAAATGTGGAAAGAACCGAATTCACTGCCTCTGCCGGGGAGGACGGGATGGGTGGGGAAGGGTGTGTTAGTGGGAGGGGGGTTAATGTTGTTTTACTTACATGCCAAAAAAATACGTTAAAAAAAATAAAAAATGACAAGGTGGTCCCTTAAAAATAAAGACCATTAATGTTGTATAATTCTCACAATAAATGATAGGAGGCGTTGTGGTTGCAGATTGCGTTCTTTTATTGTTCTGTACCACTTGAGTAAATACGCAACGCATATAACAAGAGTCAATGATGGGCAACAGGCCCCAATGCTGCGACGCAACTCGTGTGAATTGCCGGGAGTCTCTCTTGCGGCTTAGAGTCCTCTTCTTGGGAGGAGCGCCCGGGAGCACGTCCTGCTCCGTGGCTTTCTCCCGCCTGAATGCACGCTGGGTGCGCAAAACCCGCACTTCCGGCCGTGCACGAGATCTCGCGAGACCAGGAGATCTCGCGATATCTCTACACACCTCCCTCTGATAATGCAAAGGCAGTTCATTGCAATACATAGTCATTGTATCTCACCAGTCTTCTGTGTTCCCTTCTCGGACGATCGCCTCTCTCACTGCACACGTCCTGCTGGTCATTTTCTCGCTCGACTGTGGGGGCATCCACTTGAAACTCATTTCCTTCAACTTCTCTTCTGTCTGTCTCCAGCTCTCGTTCTTCCCCCCTCTCATTGTCCATTACTCCTTCAGCTTCAGACCTTTCAAAAGTTTTTCTCTCGCTTGCCTCTTTTCAAACATGGCTACTCTTTCCATGTTCCATGTGCGCCCATCTTCGGTGCGGACATGGTTGGCTCCTCAGTGAATCACCTTCACAGGTCTGCTGAACCGTGAGCCCGTGATTTGATCCTTGGTCGGTAGCCATATTTTGATCCAATCTCCTTCTTTTACTTCTGACTCTTGTTTGGTCCTTCTTCTTCTGTCGCTCCACCTTTTCATGCGTGCCTTGCTGTTTTCTATCCTCCACACCACTTCCGACATGTCTACTTCTTCGTCTTCTCTTACTCTGGCCAACCATGGCAGCACTAGCGTGGATGCTGCTCTCCTCCCTCTCAGCATGCGAAAAGGAGAAATTTGGGTGATCCCGTTGGGGGTCAGTCTATGAGCTGCGATCGCCTCTTTTGTTGTTTTGAGGGGATCCATTCCTGAAGCGGTTGCTAATTGGATGGCTCCCTTAATAAACCCATTGGCCCTCTCGATGAGCCCATTCGCTTGGGGATGGTAGAGTGCTGCTTTCTTCTAGTGTATGTTGTGCTTCCTCAGAAACTGTTCCATGTCTCTGGATATAAGTTGTACTCCATTGTCTGTTACTAACTCGTTGGGGAGCCCTTCCCTCTGAAAAATTGCCGTGAGGACCTCTATTACGGTTGCGGTCGTGATGTTAGGAACAAACTCGGCCTCGACCCATTTCGATAAATAGTCCACTAGCACTATGCCGTACCGATGCGCGGGCGCCATCGCCTCCAATGGTCCTATAAAGTCTAGACCCACTTTTGACCACACCGCTTCCGGGGTTTCTGATGGAAACATGGGCGCCTGTCTGATCTTCAGGCGCTTGTCACTGTTGAGACACTTATGGCATCTCTCAACCATGGTGCGGATCTCTTGGTCCATGGACGGCCACCAGTAGGCTTCTCTCACTCTGCGACGTGTCATGGTGTTCCCCAGATGGCCCGCATGGGCCCTGCACAGAATGATTTTCCTCATGCCTGTGGGCGGGATTACCTGGTCTGTTTTCATAATTATACCGTCAGCTTCTGAGATCTCATCTGCCACTTTCCAATAAGGTCTCATACCTTCTGGCACTGCCCTTTCATCTGGCCACCCTTTTTTGATCCATTCTCTGATTCTCACGATGATAGGATCCTTTCGGTCTTCTTGGATCCAGTGTTTTTCGCTGAGTTCCAGGTAGTCTGGCGCCTTGAGATCTGTAATGGATTCTACAATGCATTCTTCTTGTAAGAAAGTGGTGGCATCGTCCTTGCCCTCTGGCAATCTTGACATGCAGTCTGCCTGCGAATTCTTCCATCCAGAGATGTGTTGCACTTTGAAGGTGTATTCCTGCAGTTTTGCTGCTATACGAGCCAATCTGGGCGTCAACACTTTGTTGCCACCTGGGCTGAGCATGTGGATGAGGGGCTTATGGTCGGTAACCAACTTGAACTTTTGTGCCCCACACATATGTCCTGAAATGTTCCACAGACCATGCACACGCTAACATCTCCTTCTCTATGGTGGAGTAGTTTTGTTCAGCTGACAATAGGGCTTTCGAGGCAAATGCTACCACATGTTCCGTGTCGCCCTTCCTCTGAGTGAGAACCTCCCCTAGTCCATATGCACTGGCGTCTGTAGTGATGACTGTACTCCACTCTGTGTTGAACGGTTGCAGGCATGGCGCTTCAACTATGTGTCGTTTTATGCTTTCCACCGCTTTCTTCTGATCTTCCTGCCACGTGTACTCTGACCCTTTTTTGAGGAGCTCTCGGAGCGGCGCTGAGGTTTCCGAGAATTTGGGGATGAATTTCGCATAGTACTCCGCCAACCCGAGGAACGACCTCACTTCTTCTTTGTTGGTGGGTTCTGGAGCTTTGATTATGGCCTGCAGTAAGTTTTGTTTGGGACTTATACCCTTCTCTGATATTTTGTACCCCAAATACTCAACTTCTTTTGCTTTAAATACACATTTTTCGTACCTTAATCTCACACCCGCTTCTTGCAGTTTGGTGAGGACTGTTCTCAATGTGACGTCATGCATCTGTTCGTCCTTTGCGTAGATAAGGATGTCATCCTGGAAATAGGCCACGTTCCTGACGTTCCGCAGCAGAGCACCCATCATGCGTTGAAATGCCGAGGCTGCAGATGATAAACCAAATGGCATCTTGGTGAACTGGTATGTGCCAAACGGGGTGATGAAAGTGTTGAGTGGCTTGGACTCCTTGTGCAGTTGAATTTGATGGTAGGCGTTCCTCATGTCCAGTTTTGAGAATACTTTGGCTTCCTTCATCATGAGGATTAACTCATTGATACTCGGCAGTGGGTAGCTGTCTGCAATAACTTCCAGGTTAAGGCTGCGGAGATCAATGCATACTCTTAGCTTTTGTAAGTTCTGTTTCTTTATAAGTACTACCGGGCTCAGCCATTCAGAAGCTTCAATTTCTTCGATGACGCCATATTTCTTCATTCTGTCCAGTTGGTTTCTGAGTGTCTCTCTTGCAGTTGCCGGTACTGGCCTTACTCTGTGCTTGACCGGGACTGCATTGGTTTTGAGTAATATTCTGTGAACAAAGCCCTTGATGTGTCCAGGTTCTTCCGAAAATAGTTTGGGGTAATCCCTTTTCGCTACTGGCGTGCTCCTCCAACTGACTGACAGTACCTGATCCTCTGTGCTGGGGTCCAGCTTGATTTTCAGTTTCGCCTGGTCATCCCACCCTAATACCGCTGGGCCTTTTGACTAAAGTAAACTTTGGTGGTGGTTTCTCTTCCTTTGAACTCCACTCTCCCTTTGATGTAGCCCAACAGGTTTACAGACGCACCACCAAAAACTGTAGGCTTGTGCCGTGTGCTGAGTACTTGGACCGTCTCTGTACCTATCATCTCTTTGTATGTGCGTAGGGGTATTATGGTGAGATCAGAACCCGAATCAGCCATGACCCTTGTTTCCAGTCCATTGATTTTGATTGCACAATGGGGCTTTTCCCTTCTGGCCCGTGAGCTGTTCACCATGATGACTGTCGGTCTCCCTTCATCTTCCGAGGACGAATCCCTCTCCGTGTTGTGTTCAGCGTTGACACTCGTGACCTTCTTGTTGTGCCACCGACCCACGATTGAGAAGTGACCAATCTTTTTGCATACTGAGCACTCCTTGTCTCTTGCTGGGCACTCTCTATCGAAGGCTAGGTGCTTCGTGCTGATGAACCTGTGGCATTTCAACGGTTCTTTCTTCCCCCATTTTCCTTCTCTCGCATCGAGGACTGGCCTCTCCTTCTTTGGGCGGAATGCCACAGATTGTACTTCGGTAGGGCCGTGGCCGCTTGCGAATTCTTTCCTTCTGCCTTCCGTTTCCTCAACTGCTCTCGCTATTTCAATAGCTCTTTCCAGCTGCAATTCCTTCTCTAAAATGAACTTATCCTGTACTTTTCTGCTGTTGGTGTGGACCACCAGCATGTCGCAGATGAGACTCTCAGCGTTGTTACCAAAGCTGCAGAGCGCCGCCAGTTCGCGCAGTTTTGTGACATAATCATCAACGGGTTCAGACGCCTCCTGTTTGCGGCTGTAGAACCGAATCCTGTGCAGGACGGTATTCTCCTTACTGGCGAACCTTTTCACAATCCTTCGTACAGCCTCCTTGAATACATCATTATTATCACCAGCTACCGGCTCCGGGGTGAGACTCTCGAACACCCTCTGTCCTTCGACACCTAGGGCGTTTAGTAACATCACCCTGCGTCTCGCCACTGAGTAGCCCGCATCGCCCATGGCCTCTACATACGTTGTGAATAAGAGTTGCCATTGTGGCCACGGAATGGCAGGCCTACCTGGAGTTTGCAGGAATGGCAGTGGTGGTGTCGCTCCTTGCATGGCTCCATGCGGGTTTTAGTGGTGATCCTCGTCGCCAATTATGTTGTATAATTCTCACAATAAATGATAGGAGGCGTTGTGGTTGCAGATTGCGTTCTTTTATTGTTCTGTACCACTTGAGTAAATACGCAACGCATATGACAAGAGTCAATGATGGGCAACAGGCCCCAATGCTGCGACGCAACTCGTGTGAATTGCCGGGAGTCTCTCTTACGGCTTAGAGTCCTCTTCTTGGGAGGAGCGCCCGGGAGCGCATCCTGCTCCGTGGCTTTCTCCTGCCTGAATGCGCGCTGGGCGCGCAAAGCCCGCACTTCCGGCCGCACATGAGATCTCGCGAGACCAGGAGATCTCGCGATATCTCTACAATTAACTTGCCCCCTACTAAAAAAACGAATCACGTCAAATATCTTTTATATAATAATCTCTTCAAACTCGATAAGCAAATATCTGCTATGGGCTGACAACCCAGCAGAAAGGAACCCTGAAAGAAATGCCCGATTCAACAGCCTACCTCTCAGAGCAGTCACAGAAATCTGGTCCCACAAACCTGAGGAAAAGTATTGTCTTTTTTGCCTTTGTGTCGATGAGGATCTACTGCACTTAATGCTTTTTGTGCAGGTTATGCAGACATACGAGAGAGAACGTTGAGCCCATTCTTAAAACTGCTAGCTTCACTCAATGATGACCAGCCTTAGGGCCTCATCACGAGTTGGCCGGTAACGCCGGCGCTATTAGCGCTGGCGTTAATAGCCCTACCGCCAAACCCCCTGGCGCTGATAGCGCAGGATCACGTGTTTGGCGGAACGGGTATTGCCCATTCCCTACTGAGCCCATTCGGGAATTCCCCATTCCCCATTGGGCTCAATGGGGAATTTTCGCGCTCTTACCGCCGGCGGATTTCCCGCCGGCGGTATGAGTGCACAATTTCGGCGGATTTCCCCCCAGCTCAGAGCTGGGGAGAAATCCGCCAAAGCCCTGATTTGGCAGACCCTTAAATCCGGCGGTAATAGTGCTACCGCCAGATTTAAGGGTTACCGCCAAACTCGTGATGAGGCCCTTAATGTTTTTATTGTGGGTGGTGTGACAGTATGGAAGCCGGACACTCCGAAGACATGGTTCAGATACTCGTCCTTTTTACATAGACTTCAATAATAGCCTGGCACTTAAGGGGTTAATGCAAATTAAAAGTAGAAGACTAACATTCCATATCACTAAAAGGAATACCCTACCTATCTAAAGAAACTAAATGTGCCTGTCCGTTGTCATAAAGTCCAAAAGAAAATATGTCTTTGGTCCAAACTACTCAATCTGGCCCCAACACTTATCTTAACTAACTTAAATGGACCAAGGGAATGATTTATCTTCCCCTGGCCTCTCCTTTCATTCAATAGTCTCTTGTTTTACAACACCTCTTGGTGGAACAGACAGTCTCTGAAAACCAATTCTTGTAGCTCCACAAGAACACTTTTCTCTCTCGTACTTTCCATGGCTCCCTTTTTTAGAATGTCTTCTACCGTAACATGTCTTGATACTCAGATTGTTACTTGTAGTTTCCTTCCAGGCCTCCCCTCCAGGAATATTTTAATGGGGTTTGTTAAATCCTCTTTATCATAAGTTATCAGTCTTAAAGTGTCTCTTCTTTTACTGCTGTGTTGGTTCAACCCCTCGCTTCTAGGTTTTTCACTTCTTGGTTAACCTGGTTGCTTATTTGATAACTCATCCTGCATACTGGTATGAGGTTCTAGCTTCGTACAATAACCTGCTTCCCTCTCTGGATTACTCATTATTTGCCTCCAACTGCCATCGCATAATTTTAGCCCTGCTTGCTCGTTCTTGTGACTGGGACGAATTGTCTCGGATTGATAATGATATCCCACGGGACTCCCGCTTCTCCTGGTCCCCTAGGTACCTCTCTCTTCGTACGGCCCGGTTGTTGGGCTCAGCTCTGGCTCGGGACAGTTGTCGCTCTCTCTCTCTGGTTTACCTTCTTTGGTCCACGTCTGACTCCTGCTTTGCACTGTTGCTGTTAATTGGAAGCAACCCACGTTTCCCGTATGGGCAGTATCAGTATTGTTCCTGGGGCGTCCTGCCCACCACGTCCTGCTTGTGGTCACGCAACCACTGGATTGCTTGCTCCTCTCTCAGTCGATCCGCGACTCTTCTTGTGTCTGCATACACCGGTTCTCTGGCATCTCATACTCGTGTTCTCTTTCTCTCTCTCTCTCTCTCTCCAAGTCGCAGGCTCCATGACTAGCTTGCACTCCACCTCCAGCGGGTGTGATGATGTCATGGGGCTTCCCCTGCACATCAGGCTCCTCCTCCTCTCTTCCTCTTCGTCACAATTAAATATGTGTCTCGCATTAAAGAGACATCTTCCTTTTCTTGTGCAATGTGGTTTAGTCTTGCATGACTTCAGCCAAAGATAATGATGTCACATTCTTCAGTTTACCAGGTAGCCCCATGTATATAACTACATTTGTTTGTCTAGGGAGTTCCTCACAGGGACAGGAACCCTTGACCCCAAAGGGGGGAGGTGGGGTCTCCCCCAGTGAGGTCCCACTTGCCTCAACCTCTAGGGAGAGTTTTGCAGAGCGGGTTCACCTCTCTAGCCTCACGGGGAGGGGATTTCTTGTGGGGAGAAGAGGCAAACACCTGCGATTCGGCACAGTGGATACCACTCTATTTGGATGTTTACATTGTCTTACTTAAAACAAGCTTTGCACAGGAGGTATTGTCTTCGTTCTACATAACTGCTGTTTGCCTTTTACATCCAAATACTAAACGCAAGTCAGGCTCTGCACATGAAGAATCACGTATGTGTGATCCAAATGCATTACTGCTCATTGACAGTTGCAATGTTTGCTGATGTATTTTTAGCCATTTTAGCCTGTGTACATTGTGATGTAATTTTTTGTGTTTTTATGGATATGTTTTTATCTGAAATAAACTTAAAGGACAGAAACATTCAAACTACATCTAAAACTAAATTCAATCACATTTTTTGCAGCAATCATTTTACATATTGTCCGCTTTGTAACCACAAACCTTCCCTAACTGCGTGAGTGGCTGCCCAAGGTAGGCTTTTTCGCGAAGGAAAAATCCCCGTGACACTGGAAATAAACACCATCAATTTGCTTGCAACCGATCCTTTGCTAAACTGTCGCCATGTCCTGTTGTTCAGATGTACAACTCTGAATGCATCCACGAGGGAAACACAATATAAATGTTTTAATCTAGTCTTGTGGAAAAAAAACTCAAACTATGAATGCTGAAAGAAGTTGTTTGAAGTACCTTTTTAAAAGTTAGAAGCCTCACAGGGACCTGGGAATTCCGATAGTTTGACAGGTAGAATGTCAAGGGCTGCAATACTTCCCTTATTTCAAATAGTTATATCTTTAACAAAGGCACAATAGTAAGGTTAAAACAAAACAACAGTGACAACCAACAGAGAATTCTATTTTAGTTGATGGAAAGCTGGAAAGCATAATTCAGTTTGTGAAGTGTTTCTCTCCTAGTCAAAATAAAGAAATGATAGTGTTCATAAAAATAATTTGTTAGAAAATGTAAAAGTAGCAATGGTTGACGGAATGATTCCTGGGACATAGTTAGTTTGTGGTGTCTCACAATTCATTAGGCATTTGCCAAGTTGATAGGGTAAACACCAGGATTGAACCCTAGTCCACAATTTATTCTGAGTGACGGAAAGGCCTCACTGCCATTCCCCAACGCTACCACAGAGAGCTTTGCATATTTGAATGCCTTTGTTCTTGAATAGAGTCCTATGTCAAACTCTGGCAAGACCACAATGTACCTACCTATCTTTTCAAATTAATGTGGTGAATACTGGCATATAAGCTTTGTGGGGATGACAAATCCGTGGATTGGTTTGGCGCTGGTTGGATATGTTAGTCCATAGTGTCACAGTTTGTGCGAGTTGGTTAAATCAATGATCACGTCTATTGATTTGTCATTTACAAACTTTATTTATTTCTTGGTTGGTTGGCACCAAAAAGAACATCATTATATTAATGAATGACAATTTTTTGACATGGTGAAAAAACAACACAGCCGACGCGCGTTTCAACCTTAGTCTTTTTCAAGGCCAATTAAGTTTGAAAGGTGAGTTCCGGAAAGTTTGTGGGCTGATCCTCCCAGGTAAGGGCGTCAGGAGCGCTGGATAGCCAGACGGTGCCAGACGGTGCCGAGTTCGACCGGAGCTTCTAAGATGCACTTCTCGAGAACTCTGTCTTAATACAAGGATGCCCAAAATCCTTAATCCTAAATCCTTAATCCAAAGATTTCTGGACATTAGTAAAGGCTATGTCCTCTTCCACAGATAATATCTTACAAAATTCCATAAGCGAGAAAGCCTGGATGACCCACTTCACTTTTTGCACAGTACAAGGCGGGTCACTCAAGCACAGCACACTCCTGGGCTTCTTTGGCACAAGGTCAGTTTCTTTCACCAACATCAGGGCCTTCTGTGCCCAAGTCTCTTTTGTGCAAAGTCTCTCGCCTCAGAGGACCTGATGTACCACAAACAACAAAGAAAAGTTCTGTTCTCAATATTCACATCGGGGCGATTTACTCTTCACTCTGGATCCCCCTCAAGCGGACTCTGATCCTTCTTTCACCGTTAGCCTCCCCCAGTCGGGTTCAGACAGACTTCAATTTTAAGGCATCGCTCAGTCGGGTTCACATTTGCCACAACAATCTTCTCGGGTGACTTTCACCATTCAGGAGCCCCCTCTTCCGGGCTCAGATCCCTTTTCTACAATTAGTCCCCCTCAGCCGGGCTCAGACCAATTTCAGTTTCTAGACAATCAAAGACTTTCGATTGTGCACAGGATTTAACATAACCCACTGCCGGACCACTTCGATTACACAGTTCAATACTTCTTCCCCGTTCAGGGGGGCGGCACCAAACAGAGACCTTCGAGTGAGCACCCACATGGCGCCGGACCACTCTGTATCTGGGACCTATCTTGGTTTTCACAAAGTTCAATTGTACACACGTTCTCTTTCTTCCTACAATGTTGCTGCTTGCAACCTTGAGCATAACACAATCCGGTCTGCTATCAGTTTCTTTAACTCACCGGCTGTGCTCAACTCATTGGCGTTACTTTGCTGTCAGAGTCAAGGACAGTACCACAGTGGCAATCGCTTCTCCCCACCTTGGCTATCAATGTGGGATGGCCCCCTGTACCTTTGACACTAGCTTTGACACACGCTGCACCGTTCGTCAGGTGCAATTCCCGGTCTTATGTTTTGTTTCCTTGAGGCTTCTAGAAAGTCGCAGTCCTGTGTTGAAAAGGGCAAGGGAAATTCCCTCCTTATCGTCCTCTTTGATCTAGCAGCCTTTCTCCTCGGTTTAAACTGCCATCTCAGACTTACTGCTTCCTCATACGTTTTGCCTTGCCCAGAGTGTGCTTTCACGCTCCACCTTTTAGCAGTATGGGGAAGTGTGATGGAAGTCAGGTGTGTGTAATTATCAGTAATTAAATGACTCTGCCTGACCCTTGTGTTGGGACATGTCAGGTACACAGCTCTGGTGTTAGTCCATTGTCGCTCACAATGAACTGTCCATGAGAAAGTGTTTGTGTCGGAAAAGGGGATGGGGTTGAGGTTCAAGGTATCCTTTCTGGTAGGATGGGGAAAAGGTTTTATAAGGAAGGGAATTTCGCGTCTCACCCTTCGGCGTCCCACTCCCACTCTGAGAAGACCACCCCCCATCCAAGTGATCCTCCTGCACGGGTCCACCCCCAGGAACTGGATCCAATAGCGATGGCCGTGTCCTGGCCACCTGGATGACAGATCCTCGGGGACCATCGGGTGAGACACCTTCAGGTTTCTTCCAAGAGAAAATATATTCTGTAACCTTAACAACCACAGAGCTTGATTTCCTGACTGCCCAAATCCTGAAAAAATGTAGCACAAAATCATGGGCTGTCCCACTAAAAGTCACCAGCTAACCAAAGGCTTTTTGCAGCAAGTGCTGCCTCTTCATGCCGCCATGCTTCATTTATTGCAAGAAAGAAGCATTTCCTCTTGTATTTGGAGGAGGTGTTCTTGGACATGAACTATGTTCTTAAAAATGCACAAACTTTGATATTTTGGTAAAGGTTGAACCACTTAACAAAAGAGCACATTAAACCAAGCAGATTACCTGCAGCAACATCATCAATAATAGGTTGAGCAGAGCAAGAAAGGCTATGGTGATCATCTTTACAGGTCCATTGGATTTTTCAGTTTGTTCCAGTTATATATATTTTTAAATAAACCAAGGGTTTCACAAAAGCAATACCATTAAGTGAACGTGGTGCATTTCAACATGTTTAAAATATCAAGAAGGTAGCACTCAAAAAACGGTATATTTAGGTTACAATAACAGGCCCTCGTGTGGCATTTCAGGGTCTTACACTATTGTAGTCATTTCCTCTGCATTCGGTGCCTGTGAAGAAATTCTTGATTTTAGTAAAATTATCATTTCACCATGCAACTCGAGCTTGGATGGAAGAGATTGCAAAATAGATTAACTTGTTTTAAATTCAATAACTTTTCCTCAAAGTACTGTCTGCTGAGTTGGAGACCTTTGTGAGTAGCAATGATCGTTAAGACCCTCCCATGGGCCTGCACTGATGTTTAACTCAAATTCTGGCCACTACACATAAGAATTTTCATGAGTACTGTTGTTGATGTTACAAGATCAAATCTGTGCAAGCAAATTTGTTTGAAAGCCAGTGTTACTTGTTTGTGGTGTAGTCCGTTGTGCAAACCCGTTTTCCTTGGTCTCTATATACACTTTTAAATTGTGAAATGCCCATGGTGGTCTGATGCTTTTACTTTTAAAAACATATGTTTGATTATGAACTATCTTTTTTTTCTTAATTGAATTTTCTGTTCTTTTTGGTACAATGATACATAAACACAAACATAATGTTTGTGCAAGTTCAAAACATAATCAACACGTGGATTCTAAGTTTTATTTTGGAGAGCCCCCAGGTGGATGCACTCTCCTCAGCAATCGACAACCAACAACGTTACATTGTTCTCGAACTCACCGGAGCTCAAGAACGGTATCATAAAACTATAAGCAATATCTTATATCACAACATCATAACACCTCCCCCCTTAATAAACAAAGAAACCAAAGAACGGCCAAAGTAAATAGAGGTTGAAAGGATTGGAGAACAAACCAAAGAAAGGAAAGAGGAAGGGATGGGGAAGACAACATGAACATGTTAACTGTAAAGGATACACCAATTGTTAACCGTAGTTTCCACTTGATACATTTCTGGTCCTTTTAACAAATGCCCCATAGCATATGGCAGGAATAGAGGTTTTAATAGTATGCATAGTCTTTCTTGAAATTCTGCAAAATTCTTCTATTCCTGGATGACATTTCTCTACCACAGTTATCACCCTTGGTCTTCTTTGAGTCAATGTGCATGTCCAGTCTTTGATTAGCATTACTGATTTGATCTTGATCATTACCCAATGGTGGTCATATGACATTCTTTACCTCATCCTTCTCTGACAACACCACATCATTACACAACTATCTCTTACTATCTTCTAGTACCACTGATCTCTCTGATGCTTTTAACACTCTTTGCAGTTCTCTGAATCTGGACCATCCTTTCAATACGCTTTTGGGTTCTTGCGCACAAACCCAGTCACCCTTCTTAATACAGCTCCTTTTCACATGGTCACTGACATCATAGTATTCCTTATACTTCCTTCGTCTCTCTTTGGCTTTTCTTACAACATCCTCCATATCTATTCTCTTGTGACTCATGGATATTCACCATGCTGGTCTCAGTCGATTTGATGCTGTTCTCCCTCTCATCGTGAAAGGCTCTTCCTCTGTAGTTGAGTGTGGGGTCATTCTGTAAGCATTTAATGCTTCTTTTAACACATCCTTCCAAGGTAATGAATTTGCTCTGGCCAATTGTATGATACTTTTTATGAAGCCATTAATTCTTTCCACCAGTCCGTTGGCCATTGGGTGGTACAGTGAAGTGACTTTGAGTTCAATTGCTCTGTCTTTAATAAAATCTTGCATTTCTTCGGCCATGAACTGCACCCCATTGTCTGAAACAATCTCATTAGGATCCCCTTCTCTATTAAACACATCCACGAGAACTCTTAATTGTTTTAGAGGTAACTGTACATTCCATAATACCCCATTCCACCCATTTCGATGTGTAATCCAATAATACCACAATGTATATCCTCTGGTTATCTAGTGTTTCAAAAGGTCCTCTGATATCAATGGCCACATTATTCCATACACTATGTGGAATGTCAACAGGCTGTAGAGGTGTGACATTTACTCTCTTACCCTTATCACTCACTGCACATGCCGTACAGTTCTTAGCCAACTCCTCCATTTCTCTCCACATTCCCAGCTACCAGTAGTTTTCTCTCACTCTCCTTTTCATGAGGTTTCTGCCTAAATGGCCTTCGCATGCCAGATCAGGTATTTTCTTCCTTAATGACACAGTCGGAATAATGCAGTCGCCCCTAAACACATATGAAGCATCGATTGATATCTCATTTTTTATTTGGGCATAATCTTTCAATCTTGGATCAATCCTTTTCCATCCTTCTTGTATAGCTTGATGTAATAGGCCTTGTTCTACATCGTCTGTAGATGCCTTGATCCAGTCTTCCTTCAGTATACTTGACTCAATATGCCCAATGATGCACTCTGTATCTACTTCATCACTGTTTACTTCCTCTAGTTCTCCATCATTACGGGGCAATCTTGATAGACAATCTGCTACCACGTTAGAGCTAACACAGGTAAATACACTTGCACACCAGAGTAGGTATAATACAATGAAAGGTAAACAGAAAAGTCAACAATATGTTAATTAGTTCAAGGTGCAGGGGGAGGGAACACAGCCTTGGTATCTAGACTGGATACATACAAAGAACAAGAGAAATCCAATGAGTATAGCTACGTCCCCTGCACACTTTCTAAAAGGCCTGTTGGCCTAATGGAGATTTGGTTGAGGATTTTTTACAGCATGAATGTTCAGAGTCTCATATGAAGGCAATTTCAATAAAGAGTTCAATAAACAATTTGTGTTTTATAAAAAAAACAAATTCTGCTTTTTATTGGTATCCCGGTTGGCCCAACGCGTTTCGAGTTATATGCACTCTTCATCAGGGGCAGCATATTAAACAATTAAAGTCTACAGAGAGAAAGATTCCATATGACAATATATTAGTATTTGTTTGTAAACAATTTTTGTGAATCAATTTAGCATCTAATTCAAGATATCATGATCACTATTTGTATGCCATATACAAACTTTTATGCCTGTCTTTTGGGTGGCATTCATGCCTTTTTCGTAACGGCACATCCTGGCGTTATTCATCATTATTGACCCAATAGATACTCATCATTGTCGGAGCGGGCACTAATGTGGGATTGAATTTCAAAAAAGTTTTATCTATAAATATGTTTGCCTCAAGTGATCTTATGAGAAATAGCTATGTGCTCAGAGTGGGGTACACTAAAGAGTGCATTGAATCTGTTGTGCAGGAAGGTTAATGTGGTTGGTGAACGACTATCAGTTTTCTGTGCAGGTTAGAAAAAAGTGAGTGGGGATAAAAAGTCGTCATCTTACCAAAAGATGCAAGATACAGCAGAAACTGATAGATATATCAGTTGAAGACAGTCTGAGGATCACCAAATTTTCTCAAACACATACGAGATGAAGGCTTCTTAAAGTCAAGGAATCTTTCAATCTAAAGCGGATGATAGTTGGTCCAATTAATAAAATATGCTAAAAGTAGCTGGTAACAAGCCAAAGAAGAGTTGGCTATATAAAGTACTTACTGGATCTTAACCGGCAAGTCAAGAGGCGTCCGAGTGCGATCACGAACCACAGCTGTATGAGCTAGTCGGGTCACGGCTGTGTATTTGTACTAATGGTGGCTATAGATAAAATACAATGCAATGGTACTGAAATCCTCCACCTTAAACACCTCCAAACCAATAATAGTAGCCTCAACTTAATTGTTGTTTACAGACCACCTACCTCCATGCCCAACTTTAATGAAGAAATAACACACCAACTCAACATGATCAAAGGACCCAACACCGCCACTCTACTCCTACGAGATCTCAATCGGTGGCGGGGAGACCCCAAAGACAAAGAGGCCATTAAACTGGAGAAACTCTTGAATAACAGACTATCAAGTGATGAACACCGATCCCACCATGGACAATGGTCATCTACTAGATTGGGTTGTTACCAAAAACCTCTTATCCCAAGAATATAAAACTGACCCATGTATATGGTCGGACCACTACATTGTGACCTTCCATATCTCCCCCCCCACTCAAAAACCCAAACTTCCCAACCTACCTGTTAAATAAAACACTGCAGAATTATAAAAACATCAGCAAGGAGCATCTGATGCAATATCTAGACACATTTGAAACACATGGGGAAATATTGAAGACACACGCGAGGCCACCCTATCCAGCTTACTTAGCCACCTACAGGCCCTAGTGGACCTAGAAGCTCCACTCCTAACCAAAACCTCTAGGCCTAAGGACAAAAAACATGAGTGGTTCACAGATGTACTCCTCGAACAGAAAAAACTCAAAAGAAAAAGGGAAAATGAGTGGAAAAAAGAACCCACATCGGACAAGAAAACACTTTGGAAAATCAGTGAGAAAACCTATAAAGAAATGATAATTGAGGCAAAAAAGAACTACCATGACAAACAGATCTCAGTAGCAGCCAACTACACCAGTAAACTCTTCAACATATTGAAATCTATTGATAAACCAAAAGGCATCACCCCCACATTCTCACCCACCCAAGAAGAATGTGACGCAACTCAGATAGCATTTTTTAACAAAATTGAGAAGGCCAGGAATATTATAGCAAATCCCAAGCAGCCACCAAGTCACCCACTCAAGACTTACCAGAGGAACTTACTCACCAGACGACCCAATTTAGGTTCAAGCCCATTACTGCCAACGACATGATAAAAGCCCTGGCATCCATGAAACCCACCACTTGCACCGAAAACATACTCCTGGCGAGCATCATCATAGACCACCCCGACATCTTTGCACCAGCCATAACCAAAGTGATAAACTCATTTTTCCGCGATCAAGTTGTGCCTAAAAGTATTAAAAGGGTAACAGTCACCCCCTTGTTAAAAAAGACGAATCTAGACCAAAGGGAACCAAACAACCTAGGGCCCATAATCAATTGCAACTTTATACTTAATATAATGGACAATATTGCCACCACACAGCTCCAAGAACACATAGAAAGCTCAGACCGCCTCCACCACCAACAGTCTGGCTTTCGACCAGCGCATAGCACAGAAACAGCCATGCTGGATCTACAGACCAAGATGGTCAACATCATTGATCAGGGGAAAGCTGACTTGCTCGTTCTCTTGGACCTGAGTGCTGCTTTAGACCTATTAGATCACAACCTACTCAAGACAGCGCTATAAAAAAACAGCAAATTGCTCAGATGAAGCAATAAGCTGGATCATGTCTTTCCTACAAAACAGAACATCTAGAGTTCATTGGGGAAATCTATTCTCAATAGAAAAAGAAATCACCTGTGGAGTTCCACAAGGTGCCAGCATGTCCCCACTCCTGTTTAACCTATACCTTAGGTTTCTCTGCATAGTCCTCGACTACATCAACACGTTCTATACCAATTATGCTGACGACACTCAGCTGGTAATTGAACTAAGTGGAGACCCTCAAAAGGACTACAAAAAGCTAAGCCTAGTTTACAACGCGGTAGAGCAATGGATGCACCAAAATTGGATGTGCCTAAAGGGCAACAAAACAGAGCTTATGGTATTTGGCTCCAATCTTGTCAGATCCAAGCTCCATCCTGCATACAACACCTTCACCATCAGAACCACCCAAATTAAGGTCCTAAACAAGGTTAAAACCTTGGGGATGATGCTAGAAGCATCCCTGGGATCAGATGTCCAAACCCTTTACGTTAAAAAAAAACGTGCTCATACCACCTGCGCCTACTAAAAGCCATAAGACCCTACTTATCTGAGGAAAATAGCGCCACGGTCGCAAGAGCTATCATCTTATCTCGCCTAGAATATGGCAATTCCCTAATTCTATGATCTAATAAAAACTGCTACCACAGCTACCAAGTTCTGCAAAACAATGCAGTGAGAATCATTAAGAAAAAAAACAGGAATCAGCACATCAGCAAAGCCAGGAAGGAACTTCACTGGCTAAAAATTGAAGAGAGAGTCCAATTTAAATCCCTCACGCATAGATGTATTTTTGGCAAAGCCCCTGCATACCTGAAAACTAAAATCCTTCCATACAAACCTACGAGAGAGCTAAGATCAGCCAAACAAGGTTCTGATAGTGGTAGCTCCCTTCAGACTTAAAAACGGGGCAGGTAAATCCTTCCCTATAACCACAGCAGGCCTTTGGAACAACCTCCCCAGCCAGTTAAGGATGGAAGCCAATTACCAACGCTTTCGCAAACAACTGAAAACCCACATCTTCAAATAATACATATACTACAACCTGCCCACCTACCTATGCAGCCCTAATGTCTCGTGTTACGTGTTTTATTGTCTTACTTTTTGTCTTTGTGTTCTTGTCTCTGCGCCCCAAAGCTCGAGACCTACCGACGCAATACAAATAAATAAATAAACAAATAAATAAATAAGCAGGGGCAGTTATGTTCCAATCATTATTGTTAGGAGTAAGCAGTCCAGAGGTGCGTCCAAAGACTGCAATTCTTCCCCCATCCCAAAGATTCCTGGAAAATATTGAGGTTTAAGGCAGCGCAGAGCTTGAAGCTACTGTGGCCAGATAGGCTTTTGTGTATTTGTGAAGGTAGACTGGATCTTGGTTGTGTAGATCTTTGCGAGTAAGAGTTTTAGCAGTAATCATGGAGGTCACAGGGAGCCAAGTGCAGATGGACAAAGCCTGTGAGGTGTGATCCTCAGTTTAAGGTTAAAAATATGTCTTGCGATTTTACTTGGGTTGGACCAAAGTATGGTAATGGACACCTTAGGGAGGCCAAAGTAGAAATGAAACTGATGGAGAATGATGGCGTGGAGAAGGTGGTAGGGTCTGTGAGAGGATGGGACAGAAGGTGTGATGTTCCACAGCAGTATGAAATGGAAGTTGTTTCAAGAGATTAGCCCTATCCTTGAGCTGATTACATCTGGGGAGCTTGTCAACAAAGAGAATTCTGAGACTGCAGATGACAGTGGAGAAAGCAGAAGCTATTGATCTGTGCGCACTTGGAAATAATGATAAAGTAATTGTTATGCAATGTTCATGATGGTTCGAAAACATGAAAATGTGAACACAAAATTCCATCTGCTTCCAATATCATCATCATATCCTTTATTATCAAAAGGCTAGTAACAATGTCCATAAACATGAGGGCAGACTTACATTCAGCGAGAAACGTGTTGCAAGAAAAAAGTAATACATACAGGAAAAAAAGTTAGGAAAATAAAATATTGGGAGGAATATTGTTAATTGTATATGTGAACAGTTAGTAGAGTGTCCCCATCAAATTCAAGCAAACTAGAGCGGATGCCTCAGAGTGTGGCGTCTTTGTGTCACCGCCCAAGTGGTACAACATGTAGGTGGGGAATGACAACAAGTTGGAATCCTTAAAGTGAACTGAGGGATAACACTGATGTGTGCATCCGTTTGGTGCTACCTCGTAATTAGAATATCCAAATATTGATTTACCTAGGAGCAAAGCCTGTGTTTTTTTTTTATATGACAACGGGTGTAAACATAGGAATGGCACTGGTCACGTTAGTAGACTACTACTCAGAATTAGATGATGCGTAAATGCAGAGTGTGCAGACTATGGTAATGAGGGGTATTCAATGACCATGATTCTGAATTGTGTGGGGGAAGCGTGCACCTAACAGGAAAAAGTGTTCCTCGTGAATGTTGTCACTCTCAAGCAATCATTAAGAATTGCTTCTTAGGGTAGATGCTAGGAAAGATGTTCCTTTTTGGTGTTTTTTAGCCTCATTCTGAGATCCCCAGCATATATGAATTTATGTGGAGCCCTCTTAAAAAACAGGGGGTTCCAAAAGTGTAACACTTTGAGCAGTGACCTTAAGTAAGAAATAATAGGAATAACAAATAATGTGTATTTCTGGAATTCTATGCAATAATTGCTAGACTAATTAAACAGGTGAAAGGTCATGTTCTATCGCTTCACATGATGTCACTCGAGGTGGGGGGGTCAAATGACATCACTGCCTGTGATGTCATCAGAGGTCAAGGGTCATGTTATGTCACTTCCCCTACCCCTGGCATTTTTATGAAATGACATCCTTGATCAAAAGTGTCACAAAAGAGAATATGCGGTCTAGTTGCTTTAAGGCACGGCATCTGAGTGGGACCTGTAAATCTGAAAATGGACCACAGCACTGTGGAAGAGTAAGGGAAGGAGCAGAAGAGGCAGAAGCATTTCAAGAAGATACTAAAGTGGTTGAAGCTGCAGGTGAAACAAGCAGCCTGTGTGCAGAAAGCGAGGAAGCAGACATGACAGTGTCAGTGAGGAGCACAGGAAATCAGGAGAGCTGTGGTCGCTGAAAGCGGAGCAGCAGAGGCTCCCAAAGAGAGAGACCCAGATGGCGAGAGAACTGAAGAGGCACTCGAAACGTGAAGAGAAGCACCGCAGTGCAGCGCACCACATAAGGAGGACGCCAAAGCTGCCAACAGTAACCGGTGAGCCTCAGAAGAGATACATGGCACTGGGGCGCTTCGTGCAATAAAGCCATGGGGAGCTTTAGAGCCGATTGAAACAAGGAGTGGGAGGCAAAGAGACTTAACTGAAGGCTTCATTAAACACCTTATTTGGCAAAATATAAAAGGGCAAAAAGGGTCCAATTCTCCATTTATGAAACGTCAATCTGGGGAAATCGGTAACCCGCATTGCCAACAATGCAGAGATTATGACACAGAGATAGAAGGGCAACAAGGGAGCAATTCCCCATTCCAGAGACACCACATTGGGGATATCTGTAACCCATATTGCCTCTAAGAAGAGATCAACTTTAGTAGTAGGAGTTTTCTTCCTGGCAGGAGAGTGAACCAAGAAAGGGACTGCTTGTACTTAGTCCTGGCGGACGAGTATACCAGGAAAGAAACAGTTGATATGAAGAAATGTGGTTGTGGTAAAAAGGTGTTGTGGAAAGACATTGGTAACTTTATCATGCTGACAAACTGTTGCTACATCAAAGGTAGTCAATGTGCTATCTTGACCAAAGCATGCCATTGAAAGAATCATTGTGTGGAGGAAAACAATTACCTTGGTTTATAAACAAGTGTATTGTGAAAGAGACATCTGCCTTACCAAGAATGAGTCTGTGGAGGAAAACTATCGCTTGGAATTTTGAACAAGTGTTTGTGAAAGACACATTTACTTTAGCAAGTGGAAAGACGCAGTGGATTGCAGAGACAGAACAGAACTTTGTGGAAACAGAACTTTCCCAAGGGTATTGATCCAGGGGAAGGGAGCCGAAGCCTGGTCACAAGGAGTAACCTCTACTTTCTTTAACCTGGAACATTTACATTGTTTTGTTGAACTAAAGACAGCCAATTATTCCTCATATACTTCTGTTATATGTATTAGTGTGAGAGTGCAATGCTTTCTGGACACTAGGTCATCTTTCTTTAGTTTTAGATTGCTAGGTAGGGACATTCTCATTAGGCTAGGGAGAGAGAGGTGTTCATCTCAACCCTTTTTATTTTAATAAATGACAAACATTGAGCATTTATGACCCCTCACATATGGTGGGATCGGACTTAGTTGATACAAATTGGCAAACCCTTAGATTTAAGAAACTTAGGGGCCGATTCATGGAACCAACGTGCGCCGAAAATCTAGGCGCAAGCATGCGCAAGCATGCGCAAGCGGAAAAAAACAGGCGCACGCGCACGCGTGCGATTCATGGAAGTCCCTGCGCGTGTTCACCGCGGGATGTGCGCCAAACCCGTGCATGGCGCACAAGTCACTGCAACATCGCGAAAGAACCACACGTATTCATGGAATGGAATAGGGCAAACCCACGCACAGCCAAAGCCGCGCACAAGCTGAAACACGTCCGCCACACGAAGGCAGGCGGTAGAGTCCCAGCGCATCAAAAAAGTGGCGCCGCGGGAAGTAAAATACGCGATTGAGCGGGGTACGTGTATTCCGGGTGTGTGCGGGAAGTGACACACGCGATTGAGCGGGGTACGTGTATTCCGGGGGTGCGCGGGAAGTTACACATGCGAATGAGCGGGGTACGTGTATTACGGGGGTGCGCGGGAAGTTCCACACGCGATTTGGCCGGGTACGTGGATTCCAGGGGTGCGCGGGAAGTTCCACACGCGATTTGGCCGGGTACGTGTATTTCGGGGGTGCGCGGGAAGTTCCACACGCGATTTGGCCGGGTACGTGGATTCCAGGGGTGCGCGGGAAGTTCCACACGCGATTTGGCCGGGTACGTGGATTCCAGGGGTGCGCGGGAAGTTCCACACGCGATTTGGCCGGGTACGTGGATTCCAGGGGTGCGCGGGAAGTTCCACACGCGATTTGGCCGGGTACGTGTATTTCGGGGGTGCGCGGGAAGTTCCACACGCGATTTGGCCGGGTACGTGGATTCCAGGGGTGCGCGGGAAGTTCCACACGCGATTTGGCCGGGTACGTGGATTTCAGGGGTGCGCGGGAAGTTCCACACGCGAGTTGGCCGGGTACGTGGATTTCAGGGGTGCGCGGGAAGTTCCACACGCGATTGAGCGGGGTACGTGTATTTCGGGGGTGCGCGGGAAGTGACACACGCGATTTGGCCGGGTACGTGGATTCCAGGGGTGCGCGGGAAGTTCCACACCCGATTTGGCCGGGTACGTGGATTTCAGGAGTGCGCGGGAAGTTCCATACGCGATTTGGCCGGGTACGTGGATTCCAGGGGTGCGCGGGAAGTTCCACACGCGATTTGGCCGGGTACGTGGATTTCAGGGGTGCGCGGGAAGTTCCACACGTGAGTTGGCCGGGTACGTGGATTTCAGGGGTGCGCGGGAAGTTCCACACGCGATTGAGCGGGGTACGTGTATTTCGGGGGTGCGCGGGAAGTGACACACGCGATTTGGCCGGGTACGTGGATTCCAGGGGTGCGCGGGAAGTTCCACACGCGATTTGGCCGGGTACGTGGATTTCAGGAGTGCGCGGGAAGTTCCACACGCGATTTGGCCGGGTACGTGGATTCCAGGGGTGCGCGGGAAGTTCCACACGCGATTTGGCCGGGTACGTGGATTTCAGGGGTGCGCGGGAAGTTCCACACGCGAGTTGGCCGGGTACGTGGATTTCAGGGGTGCGCGGGAAGTTCCACACGCGATTGAGCGGGGTACGTGTATTTCGGGGGTGCGCGGGAAGTGACACACGCGATTTGGCCGGGTACGTGGATTCCAGGGGTGCGCGGGAAGTTCCACACGCGATTTGGCCGGGTACGTGGATTTCAGGAGTGCGCGGGAAGTTCCACACGCGAGTTGGCCGGGTACGTGGATTTCAGGGGTGCGCGGGAAGTTCCACACGCGATTGAGCGGGGTACGTGTATTTCGGGGGTGCGCGGGAAGTGACACACGCGATTTGGCCGGGCACGTGGATTCCAGGGGTGCGCGGGAAGTTCCACACGCGATTTGGCCGGGTACGTGGATTTCAGGGGTGCGCGGGAAGTTCCACACGCGATTGAGCGGGGTACGTGTATTCCGGGGGTGCGCGGGGAGCAGCACACGTGAATTGCACGTGTGGGTCCTCCCAGGTGTACCCTCTACACCCTCCACGGCCCCTGCAGGTGGCTCACACCACAGGGGCCTACCCAGCACATGTCCTGCAGGCACCCCATCCACCATGGCCATGCCCACCAGCCAACCCACATATCAACTAGCACTACTGCCCACCAACGCATGTCCCCCTGCACCCCCAGCCACCAGGGGCAGCCTCCAGCAGGCCCCCACCCATGTCTCCCCCCACCCCCACCCCCCACCAGTGCAGGGGCAGCCTCAAACAGGCCCCCACTCATGTCCCCCTGCACCCCCACCCCCTAGCATCCAGGGGCACCCTCCACCAGGCCCCCACTCATGTCTCCCACCACCCCCACCCCCCAGCATCCAGGGGCACCCTCCACCAGGCCCCCACTCATGTCCCCCTGCACCCCCACCCCCTAGCATCCAGGGGCACCCTCCACCTGGCACCCACACATGTCTCCCACCACCCCCACCCCCCAGCAGTGCAGGGGCACCCTCCACCAGGCCCCCACACATGTCCCCCTGCACCCTCACCCCCCAGCATCCAGGGGCACCCTCCACCAGACCCCCACTCATGTCACCCATCACCCCCACCCACCAGCAGTGCAGGGCACCCTCCACAAGGCCCCCACACATGTCTCCCACCACCCCCACCCCCCAGCAGTGCAGGGGCACCCTCCACCAGGCCCCCACACATGTCCCCCTGCACCCCCACCCCCCAGCATCCAGGGGAACCCTCCACCAGGCCCCCACCCATGTCTCCCACCACCCCCACCCCCCAGCCACCAGGGGCAGCCTCCAGCAGGCCCCCACCCATGTCCAACTCATGTTCCCCACCCAACATGTCATCACAGTCCAGATCCCTGGTCTCTATGGTCAGCCCCCAAATGCAAAACACCCACCCGAGTATTGCATCCACCCACTCATATTCTGCAATTACATCACAGAACACCAATTGCAAGTTCCAAAACAAACACATGTCCCTCACATACACCCAATGGGTGTCAGTGATTCTCTAAACACATAACATGAAATGCATGAAAACAATGAGACACCACACATTGAAGTGCAACAAATAAATAATGTATTAAAGGAAAGATGAATAGAAACAAAAATGAAGAAACAGAAATGTGAATGGAAAAAAATGAAAAGAAGCATGTCCGTTCAAAATAAAAAAAAAATTAAAGAATATAGAAATCCAAAGTAATGTAGTACAAAGTCAATGTCCACCAAACAAAATCCAATGTGAAAAAAAAATTATAAGCCATTGATCCATGGATAATGTTAAAAAAGAAAGTATGTACAAGTCCACAACTATGTACAATGCAAGAAGCCAGGGTCCATCATCCCAACAAAATAAAGGAAACCTAACTAACTACACTAACTAATAAAAAAAACTATATACAAAAATGTGGCCAATGTCCAAAAGGTCCAAATGAAATAAAAACAAAAATGAAACTTAACACTACCTACATAACTATGTACAAGGGCAGCGGGCTAGTTCCACGGCTCACTTCTGGATGTGCCGGGCCAGGGCATCATCGAACTCCTCCTCAATGTCCCGGAGGCGGTCCTCCTCCATGGCCCCGAGGGTCCGCAGGGCCGTCGACGTGTCCACCTCCAAAGCCCTGCGGATTGCCTCGAGGCACTCGACCCGCCTCAGGGCCCTCTGCATGGAGTTCTCCGCCCTGACCATTGAGAGCCGTGCCTCTTCCGCCCGCTGCCGCTCCGCATCTATGGCGTGGCCCAACCGCTGCCACACGGAAGACACTTTTTGTCCTGGGTCCTCCTGCCCTCCGGCCGATGCCTGCCCCTCCGATGTCGAAGGCCCCGAGCCTTCATGGCTCCCACCATGGTGCTGCTGCTGCTGTGCCTCTGCCCCTGCACTGCCTCCTGCTGCCTGCACATCCTCCGCCGGCTGGGGTGCAGTCGTTGACGTGGCCACCCCTGCTGGACGTCCGACTCCCGACTGCGGCAGGGATGCCTCCTCCACCAGCCTGGCCGCACCGTCAGAGGCAGCTCCACAGGGCACCCAGGTGACTGATGGGTGGGAAGATGGCACAGAGGACGACTGGCGCGTAGGGGGTCCAGCTGAGGAGGGGGTCGTGGCAAGCCCCATCAGACGGAGGAATCCGGCCTGGGTGACCTGTCCCAGCAGGCTGACGTGGTCAACGAGCCATTCGAGATGATGTGCAGTCTCTTCATGAAAAGACTGCAGGTCACCTCGCATGGCCCGTTGACGCAACGCCACTCCAGCCAGGACAGGCTCAACCCGGGCCTGGATAGCCACGTCCGCAGGCAGAGGAAGGCCAGTTGACGTCAGCTCATCCCCTGCCTGAAAACTGGTCTGGACATGGGCATCCCTGCTGGTGCAAGATGATGCAGGGACAGGATCAGGGACAGGATTGCACACAGGCACCTCCGCGGCGGCCTGTGCTGCCTCCTGTCCCTGGTCCTGCACTGCACCACTAGCACCAGTGGGATCCCCACCCCCAGACCCCGTCTCCGGTGCTTGCACGGCCTCTTCCTCCACCAAACCCCCCACCAACCTGGATGACTCTGTGCCATCTTCCCCCGTTGGGCCCTGTGGGGTCCCAGCTGCCCCTTCTACTGCCGAGGAGTCCAACTGCAACCTCCGCCTCTTGGACCTCCCCCCGGCAGCTGCGGCCTGGGACGCGGCACCGGACTCCTCACTCCCCGACGAGATGACAACCTGGGAGGGGAGCCGGGCCTTGCGTCTCCGGCTGGCGGTGGGATCCCCGCCGCTGTGCTCCACAGCACCTTCTCCGCCCTCTTCATCAGTTTACGCTGCAGACAGGGAGAAAAAAAACACAGGCATCAGGGCACTGTACAATGGACACATACACACATGACAGTTGTACATGAGTGGCATTGGCAAACCTCAGACATGTCATCACAATCCCCAACACACATGTCATTACAACTTGCACACACGAGCCATACCACAGCCATGTTGCAACTGCCAACACCATCCATACACATACAACAGCATCAGCAGCCAAAGGTGAGCCAGACATCACATGCAACACAGGAAGTGCACCACACATGTACACACCAACCACCACACTTGCATGCATGTGTACACCTCTGCTAAGTGTCGCAGTGATCAGACGGGCATCCATGTCACATCTGCCAATCAGGCTTCCACATACCGCTGTCACATGCATCCATGTTGCATCACTGTTGCACCCTTGTCAAATACACACACATGCACATGTACACAGCGCTGATACAATCAGCTGAAAACAACATACATGCGTGACATCACGGACATGTCTACTCACATACACATTCATACAAACTTGTGTGCCCACACAACTGCATTTGGCATGCAAGCCCACACACACAGGCACCATCCATGTCTCACACATTACAGCTCTCGCATGTGTCAGCCCCACGGCCCTGTACACCCGCACCCATACTCGACCCCATACAAACAGATGTGCAACCTGCACACTACTGAACAATCACCACACGCACTGCTCACAATCAGGATGCATGTACACTCACCGCTCGACTCCAGACGGGTCTGCCTCTCAAGGACCTGGACGTGGAGCGCTGGGGATATGTGTTCCAGGACCCTCATCTGTTCTTCCGACAAGTGGCCCCGGCGCCCCTTGGCATCCGCTGCCTTCAAGAGGCGCCGGGCCTTGGTCAGGGTCCTGGACCTGAAGTCCTCCCAGCGCTTCTTGACATGTTGGAAGTCGCGGACTGCCACCCCCTCCGCGTTGATGGCAGTCACGATGTCAGTCCAGATCCGAGTCCGTCCTTCCTTGTCGGCGCGGCAACTTCCGAAGAGGGCATCATACTGCCCCAGGACTTGCTCCACCAGGACACCAACTTCGGTGGCACTGAAGCTGGTGCCCCTCTGCCTCTCTGGCCGGGGGTTGTCAGTGGTCACAGATGGAGTTTGCCCCGACATGACAACCCCAGAGGCAGGAGTGGGTGGGCAACTGGGTCCTGGGGCTGGGCTGTGGAGCGATGGAATCCCAGTCGGGAGTCTTTGGTTCCAGCAGGGGTGGTCACACCAACAGCACCCCTGGCTGATGTGCAGGCAGCAAATGGCAGGGCACGTGGGCAGCAGGCAGTCAGGCAGCAGCAGATGGCAGGTGGGAGCGTGCTCGGGGCTCTGGGGGGCAGTAGTTCGGCCTTCTGGGCAGGAGCGTGGTCTTCCGTGTGCTTACGCGTGGCCAGCTTGATACGGAGTGATTTGGCACGTGAAAATTCTGCACGTCAGCGTGTAATTCGAGGAAAGGCCCTTAGCGCGTAAGCGCATCTGCACGCATACGCATTTTCATTGGACCAAAGGCCCTCAGCGCGTGAGCGCGTCTGTGACGTGACGTGCGAGGGAGTATCCCTCATTGCACGTGATGACAGTACACACGTGGATCCCAACCAATCGCGTGTGAAAGTTCACGGGACCCCGGAACACACGTACCCCGGCCAATCGCGTGTGGAACTACCCGCGCACCCCGAAACACACGTACCCAGGCCAATCGCGTGTGGAACTACCCGCGCACCCCGAAACACACGTACCCAGGCCAATCGCGTGTACGCTCGCTCCCCTCCGATCACACGCGATGACACCCGAATACGGGAAACCAACGAGTCCGCCCACACGGAGGCGTCCCGCGCCCGCGCACAGCATAAAAGTGCGCGCAAACAACAAACGCGTATATACAGCGACGATGAATGCCCCATTTGTTGCTGCAGTGATTGTGGGACACCGCAGGAGGAGGAGAATAGCCAGGGCACGCATTTTTGCACCACGGACAGGCCTTTTTGGGATGCCTGACGACCAGGTCTACGGCAGGTATAGGTTTCCACCCCATATCATCCTAGACCTGGTCAGGGAGTGGGAAGATGACCTCACATCCCCCACCCTTTGCTCCCAAGCATTGAGCCCCTTGGAGAAGCTGCTCAATGTCTTGCATTTCTTGGCCACTGGGTCGTTTCAGCGGACCACTGCCATAGTGGGGGGGGTCTCACAGGCCACGCAGTCACGCTGCCTACACCAGGTACTGGCAATCATGACAGCGCGCCCCTCAGTCCGCAGGCACATATACATGCCCAGAACACCCGCAGAAAGGCAGGCCGTTGTCCTGGATTTTTTCAGGGTGGCACACTTCCCCAAAGTGCTCGGTGCCATAGATTGCACCCATGTGGCCCTACGTCCACCTAGGGCCACTGAGCACATCTACCGAAACCGCAAGCACTGGCATTCCATCAATGTACAGGTGGTATGCAATGCAAAGGGAATCATCACCTCTGTGTATGCAAACTACCCTGGCTCCACCCATGACAGTTTCATATACAGAATGTCCGCCCTGAGCCGGGCCCTGGAAGCTGGGCAGCATGGCGACACATGGCTCCTAGGTGAGTACAAATGCCCTTGCACATGCATGCAAGTCACACACAGACAAATATACCAACCCTAATAATCTGAACAATTATCACCTCCCCAGGGGACAGTGCCTACCCTCTGAGCAACCACATGATGACGCCAATCCGGAACCCCACCACACCACCCCAGGTAAGATACAACGCTGCCCATATTGCAACCAGGGGCATAGTGGAGCGCACATTCGGAGTGCTCAAGTCACGTTTCCGCTCCCTTGACGGCTCTGGTGGGCAACTACTCTATGCACCAGCAGTTATGTGCAGGATCATTGTGGCAGCATGTGTCCTGCACAATGTTGCAACACGGCAGGGCGTCCCGATGGACATGGTGGTGCCCCCACATCCCCAACCACAGGCACAGGCGCTGCCCATGGGAGGGGACAGGGCACGTGGCGAGGTAGCCCGGACCCAGCTTGTGGCCACATTTTTCACCTAAACTCCAACCCCTGCGGAGTGCACACAGGCCTGGCACATACCAGGTGACAATCGATGATGACAAAGTGACAGTCAACTGTCACAACCCTACCACCCTGAGATAGTTGCCATGGAAGTGCCACATCGTCTGCATCCCTAGCTACTTAAACACAAGCTATCCTGTGCAACCAAAATGCACACATGACATGTGACATGACATGAGCCATACACAAGTATTACAAGGCACAATGAGGCAGGGGGGGGGGAACAAGGGAACACAGAGAACGGTACTACTAGGCCAGGTGTCATTGTGATTGTGCAAGTGCAGGGGTAGGGGGAAGGGAAAAGTGCAAGGGTGGGGGGGAGTCCAGTACAGGGGAAGTAGGCCAAAAAATTATACATAGGTCGCCTGGTGGCAACTGCTAAGGTAAGTGCAGACGAGTGCTGGGAAGGGAGGGCTGTAGGGATAGAGAGACAGTACTGCAGTGCAGGGGTTGCCAGGGTGGCAGTGCAAGTGGACAGTGGCTGGGCCAGGGACCGAGGTTGGTGAGAGTGGCCCAGTTGCAGCTCCTGTGCAGTTCCAGTGAACAATTCTGCAAGGGAGAGGCAGAGAGTAAGCAGAAGCAAAGAGGAAGGTCTTGAGGTGCTTCCAGAACTGGAGATGGTTCCCCTCAAGTTCAAGTCAGGAAGTCTGTTCGAGGGGGAGGGCCCTGCTGCGGAGAGAAACCTACCCCCAGCTAGTTGCTCTGAGAAGCGGATGACCTGGACATGCAAGGTGTGCATCACACACACCTGCAAAACAGGCCATGGCCATCACTGTCATGTCAGTCAAACCCTCCCAAACATCAACATGACATGGCAAGCAATACCCATACACCGACCCAGTAACGATAAGGTACACATTTCCATGTCCAAAATGTACAGTGGCATCGGACAATGATGCCTGACCCGGAATCCGATGAAATGACAGACCAACAAAATGTCCCACCAAAAATAAGTCGATTCCAAATGCATTACAACAGTCGTAGACTTAACATCACAATGAATGCCTGGCTATATGCACATGATGCATTGCAAAATGAACACTGCAGCTCATGTGTGCAATGTCCTACTCCTGCATCACACTGCTCAGCGCACAGCACAGTGAACAGCCATTGCGTGTGATGCACACCCTGAGCATCACATCTAAGTGACAGACTACATCAAAAATCAAATTAGGCATGTACTCGAACCATAATCGGTCACAGAACATGTGCTGGCGGGACACAGTGGGCACCAGAAGGCAAACAGTGTACACGTGGATATGCAAGGGTGGGAGTACATGGAGTGCATCCGAGTGCAAGTGTGTGGTTCTGCAAGGACATGCACTCCACATATGCATGTGCACTCAAGTGACCATCAGTGTTCCCTACACATCACATGTGAACATCCACCATGTGTACACCCCAGCATGTCAAACCACTACTATCCCCTCGCACCTGAAAGGAAAACACAACACATGAACAGGCATTGATCAGCAGAACACAACATGTACATAGGACAACAACATTACAATGTCAGAGTTCCCATCACACTGCAGGGCAACGCAACTATCAACAACAACCCCCCCCCCCTCGCAAATGACCATGACCCACTGAACAACTGCACCTGGGTCATGGAGCCTCCAACCCTCATTCCCATCTGGCCACAGGATCACCTTTACCCTTCGTGTCCATCTCCCACCTTGTGTGTAAAGAGATGCCTGAACCCTCAGAATCCACACTCATTTCCAAAATCACATAATCCAAGGCATGAAAAGGAACCCAAACACCCTCCAGTAGATGACTTGACATAGCAGTACGTCTCAAAGGCCAAGTACTAATACAATGATGCAACAACCAAGGTAGCACAGCAAAACAATGTCACGACAGGATGTGAGACATGTGTGGTACATGACATAGGATGATGCACCATGAATGGATGTGTACTGTCACAGATCCCCTGTACAGGCGCTGGAGTCTCATGAAACAACCACCCACACCATGTCCCGGGTGCCTGCAAGGTCAAACTCACACAGGCCCCTGAGATCCTGGTGGGGAAAGAGGTTCAGGGATATGCAGTCGGGACAGGTGTAGACACACTGGATGACTGGAATGCGTGGCAGGTGAGGGGAGTAGGAATGACACATGAAACCAGGGAATGCACGAAAATGTACAACCTGCATGAACACATGCACAATCCAAACAAACTTGGACATCATTGTCATGGCCTTCTGTAGTCCAGGCTCAGGAGTGGTACGAACCAACCACCCCCTCTAGGGTTTTGGCGCCTGCAAGTTCGGGGCTTACACAGGCATCCGCAACCCCAGTGGGGAAAGAGGGTCAGGGAACATTGCTTGGATAGGCATGGGAAGCAGGAACACCGGGTAGAGGGTACAGGTTTCGAAATTGCATAGGATCACGGGTGATTAGGGTAAAAAACATACCAAATAGGACCACACATACATCCATGCATCAGTACACTCCCCAGCAAGCCTATGCAGGGCAGTTTGTAAGAAAATACAACAAGACACTTAGCTCTGGTTTTGAGTGCTGGCCTCCTGCCTGCGCACTCTCAGGTCCGGTTACAGGAGCACTGCAATGCTGCAAAGAGGGACACAGTCAGCAACCTGTACGTGCCAATTACACAAAAACACAACACAAAACATGCCCCATAACAACATACAACTCTACAAACAGACAATCTGTGCTCCATGCTTCGTACCCATATATAACATCACCCCTGTGACGGGTCATTCACAGTTAATGCAGTAAGTCAGCCGCTGGTGGGTGCGTGGCAAATGGAACACCAATGTGTCACAATTCACACAACATGCAATGTTCCCTGGGTAAGCAGACAGACCCATATGGCAAGCCATGACTACAGAGCAAGTTGCGTACCACCATGACCAAAACAAAGTTGCCAGTGCATTTATCATGAAGTACGTGGAATAGACATGCACTGCACCCGAGTATGTCCCTTGCTGTATGTCCCTGTGAGCTGCCCCTTTCCATGTCTTGGAAGGCTACATGGTTGATACAAGTGCCTCAATGAACCTTGGTGTACCGCAGGGTATGTGCCACTGCCCCCGCATGTGTCCCAGACAACCCTACTATCAACAGCCATCAGTCCACAAACACATCTGAGCTGCATTGTGTGCTTCAACACCAATATTTGTCTAAGCTCACTCTCAGTGCTGTGACTAAGCCTGCACGTGCAACTCGCCTGGTGCAAGCTTTGCTGTCTAGTGGCCCCCCTGTGATGCTCACCTTGCCTGGAGTTCCTTGGAACATGTCAGCAGTTCTAGGATGTGGGTCTGCAATCACTGTGGCTCTGCATGTGCACACATGTGCATGTGGGCACCAACAAACGGGTCAGGAATTACGTCGTCCAATGGGCCATGTCTGCTGGCAAAGGTGCTCTGGTGCCTCATCCCCCTGCAGAAAGTGCATGAAACACATGATTAATGCATCAAAGTGATCTGTGTGTGTCTCATCATGCATCTCATTACTTGACCATGTCAGAGAGTCACATCACAAATCACACCATCAGTCCGTCTTTCACCTCCAAAGTGTGGAACACTATCTACAGCATGATTTGCAACAAGCACGTGTACAGGAAAGATATGAAACATAATACACAATGCATAGCAATCAATGTCCACATTAATCATGACACGCCCCATCTAGCAAAAGCTGAACAGTGGACAATTACACCTAAATCATCCCCACTAGGGGTGTCAACACAAGTCAAAAAGCACCAGACATGCCACAGATATGACAGTCCAAAGCCCTTGTGTAAAATTCTGTTACACCGAACCATCCTTGCGAGCCCATGGATAAGGGAGGCAGGAGTGGCATATGTGAGTCAAGGAACCCAAGCAGCAAACACATACACAAGACAACCATGAAGGGCCCAGCTGGAACAGACAGTGGATGCCTTCAAAAACCACAAGGCACCGCACTGTCACATGTAAGCACAATAGACTACAAATTTTAAACTAACTCAACTATTAACTAATTACACTAACTATGGAAAACCTACATTACCTATTTAAACTAACTATCAAACAGAAACTTAACTAACTAAACTAAAAGAAAAATCAGAAATGGCCACATACGACCCGGGGGGGAGGGGAGGCACCCAGGAGGGGGGAGGTACAGGGTGCTGCTCAACATCCACATGCGATGATGCTGAGCCAAAAAAAAATACCTCCATGGGCTCAACGCCTGCACAGCACGACCTATGTGGGAGATAGATGGTCGTCCGAGTCTGGCTCATCCTGAAAAGGAGGACGTGGCACAGTAGCCTGGCCACGCCTAGCCGCAGCTTGCCCCTCGTCGGCAGCAAGTCTGCCGGACAGGTGAGCCTGGTTCTGTGTGGCGATGTTACATAGGTCTGCATGCAGGACCTCACGTGATACACGTGCTTCCTCTTGCAAGGTAGCACGTGTAACACGGAGTTCCTCCTGCAAGGCCTGGCTGGACAACCGCTGCACCTCCCGGCAAGCCTGTAGCTCAGCCGAGATGGTGCGCTCAAGCTGTGCAAACCTCTCCTCTGCCTGCTGCCTCTGGGACATCATAAGGACACCCAGAGTGGATCTGAGGGAGGCATACTCCTCCCTCAGGGCATCCATGTGCGCCTCTGCGTGAGCAGCAATTGCTTGACGCAGAGACGACATTTCAGCCTGGCGTGCCCTGTCTGAGGCCGCCATGCCCAGCCTGAGTGAGCGGGCCGTGGACCGTGCCGCCTGCTGCTGGAGAAGCACCTGCCTAGCAGGGGGGAGCACAGATCGGGCCACACGCTCCATGCTGTCAGCGATGTTCTCCATTGCTGCCCCCTGCCGTTCTGAATTGGCAGTCATGTCTTGCTCCCACTCAGTATAAAGCGGTTGCGCGCGGCGACCGCATTGCCGGGCTTGACCCCTGCGGGACCCAAGGACCGGGGGTCCTCGCTGTGTTGGCACCGCCTGCGGCTGCACGACTACATGCCCCCGTCTACGTGATGTCCCAGGCACATCAGTGACTGGTGTGGAGGGTGACCCTGCGTCCCGATCCACCACGGGCGGAGGAACCAAGACTGTCTGATCCCTCAGTGCAGGGGTCGCAGACAGAGGAGTGTCCACATCAGAATCACTCACCCCTGACACATGGACTTGATGGTCATCCAACTCAACATGGACGTCAGAGTCGTCATCAAGGCTGGACTCATAGGCAGCCAGAGACAGGATGGACTGCAGCACTTGGGGGTTTTCGTGGCCTACCACCCCACGACCCCCACTAGTGCCGGGTTGATGTGGTCTTACCAACCCTGTGTCTGGCATGACAACACCATCCTCTGCATCCATTGCGTCATCACCTGAAAAATAGAGAGGAAAAGGTCAGTACACATGTCAGAAGCACACAACACACACACACACACCGACAGCAAAGGCATCTGGCAGACATGTGACACACAACATATGACCTTGCATGCATGCTGGGTCTACTTAGAATAGCTTCTGTGATCAGACCTGTTGAAAGGTGGCAGTTTGCATGGAAGTGGGTCTAAGCAGTGCAGAAAATGTGTACGCCACTCACTACCTACATGTACAAGCACTCCATGGTGTGTGCCAGGAAATGTGAAGGCAGTGCAATGTCAAAATCAGACATCACGTGCATTGTGTATTCAATGTGTACCATGTCTAGAAGGCAAGCACCCCTCCACCCCAGTACCAAAGCAGGGATGCCTAGCATGGTATCAAAAGGCTGACCATACACCTGTGTATTGACAAGCAGTGTTGACTGGCATCAACAGCTTAATGTGATTTCAATTACAACACTGCAAATGATGCTGGGACAGTGGGCAGGACACATGATGGAAGATCCGGAGGCCGGCCACGTGTGAAGAAGACACGACAAGAGTTGGACAGAGTCATTGGCCATTGAACAGGCTGAGGCCTGTGAGCCACACAGATTGTCAGAGCCTAAACATGTGTGCAACGCAGGACTGAGCCACAGTTGACATGGGGAGGCCGATGATATGGCAGGCAATGTATGTAACCAAGGACTCATATTACAGTGATCATCCAGTCAAGGACACATAGGGGCATGTGTGCAATGCACATGGAGCATGAAGGGGCACTCATGTCCCTGCGGGACATCTGACCCATGCACAGTACAAGTGGGATGCCCTGCATCGAGTACTAAGGCTGTACCACACGGCATATGTCTGGCAGTTTCTAAGCTGGATGTTAGCATCTACACAGGACACATGAACATGAAACTACACATTGGCAAGAATGTAGCAGACCAGTGCAAAGGTGGAACTGGGGTGCAGAGTGGCGGAGGAGGGGCAAGGGAGCATGGCCACATGGAGTCCCGCATGCAGGCAGAGGAGACACGCATGACGGTGGCATTGCATTACTTACACATCAGAACCATGTACAGGTCACATGTAGCAGCAATCATGCACAACACATCCCACAAGTGAAACACACACGTCCTCAACAACTACGCATCAACACTCACTGGACTGGGCATCAAAGTCCAGCATCTCTCCCACACCTTCGACCAATTCTGGTGGTATGAACTCCGCAACGAGAGCCTCATGCGGAGTGAGTTCTTCCTCCTCTGGTGCAGGCCCACCGCCAGTCACCAGAGTCAAGTTGTAATTTGAGGCACGCTTGGCCTTAGTGCTGCGCTTGATGTCATTCCAGCGCTTTTTGCACTCCTGCGCCGTGCGCACCTCATGGCCGAATGAACTGACATGTTCCGCCACATGCTTCCAGTGGGTGTCACGTTGGGCAGCCGTAGTCTGACTATTGGCACCCACTAGCATGTCACGGCTGTGTCCCCGCACGTAGTCCACGAGGAAGTCCAGTTCCTGCTTACAGAAAGGCTTCTTCCTCGACGTGCAGGAGGTCGTGGCTGTGTGTGGGGTCCCAGCCTGTGCTGCAGATGCAACCTTCCTCCTCTTGGACTGTGGCGCAGACCCTGGCTGGCTAATGCCGCCCTGACCAGTATGGCCAGTGGGTTGGGTGGATTGAGCCGAGGGAGTGGCAGGTGGAGGGATGACCAAAGGCCTGACTTGTGTCAGTGGCAGCTGGGTGCCCACTAATGGACCCTGCGCAGCAACATCAGCTGTGGCAGGGTCATTGACCGCAACGGTCCTGGTTGGCAGACTCACAACCGGGGTGCTGTTGGGTGCATCTGCCCCTGCACTTGCCAACACCCGGCTGTTCGGGGCAGCAGATGACATGACTGCCCCAGGGACACGTGTCTTGGTCTGAGCAGCCCGGCCTGCCCCAATGGTTTCCCCCCTGGCCTGTTGGAGATCTACCAAGGGCTCTTCAAGTGCCAACGCAGCCTGCGCTGGCAGACCCTGAGCCTGGGTGGCGGTGTCCACAACTGCACCTGCAGCTACCGCTACCCTTGGGCCCGTGGCAGTCGATGAAACGGACTGCCGGGTCATACGGGTGCCAGTGCAGATGCAGGAGCTGCATCCCCCTGAACCACAGGGGGTGGTGGCATGGCTGCACCAACACATGGCACAACATTGTGCTCAAGTGGCGCACCCCTGCCTCTTCCCCCTCTGTGGCTGCCCTGGACACCCTGGAGTCCCCCTACTCCCTGGTCACCACGGCCACGTCCCTGACCACGCCCGCCACGAGGAGGACGCCCAGCTGAGGCGCCCCTCACCTTTGGTAGCCTCCCTACCATGGCACAGATGTAATAGTGCTGGCACAGATGGAGTGGTGCCAATGGGAGGTGTACAGCACAATTGACCTGGGCAATTGGGGTGAAGGGGGTGGGAAGCAAGATGTTAACAGCCCCCCTGCACCTGCAAGGCTGTATGTGACCCCGGTGATGTGTTGACGGGTCACGCAACGCTCAGGCACCCCAAAACTGCAGTAAAACCGTGCACGCAACCCTGCAGCCTACGTGCGTGGATTAAACCTCCCGCAGTACGCGGTGGCACCCAGTAACACGTATAACGCGTACGCGTGGGACACGCAGGCTACGATGACATCGAAAATGGGTGCGATACACAGGGGCACCCGCAGTGGGAAAAGGAGCGTTTGCGACTCACCGTCTGACTAGCGCGATGCAGAAAAACACGCGTAGCCAATACCCCCGCCAAAAGAAGAGATACGTCCTTGAGAGCTGTGAAGTAGATGGCGCGCGAAACGACTGGAAGCAGCAACACACGTCGGTCTCCACGAAAGGCACGTACAGCGAACAGCTGGGCCCGCTCACCTTTAACCCGTGCTGAGGGAAACGCACGCGCGCGTCACGTCACATGCGGACGTGCACTTTTTCACGTTTGATTACGCGCATTACACGCGGACGTGCAGTTTTTCACGCGCGCACGCTTATGCATGGACCCTTTCCTCCTATTACACGCGGACGTGCAGTTTTTCACGCGCGCTTACGCGCATTACACGCAGCGTGCAGATTTTTCACGTGCCTATTCACTCCGTATGAAGCTGGCCACGCGAAAACACACGGAAGACCACGCTCCTGCCCAGAAGGCCAATTCACTGGCCCCCAGTGCCCCAAGCAGCCTCCCACATGCCATCTGCTGCTGCCTGCCTGCTGCCACCGTGCCCTGCCATTTGGTGCCTGCACATCAGCCATCTGCAGGGGTCCAGTTGCTGTGTCCACCCCTGCTGGTACAGAAGAGTCCCGACTCAAATGACATCGCTCCACAGCCCAGCCCCAGGACCCAGTTGGTCACCCACTCCTGCCCCTGGGGTTGCCATGTCGAGCACATCCACATCTGACACCAGTTGCAACCCCCGGCCAGAGGGGCAGAGGGGCAGAGGGGCACCAGCTTCACTGCCACCGAAGTTGGTGTCCTGGTGGAGCATGTCCTGGGGCAGTATGATGCCCTCTTCGGATCATCCCGCGCCAACAGGGAAGGACGGGAGAGGACGCGGAGGGGGTGGCAACCCGCACCATCCAGAAGGTCAAGAAGCGCTGGGAGGACTTGAGGTCCAGGACCCTCATGAAGGCCCGGCGCCTTGTGGAGGGGGGCCGGGGCCGCATGAGTTCCATCCAGTTGAGGGTCCTGGAACGCGCACACCCAGCGCTCCACAGCCAGGTCCTTGAGAGGGAGACCCGTCTGGAGTTGAGCGGTAAGTGGCCAAGCATTGCTGTGTGAGACAGGGCATGTTGCAGTGTGCTGGTTGTCTGATACTTGCCTGCATGTGTGACATAGGCCATGTACGCATGTATGTGTGCAGGGACATCATGGTAATGCATGTGCGACCTGTAATGTGTGAACCGCATGGTTGTTGCATGTGTTTGATTGTGACATGAGGAGCCCTGTGCAGATTGCACACATGACAGCATGGAAGTCTCTGTTCCTGGACATGGGTGGGGGCCTGGTTGAGGCTGCCCCTGGTGGCTGGGGGGGTGGGGGTGCTGGGAGACATGAGTGGGGGCCTGGTGGAGGCTGCCCCTGGTGGCTGGGGGGTGGGGGTGCTGGGAGACATGGGTGGGGGCCTGGTGGAGGCTGCCCCTGGTGGCTGGTGGGTGGGGGTGCTGGGAGACATGGGTGGGGGCCTGGTGGAGGCTGCCCCTGGTGGCTGGGGGGGTGGGGGTGCTGGGAGACATGAGTCGGACATGGGTGGGGGCCTGGTTGAGGCTGCCCCTGGTGGCTGGTGGGTGGGGGTGGTGGGAGACATGGGTGGGGGCCTGGTGGAGGCTGCCCCTGGTGGCTGGGGGGTGGGGGTGGTGGGAGACATGGGTGGGGGCCTGGTGGAGGCTGCCCCTGGTGGCTGGGGGGTGGGGGTGCTGGGAGACATGGGTGGGGGCCTGGTGGAGGGTGCCCCTGGTGGCTGGGGGGTGGGGGTGCTGGGAGACATGGGTGGGGGCCTGGTGGAGGGTGCCCCACAGTGCTGGGGGGTGGGGGTGGTGGGGAACAGGAGTTGGACATGGGTGGGGGCCTGCTGGCAGGTGCCCCACAGTGCTGGGGGGTGGGGGTGCAAGGGGACATGTGGCTTGGCTGGGGGCATGGCCATGGTGGATGGGCTGCCTGTGGGACATGACATGGGGTGCAGGGTAGTCCCCTGTGGTGTGGGATGCCTGCAGAGGTCGTGGAGGGGGTAGAGGGGAGACCTGGGAGGACCCACACTGCCAATTCACGTCTTGAACTTCCTGCACACCCACCACCCGCGCACCCCTGAAATCCACGTACCCAGGCCAATCGCGTGTAGACTTTCTCGCGCACCCCTGAAATCCACGTACCCAGGCCAATCGCGTGTAGACTTTCTCGCGCACCCCTGAAATCCACGTACCCAGGCCAATCGCGTGTAGACTTTCTCGCGCACCCCTGAAATACACGTACCCAGCCCAGTCGCGTATGGAAACACCCGCACACCCCTGGAATACACGCTCCCAGCTCTGCGTTTGCTGCTGCCCTTTGCGCTCGGTTGGGGATTTTGATGGCTTTTCCCTGCGCGAGAGGCGTTCTTGGAGGCGTAACTGGCGCTGCTGCAGGGTCGCTGCGCAACTGTGCGCCACGGCTGGTTTTGGTGGCTGGTATCCATGAATACGCTGTGCGCAGAAATGGATTTTAGCGCACGCGGCTGGCGCAGGGATTCGCACGCGCACACTGTGCGCCAGCCGCGTGCGCCACTTGTGCGCTGAATTCTATGAATCGGCCCCTTAGTAAAAGAGCCTCCGATCCTACCATTGCTACTGAACAATCTATAGGATTTGATATATAGTGTAGTAGAGGCGAATTACTTCAACCAGGAGACAGAGCATTGAGATCCACCGACTTGTTTCTTGACCCCCCGGTGCTTACATCAGACTTGCCTCTAAGTCAGGCCTGGCCTGGCACAAAAGCTTGGATGTATTGGCTGGAGTGATTGACCCTGATTATAGGGTGGATTACTGCAAGTAGCAGCGCCACAATGCCCTTGGGCTGTCTGTGTGCTATATAAATGTAAGAAATAAAATAAAGAAATAAAAAAGTACTGATGCAAAATAACAGGAAAAAAACCCTACCAAATTAAAGCAGGAGAAAGAATAGCCCAAGGGATATTAGAGAAAGCGATGTTTCCAAACCTCCAAGAAACTGAGAGCAGTGATAAAACAGAGAGGAACTCAGGGTTTTTGAAAAGTACATGTAGAACCTCCTCCTGATTCAATGATTAAACCTATCCCCATTATTGAAGAAGAGGCTGAGATTATTCCAGATTTAGCTTTTGCCCAAAGAAATTATCCCTTGATAGCACAGCCATTCAGGTATTGCTGGAAGAAGAAGTAGGGTAGAAAAACGGGCTATTTTCTTTCTCTAAAGTCTGGACTGTTATATAGATATAAATATTACTATGGGCCAGAACGTATTGGTTTTACTTCTCTCCTCTGAAAACAAAATGCTCTCTAGGTGGCAGGGACCTTATGAGGTCATAGAGCAAACATGTCCCTCCAACTATCGAATCTCACAACCCGATCGAAAAATTAAAACTCACATCTATCATATTAACCTTCCTAAAGAGAGGAGAGAAAATCCTGTTCAAAACACTTCAGTAATGTTAACCAGTCTATTGGCTGATGGAAATGACACAAACAAGTTAAGCTCTCCAGACCTGGCACAAAACCAAAAACAAGACTTCATGGACCTCCTACAACAACTCCCTGCTGTATTTAGAACTGAACCAGGTAGAGTTAAGGGAGTGTACCATTATATTCGGACCCCTGCAGGAAAGGTTGTACATCTAAAGCATTATCGAATTCCTGAGAGCAGGAAGAGAGTTTTTCAAGAAGCGTTAGAAGCCATGTTTAACGCTGATATCATTGAGCTGTCACAAAGTACTTGGTCCTCTCCTTTAGTGTTGATCGCTGAACCAGACCACTCATGCAGATTTTGTATAGACTTTAGAAAGGTTAAAGGGATAGTTCACTCAAAAATGTTATTGGCTCAAAAGATGGGACATAATCAAAAATATATATAAAAAATATTTTTAAAGAAAGTTCCTAGGTAAAATTTTGAGCAAATGAGGCTCAAACTCAAAACTTTTAAGCACTAAGAGGCATCCATTTTGTGAAATGGATAAGCCTCCTTTGCTTGTGTTTATCTCCGCCCTTGCGGCACTAATGAAGCAAAAGCTACTTGCTGGTAAATTTTATCACAGTGGCTTTTGCTTCATTAGTGCCAGAGAGCAGAGAATGCAGGCAGGAAAGCTGCTGCCAGTAAGTGATTTTATTTTCATTATCTTTGAAAACCACAGCAATTATAAATACAATTGCGTTGTATTTATGATTGCCATGGTTTTCTTTCCAAGTTTCCCGGGCTCCCCTGGCTCGAGGGAGCTCAGGAAACTTAAAAAGAAAACCACGCAATCATAAATACAACTGCGCTGTATTTATGACTGGAGCAGCTTTCGCTTTGAGTCTCCCGGGCTCCCCCGGCCCAGGGTAGCCCGGGAGACTTAAAGCTGAAGCCACCGCAATCATAATTACGACATTGTTATATTTATAAATGCTGTGGGTTTCTTTTTAAGTTTCCCGGGCTCCTCCAGCCCAGGGGAGCCCAGGAAACTTAGAAAGAAAACCACAGCAATTATTAATACAACTGCATTGTATTTATGACTGCAGCAGCTTCGGCTTTCAGTCTCCCGGGCTCCCGCGGTCCAGGAGAGCCTGGGAGACTCAAAGGAACAATACCAGCATTTATAGCTACAACTGTGTTGTAGTTATAAATTCCATGTTTTTCTTTTTAAGTTTCCCAGGCTCCTCCAGCCCAGGAGAGCCTGAGAAACTTAAAAAGAAAACCATGGCATTTATAAATACAACCGCGTTGTATTTATGATTGCGGGCCGGGCTAGCCCGGGAGACTGAAAGCGAAAGCCACTGCAATCATAAATACAACACAGTTGTATTTATAATTGCTGTGGTTTTCTTTTTAAGTTTCATGGACTTAAAAATAAAACCATGCCAATTATAAAAACAACCGCGTTGGATTTATGATAACGCTGGCTTTCGCTTTGAGTCTCACGGGCTTCCCCGTGAAAGCTGAAGCCACCGCAATCATAAATACAACATTGTTGTATTTATGATTTCTGTGGTTTTCTAACTATGGCAATCATAAATACAACAACATTGTATTTATAATTGCTGTGCCTTTGCTTGTAGGCAAGTCCAGGCAATTATGAATACTTTGCCGGCTTCCAACAGAGTTTTCATAATTGCTGCTGCAACTTTCTTTTCTAGTTTCCCGCGCACTGGAAACTAGAAAAAGAAAGTTGCAGCAATTATGAAAACTCTGCCAGCACCCAGTGAAATATTTCTAATTGCTCTGCCTTTCATTTTATGTTTTCTGTGCTTCCTTGGGCTTGGGGAGCACAGAAAACGTAAAATGAAAGTGAAGGCAGCCACTTCTCCATGTTAAGCTCTGCTTTGGCTGCAGTATGTAAAAGCTCCCAGTAGGGGGCTTTTGCTGCTTGATTAGTGTCGTCAGAGCAGAGCTTAACATGCACAGAGGTGGCTGCTTCAAATCACAAAATGGATGCCCCCATGTAAACACTTTGAGCCTCATTTGTTCAAAATCTTACATAGAAACTTTAATCACAATTTGATACCTATCACAGGCCTAGGATAGACTTGGCAGTTTGGGGGATGCAATACACCATTCCAAAATTGATTTGACCAAAGGATATTGGCAAGTTCTAGTCAATCCAGCCGATAAACGAAAAACTGCCTTTTCCACTCCTATAGGTCTATTCATGGTTTTACCTTTTGGTTTAAATGAGGCCCCAGCCACCTTCCAAAGACTGATGGATCAAGTTCTTCGGCCATATGCCTCTTTTTGTGGAACTTATATTGATGATATTATCATCCTCAGTAAATTGTGGCAAGAACATATGTCCCATTTATATCTGGTGATTCGGGGGCTAAAGAAAATCGGACTCACTGCCAATCCAAAGAAATGTCATCTAGTCAGGTCCGTAGTGAAGTATCTGGGCTTCTTTGTAGGGAATGGTCTGTTTCAGTCCCAAAGTGAAAAGGTTAGAGCCCTTGAAGAAACCCAGGCCCCTAAGACCAAGAAAGAACTTAAGCCTTTTCTGGGCTTAGTAGTCTATTATAGGATATTCATTCCTAACTTTGCATCCATCACTTCTCTCCTAACAGACAAACTTAGGAATGCAAAGCCCAGGAAACTTAAATGGCACCCTGAGGAACAAGTGTGTTTTGATAAATTGAAACATATCTTGTGTAGTGATCCGCTCTTGAAGATGGCAGTCTTCAACAGGGAATTTATTCTACAGTCTGATGCATCACATACTGGTCATGGGGCAGTTCTCTCACAATGTCATGCTGGTATAGAACATCCTATCCTCTATATCAGTAGGAAGCTGTTTCTGCAAGAGAAGAACTATGCAACCCATGAGCATGAAGCCTTAGCTATTAAGTGGGCAGTGACCTATTTAAAATACTAACAGGTAGGAAGTTCCGACTTGTTACATATCATCCCTCCCTTAAATTGCTGAGCCTACTAAAGGACACTAATGCCAGAGTCATGTGGTGGTTTTAGGATTCATAGCCCTATTGCTTTTCTGTCGAACATCGGAAAGAAAAAAAACAGGGTAATGTAGATTTCCTTTCTCTATTTCCAATAAAGGCTGTGAAAACCAGTGACATTAGGGGAAGGGTGTGTGATGAATCTAATGAGAATATTCCTGAAAACCCGTTAGGGCCTTATTCTCATGTGACCAGGTGCAGGCAGCCACCACCTGTTCCTGACCCTGGCGGTGGTATTAGGATGGAAGATCACATGGAAGGAGACTCCTATCAGGGGGAATTGGCTAAGTCTTTAACTTATGATTTCCCTATTCTCCCTATTCTCCCTGAAGCATTGATGACATGTTGTCAAGTAGAGCAAAGCAATGTAACAACATCCAGTGTAACAATCAAACAGATAATCATAGAAATAAAACACTTAATTCCATTATGGACTTCAAGATCCATAATGCCTGTGGTACTGGGATGAGGAAGAAGCACCAAGAGTCAATGAGGGTCAATGAAGACAATATGCAGTCTAGTTTTCAGGCAAGGCACCTGAGCAGGACCTTTAAAATCAGTACATGGACCACAGCCTTTGGAAGAGGAAAGCAAGGAGCAGCAGAGACAGAAACAGTTTGGAAAGATACTGAATTGGTTGAAGCTGCAGGTGAAACAAGCAGCCGGTGTGCAGGAAGGCGGTCTCTGTGAGGAGGACGGGAGATCGGGAGAGCTGTGGTCGCTGCAAGCAGGGCAGCAGAGGCTCCAAGAGAGAGACCCAGATGGCGAAAGAACCAAAGAGGCACCCGAAACACTGAAGAGAAGCACTGCTGTGCAGCGCAGCACATGAGGAGGACGCCGAAGCTGCCAACAATAACCTGTGAGCCTCAGAAGAGCTACAGGGCACCGGGGCTTTTTGTAGCATTTACCACCAATTTACCGCAATTAAGTCATGGGGAGCCATAGAGCCAAGTGAAATAAGGAGGGGGAGGCAAAAAGACTTAAATGAATGCTTAATTAAACCCCTTACACAGAGAAATATAAAAGGCCAAAAAGGGCGCAATTCTCCATTTATGAAACATCAATCTGGTGAAACCTGTATTGCCAACAGCCGAGAGGCTATCCAGAAGAAGTAAGAAAGCAAAAATGGCAGCTAGGCAGCGTGCCATGCGGCAGCGTCTGCTGTAAGCTCGAGTGAGGGTGCCCAATCGTGCTCTCTATGGCGTCCCAAAAGGTTTAAATTGGCTTGGGAAGGAAATCGTAAGGTGTCCCGTGTCCCGGGAACTTGTCGTGGAGTCTCTTACTGACGAAGAGTCGGTTTTTGGGAGGAAAACTTATTCTGGACTGCCGGCTTTTGGGAGGAAAACTTATTCTGGACTGCCGGAGCGCAAAATGGCAAGCAGACTCCCGAACCGGCATAAGTGAAGAGGCAGAAGTGCGAGTGGTCGCAGAGCTAAGGCAAAAAGATGTCGGACAGTCCAACAAGCACAGAAAACGTGGTACAGATGCAGAGCTGTTGTGCCCCAGCCCGTGGCAACTGTGAGTGAGCTGTGGAAACTGTGCTTCACCCGACCCAGAAGAGCAGGAAATGGCGGAGCATATGGGAAGAGGTGTGCAGCTACAGCATGCGGGAGGATTGAAGTCATAGGGCCTCATCACGAGTTTGGCGGTAACCCTTAAATCCGGCGGTCGCGCTATTACCGCCGGAGTTAAGGAACCGCCAAATCAGGGCATTGGCGGATTTCTCCCCAGTTCTGAGCTGGGGGAAATCCGCCGAAAAATCGCGCTATTACCGCCGGCGGAATCCGCCGGCGGTAAGAGTGCGAAAATTCCCCATTGAGCCCAATGGGGAATGGGGCATTCCCGAATGGGCTCAGTGGGGAATTCCATAACCGCCAAACCCGTGATCCGGCGCTGATAGCGCCGGGGGGGTTTGGCGGTAGTGCTAATACCGCTGGCGGTAATACCGCCGGCGTTACCGCCCAACTCGTGATGAGGCCCATAGAGTGGAGAGTCTGAGGCAGCGAATTCGGTGGCTAGAATAGAGCGGCAACTCCGATTCTTAATCCTTGCAGCAAAAATGCTGTAGACACATCGGTGGCTAGAGAAGAGCGACCGCTCAGATTCTGAATCTCTACAACAAAAACGCAGTAGACACATCAGCGTACAGCCGGTGAGCGGAGGTGAGTGTGGGAGTTTAGCGGCTGCGCGCGTACTAGGTGCGCGGTGGGATCCCACTGAGGCTCCCAGAGGCCCGGTGCGTTGCCTGCCTGGGTCCTGAAGAGTTAAGAGGAATGGGGGGCGAGCACAAATCAGCGACCAAGGTGTGCTGCTGAGGCTTCTGTGCGGACCCCCGCGCACTATGTTACAAGTTGGAAATGACTGTTATCTTGCCGATTGTGGCTTTGGGGCTCCCAGTGACTACATTTGAAAGGTCTGAATAATTGCTCACTCACCTGGACAGGCTGGTTACACCGAGGCCAATTTCTACACTCTGTTACTTGGGTGCACCGCGAACTGGGTCCTGAACACAGAAACAAAAAGGAAACAACATTGAGATATACCTGAGGGCTGGGGACCTGAGAGACTCGAAAATGCAATCTGCAAAAGCTGATCTTCACCCCCAACAAGCAGCTGAGCCCCTGGCAGAGCCAATCCTCTCGAGGCAATATTTTGAGGAGATGATGAAAACCCTTAACCAAGACATAACACAAGAAATCAAATCAGAAATAAAATCCTCAAGGGACTCCCTTGCTCGCTCCATTGCGGATTTGAATACTCATCTAAGCGGGTTGGAGGAGAGAGTTAATGACCTAGAGAAGATGTCCTATGAGCAGGGTCACGACTAAGAGGGGCTTGCCAAGAGAACTCAGAACATAGAGGACCGGCTGGAGGAATTGGCGGTAAAGCAGGCAGATTTGGAAAATCAATCTCGAAGAAATAATATCCGCCTGCGCGGGGTCCCGAGACAAATAGAAGACCAAGATCTTGCAGAATATGTCAAAGCTCTCTTCAAATCTCTGCTAGGCCTCGAAGACTCTGATGAAATGATCCAGGACAGGACCCATAGAGTATATTCCTCATTCCAGCAAAGGAAAAATATTTTGCCCAATGTCCTTTCCAGGGTTCACTTCTTCCGTCAGAAAGAGGACATTATGGCTGCAGCCAGAAAAGCAGAGCTGGTAAAGTTCTGGGGCTCCACGCTGAGTTTGTTTCAAGATCTCTCTCCCTCCACCTTGGCAAATCGTAGAAGGCTTCAGAAATTCACGGCCTGGCTTCAGGAAGAAAAGGTCCAGTATCGGTGGGGATTCCCATGCTTGCTGTTATTTCAATATCGCAATCGATCCTACACAATTTGTTCCAATGAGGAGGCAAAAAAGTTAATTATAGGGCCTGATGGAGGAGGTCCGGACGCAAATCCTTGGTCCTCTGAAGATCGGTCTCGGAACCCTACGCCGAAGGATACAAATAGGAAACAAAGGCTGGAGCGTGGTGAAAAGGACTGCGGACGGATCAAAAGAAAGTGTAACCCCCACATGAATTCGAAGTCATCCCATGATGGATAGTTCTACTTGGGACTTGCGTTAAGGTCTATTGTCTGCAGATTCATCTGCCAGCATGGACCTGTGGACCTGGAGGTTTCGAGCTCTGTTCTCTGGGTGAGTTATGGGTCTTTACACTGAAAGGCCTGGGCAGCTTGGTGGAGGCTGGGATGCAGGTCTTCGGACGCTGCAGAGGACTCTCCAAGCCCTGATTATAAATAATTAAGTGTTTTCCAAGACAATTAATTATTTACCCTTTATTATTAGGATAATATTGAGAGCCTCCCTTGATGGTGGTTTTTCATCTACGCACTAAGATCCTCTTTGAAGATTGCTCAATCAAAGGTAAAAGGGACGAAAGTAAGGCCTGACAATGTTTGGCGCCCAACCCACGGATAATGCCCGCGATGGGTGTATTGAATGAATTGCTGTTTAAGTTTATGAAGGCGTTTAAAATCTGGTGATTAAATGTTTAGTTTTTTGTTTCCTATGTTCTAAAATTTATCTCATGGCATTTTAGTCATGGGTTCTGCTGTAATACTCGTGGGTTCCGCTGGCTATATTGTTCTATTTATATTATGAACACTGAAGTAAGGCTGTTATCTTGTACTATAATATGGATGGCCCTTGCAGTGGAAAACTCGGCATGGTTCAATGTAGGCCGCTATTTGCCATACAGGCGGGAGAAGGATAATGAGGGAATTAATGGGGAGGGGCTTATGTGAGAAATCGGATGTCGTGGCTATGCATGAGACTTGGACGGACACCAGAATGGCTATTCCGAATATAAGTTGCCTCACTCTGAATGTGCAGGGCCTAAACTCTCCCCTAAACCGTAAAGCCCTATTCCATCGTTTGGCTACGCTTGACCCCACTGTATTATTCCTCCTGGAGACACACCTCTTTATCCTCTGATGAATTCCGGCTTAATAATAAGCTTTATCCTTCTAGATTGTGTGCTTCCTCACGGCTCAAGAGATGCGGAGTAGCCATTCTGGTCCGAAAGGGGGCCCTTCTGAAGGTTCATAGAACTGTATGGGATAGAAATGGAAGATATATCCTGGTAGTGGCCATGCTACAAGGGAGGTCTGGGACTCTGGCATCGCTATATGCACCCAACTCTCAACAAGACGCGTTCTTCCCTCCATGTCTGAATTGCTGTATGAACATGGGGAAGGGGATTTAATAGTGGGGGGAGATTTTAACGCGGTGGTTAATCCATTAGAGGATAAGTCCCTGCCACCAACTACAACAGACAAAAATAACTTCTTGGCACTCACAACACTCCTCCGGGAGCATTCACTTATAGAAGCCTGGTGTTTCTTTCATCAGGGAGAGCGGGACTACACTTTCTATTCTGCAGTGCATAAAGGATTCTCTTGGCTAGATATGTTTCTCATTTCAGACAAGCTGGTCCCCCAAATAATGAGTATAGAGATTCTCCCTAAGGCGTTATCGGACCACGCCCCTGTAGAATTAATGATGGCGCCTTTGAGTAACACCCCGCTGCCCACACATACTTGGCGCCTGAATGAATTCCTGTTAGGGGAACCGTCAATTCGGGGAACCGTCAATTCTGCTCTGGCATCTCAGACAACGTAACTCAATACTTCGCCGAAAACAATAAGGAAGGGATGGATTACGCTGTTCTATGGGACGCGGCAAAAGTAGTGATCCGCAGTCAGATTATAGCCCAGACAGTAGACAGAGGCAGACTTAGAAAGCCAGTCCAATCTCAGTTTGAGCTTGAGCTTCAGAAGAGAGAGGAACTGCACAAAAATAGACCCACTCGGCGGTCACTTAGAGATGTACGGGTGGCTCAGAAAGCTCTTGAAGCTCACCATATGAGCCGGGCAGCTTATGGTATAATGCTTACTAAACAGTTATTCGAAAGGAAATAAGGACAACCGGCTTTTGGCAGCTAAACTGAAGAAGCAAGCTGTGCGTAACCGCATAGAATCCCTGAGAGATATGGATGGGAAGGAGGTTTATTCAGAAATGGAGAAACTTCAAGTAATGGAAAAGATTTTTAGGGAACACACAGCCCCCCATCTCACTGACTCAGATGTGGCCTATGAATTTATACAAAATGCACATTTACCCTGGGTTTCTCCTGAGGTCTGTGCCCTCCTGGGGGAACCGATTACTCTGAAAGAAACGGAAACAGCTATTCGGTCCCTCCCACTGGGCAAAGCCCTAGGGCCAGATAGCCTCACAAATAAATTCTATAGAACATTTAGGACCCTGCTCTCCCCCTAACAAAACTTTTTAACGTGGTCTGGGCTGTGGGCTCAGTGACTAAATCTATGGCTGCATCTGCCATGACGCTGATTTTAAAGCCAGGGAAGGATGCTGCAGATTGTGCATCGTATCGGCCTATCGCTCTGTTAAATACAGATGCAAAGCTATTAGGTAAAATAATCGCGGAGCGACTGGGGGAGGATACTCCCATCGTTGATAGGGAAGGACCAAGCAGGTTTCATACGCAATCGCTCAACATATGATAATGTCCGCCGAGCTATAGACATAATTGCTTTGGGCCCGAAGATCCCGGGGAGTCTGTCCCTATTGTCCTTCGATGACCATAGGGCGCTTGACAGCATGTCTTGGGGGTATTTGGAGGCAGTATTAGAAGGGTTTGGATTTAGCTTTGGCTTCTCAAAATTAATACTTTTGAATTTTCAAATCCCTTCGACGAGAGTCAGATTGAATGCAGGTTGGACCCCACTGATAGTTGTAGGCAAAGGTACTAGGCAGGGCTGTCCTCTGTCGCCCCTGGTCTTCGCCCTGGTGCTGGAACCCCTGGCCCAGCACACCAGGCTTCACCCAGAAATTCTTGGCTTCGAGGTGGCGGACAATGTCATAAAATAGCTCTATATGCGGACGATATGCTCTGCTTTTTGAATGATGCTCCTTCCTCCCCTTATGGAACATTTAGCCCAGTTCACTTGTATTTCGGGCTTTAAGGTGAACCCAACGAAATCGGTAGGAATGGTCCTAACAGAAACTCCCTGTAGGCTAGATTGCATTCAGGCAACGTTCCATATCCCATGGTCCCCCGCAGTATCTCTTATTTGGGAATAAAACTGACCCCGACGTATGCAGGCCTCTTTAAAGCAAACGTCCCTACCTGTCATGATCTCTGCTTCCAAAAGGTCAGGGTTTTCCCAACTCCCTAGGAAGCAGATCCATAACCCAGGTTCCGAGTGCCAACCAGTCCCAATTGGGACCTTTTGGACCCAGTCCTGGCGCCAGTGGCACCAGGCTCATAAATATGCCCAGTCCCAGCGCTGGAAGCGCCGGGCTCATAATGCTTGGGTGGACTTACCTGCAGCAGACCATGCTGCTTACTTGCCTGCCAGTTGAGCCTCTGATCCTCTTCTGTTTGGAACTACTTTTCCTGTTGGGTGGGGCTGGAGCCACTCCCTAGATTTAGAACACTGGAACTCTTCTGGAAGGCAGGAACTCTTTTCTTACCAGGAACTCTTTTCTTACTTAGGCGTGGCTGTGGAAGGAGACACCTAAGCACTACAGGAGGCTATTTAAACCACACCCGGTGGATGAATCTTGCTTTGCGTTATTCTGCACCCTCTGCAGCAGGACGCTCATCGTGTCTTCTGCATCCAGTCCTGGGCCTAAGGAAAAAGGCTTACCATCCTGAATCCAGTCTTCAGCAACACCTATAAAGACAAGAAAGAACAGGTTAGCATTCCGGCATCTGAAAGGCAAAGGCTTACCATCCTGAATCCAGTCTTCAGCAACACCTATAAAGACAAGAAAGAACAGGTTAGCATTCCGGCATCGGAAAGGCAAAGGCTTACCTACTCTTCGTGCGCTCCGGAGGTCTTCATACTGCATTCCGGCATCTGAAAGACAAAAGCTTACCAACTCTTTGCACGCTCCGGAGGCCTTCGGCGCTGCATCCGCATCTGAAAGACAAAACAAGGTGCGTTTAAAGACATTGGGGAACTTTAATACTCACGTGCCATTACTCCTTTCCACATCTAATCCAGTGGGTATTCCGGCACCCTGCAGCCGCTCCGAACTCGTACCAGCAAAATAAAAAGACAGTTAGAGCGCATCGTGAAGCAGGCAACAAGCGCTTACTCACGTGCTTCCAGGCGCTTCTATTCATCACACGGGCTCCATCTTCAACTCACTTCAGCCCGTCATCCGCCATCGCCGGAACCCTGCAAAACAAGAAACATCATTACTAAAGACTTTAAAAAGACATTTGAATGACTCGAAACTTACCGTTCGTGCAGTAAACGACGGACAGCAGTCCTCTATCCAGTGAAGAAACTGGCTACAGCACCCTGCCCTGAGGCAGATGGAGAGCTCGGCATTCACTTACCTAAGGTGAGAGCGTTAACCTTTGGGGTCTACAGGAGAGGAGAAGAGGAAAGAGATAGGGACACCCCAATAACCCCAGTTCATTAACCCCATATTTTCTATCTGCAGACATCTTACTCTACACGTCAGGCATACAGTGCACAGAGGTCCAGCCCAAAGAGCCAACCGGGTGCTACACATCACCTTTGAAGATACGGTAGTCGCCCAGTCAAGACCGGCGCCTCTGCGAGAATCAGGTGAGCGTTACACTACCTTACTGAAAGAAGCTAAAGAGTGGCTACAGCGTTGGGACTCCCAGGAGATCTCATGGCTGGGTCGAGTCATTCCGGTGAAGATGTCCCTTGTCCCGAAACTTCTCTATGCGTTCAATCCCTGCCAGTGCCAATTCCAGAGAATGAGCTCATGGATATACAAAGAGAGATAGGTCAGTTCATCTGGAGAAGGAGAAAACCTAGAATTCCTGGTAAGCTCCTTACAAGAGGGAGTATGGTGGGTGGGCTAGGACGCCCCTCAATTTAGCGCTACTACAGGGTGGCCCAAGTGGCGCCGATGTTGTCCTGGGGGAACCCAGGGGAATCTCCTAAATGGCAAGAGATTGAACAAGCGTTAGCTTCATTTCCCCTGGCCCAGCTTCCATTTCTCCCCAAAGAGGCTCGGAAGTGTCGGGGAGAGTTGTTACCTAATACGTTAGAATGCTTCGCAGTTGGGATAGGGCATACACACAGAGAGGTATCACATCAGGCCTGGCCCCATTGTCCCCCATTACTCAAAACCCAGCATTTACTCCAGGCCTATGTGCTAGATCATATCAAAACTGGAGTCCAGACAAGCCCCTGAGATTGAAAGATCTGTATGTACATCAAGAATCCCTGACGTTCCAAGAATGCAAAGAAAAATGTGGGCTTTCAGAATAGGAACGTTTCAGGTATATACAGTTTAGACACTGGTTAACTAACAAGGCCAAGCTGCCCCAAGAAACCCAATTGGTATAGAACTGCGAGCTCTAGAGGGCCAACAATCTCACAAATTAGCCACTTGCTATAGACTTTTGAAGAATGCCCCTTTAGAGGAAAAACTCCCTTAGTTGCTGGCCTGGGAAAGGGAATTGGGTCTCGAAATTTAGGAGGCGTCTTGGCAGCGGATCTGGTATAGGGCCCAGAAGAGCTCACTATGCACTATTGTGAAAGAGAATGCTGTTAAAGTCTGCTTTAGGTGGTATCTGCCTCCAAGCAGGTTCCACGCAATGAATCCGGAACACCCTGATACTTGTTGGCATGGCTGTGAGGAAAGGGGAGATTTAGCCCACATGTGGTGGCACTGCCCAGTTATTCAAATGTTTTGGTTGGAGATGACGTCTAAAATTAAAGAAATTATGGGATCCCTGCTTCCCATGGACCCACGAGTATTAATATTGAGAGACACACCATAAAATGGGTACTTTCCAATGTCAGGGTACAGTGCAGCCCTGATTTCTCAGTTACTTATAGCTGCTTGAATTACAAGAGCACGATTTTGGAAGGCGGTAGAGGGACCACACGTGGCATACTGGTGGCTGAAAGTGTGGGAATTATTAGGCTTAGAGAAACTCACAGCCATGCTCGAAGGGAAACTCCCGAAATTCATGAAGACTTGGGGCCCATTCTTGGAACATGTTTCAGACAGAGAACATATGTTTTTTCAACCGCAACTCATGGAGCACTTTATGAACCCATGATATTAATGTTATCAGTTTATGGACTATTGATTCCTTTTTTTTTTCTGTTGTTGTTGATGGTCACTGTTGTCTCTTTCCTCTTTTGGTTTTGTGGTTTCTCCTTCAATGACGCTTCGCCAATTGATGAATTTTCCCTCCTATTACCCACTGTTAAATAATGAATTTTGAGAAGTACTTATTGTGTTTATGAATTTGAAAAGGCATGGGGAAATATACTATAAAGTAACATGAATTGTTATATTGTTATGTTCTGTGAATTTAAATGTTGAAAACTAATAAAATATGTATACCCAAAAAAAGAAAAGAAAGCAAAAAGGCTGCAATTCTCAATTTCTGAGATTTCAACTTGGGGAAACCTGTAACCCGCATTGCCAACAACTCAAAGACTAAGAAAAAGAGATAAAAAGGTAAACAAGGGCAATTCCCCTTTTCTGAGACATGGGTTTGGGGAAATCTGTAACCCATATTGCCACTAAGATGAAGTCAACTGTAGTAGCAGAGGTTTTCTCCCTGGCAGGCGAGTACACCAGGAAAAAAACAGTTGCTTTGAAGAAATGTGGCTGTGGTAAAAAGATGTTGTGGAAAGACAATGGTAACTTTATCATGCTGACAAACTGTTGCTAGATCAAAGGTAGTTACTGTGCTATCCTGACCAAAGTATTCCATTGAAAGAATCATTGTGTGGAGGAAAATATTTGCCTTGGTTTAAAACAAGTGTTTTATGAAAGAGACATTTGCCTTGCCAAGAAGGATCCTGTGGAGGAAAACAATTGCTTGCATTTTTGAACAAGTGTTTGTGAAAGGGACATTTTCTTTATCAAGTGAAAAGACGCAATGGAAGGAAAAGACATTGGCCTTCATTACAGGTTTGCCGGTCTGGAATAAAGGGACAGTAACAACAGTTACCAGCACCCTTTCTGGACCGGCAAACTACAAGTTTGCCAGTCGGGGCTCTGAACTACTAGCAGGCCTGACCCGCCGGTAGTTCTGGACCCTACCAGCAGATTTTTCACTGAGTCCTGTGAGAGTCCATGGGATTGGGAACACACCAGCTTTCCGCCGCCCGTAATATTCGGTATTACTTTTGTAATTAACTTTTTGTTATATGTATTAGTGTGAGGGTCAGATACTTTTGGATACTAGGTCATCTTTCTTTAGTTTTAGTTTGCCAGGTAGGGACATTCTCGTTAGGATAGGGAAAGAAAAGCGTTTATCTCAACCATTTTTATTTTAATGAATGTCAAACATTGAGAAATCTATATCTTTGCGTCTGTCTGGCATTTCTGACCCATCACACCAGTCTCCAATTTATTTCTTACAAAAAGTGTATTTCCCTCTCCCTTTAAACAGTCTGTTCCTGACAGGCTAGTGGTGGTGTATCGTTATGTTTATACATTTTACTGATGCATTACTGTGCACGTTTATTTTAAAGCAAAGATGCCTTTTGGATGCTGCAATGGTCAAAAGGGCTACATTGTTGTTTATGCCCTGTCTTTGAAAATCATTGCCTTTGTTTGGCCGTTTTCCTCCTGTTTATGGGTAGGAAAGAACATACATGGTTAGGCTTGTTGCAGGCTTTGTCCAGCACCCAGGAAGGGCAACTGTGCGGTTTGAACTGGCAAGGACTGGGTTAGGGTTTCAGACACCCTAATCCACATCTTCACCTTGAGTGATATCTTGAGTGTTTCTGACCTGCTTATCCAGGATTTGATAACCTCTCAGAGTTTGAACAGTGGTTGTTTCTTGATAGGTGGGCCGGGTTCACACCCAGCCCAGCATTTTTGTATATCTGGAGAACATTTGTACACATTCTTCAGTCAACAAATGGAACTCAAATACAAAGCAACAAGTAGACCTTGAAGGACGCTGGGACTGCAGCTGAAACCAACATCTTCCATGCCAGCTCCTATAAAGCATAACCCTGTTTCTCCCAACTAGGGGAAGCCTACCACAGGTGTCTTCCTCCCTAGGGCTATAGGTGACAACTGTTTCTTCATTTCACTCTTTGTTTGTTGTACTCATACTGCTTGTATGACATACAGATCTGTTCCAGTTTCGGAAGTTCTGCATATTCTGAAACTGTACATCGATCTGCTGTACCTGCTGCTCCCTGTGCTGCGCAACATCATCGAGGGGAATCATCTTTGTGGCTCTGATGCTGCTTGTGGCTTGCAGGCTGTTTTAGCCAACCAGAACTAAAGTCATTTCTCTGCTTGTTGCTAATAGGCCATTTTAAGGTCACCTGAATTCTGCTCACCACCAATTGTATCTTCTGCCCTTCTACAGCATTGTGGGACTTCATGTAGCGGCATCCCATTCATCAAGATCCTGATGTCCAGCTACAGGCACCTTTTGTGACTACATTTTGAAATGGAGACCGAAAACACTGTTGGTGGGAGACACTCCCAACCCTGACTCACCTCTGCACCTACAACCACATGGCATTCTTCATTGCAAGCAGCAGCATCAATAGTCTTTCCCCAAGTCTTCAGATTTACCTGGTGTTGCTGGTCGCCTTTGTGGGCGATCCCAGTATATGTTAATATATTTTTTCCCATCTCCCACCCCTGAGCCTTCCTCAAAACCCATACATCTATACAGGGTCCGAAGTCCTTACCTGCAGCCAATCCTAGCCTTGTCTTTGGTGGTGAAACTTGGATGTAGGAATCTCCCGTAGGGTCCCTCGGATTCCCCAAATTGGTGATTGCTCCCTCTGGTAACTTGACACAGGTGCCAGCAAAACTGCCTAGCCTAAAGGTACCATCAAATTGAGAACTAACATACAACTCTGATGGAGTAGAGCAAGTAGCTGCTTTGCTGATACAGTATCAGGGTGAAGCAAGGGAAAGATCACCTCCTACTGAACAAAATATTTGAAAACAACCATAACGTGCAAAATAGCAAAACCGTGTAGAAAAAGGTTTGCGTAAATTAGAGGGGCTCAATTACACACATCACTAGAATTCAGGATTTAATCACATACGAAATGTACATATGGACATGATTAGTCAATTTCATAGCACATTGATATATGCTGTGTGTTTAATAATGAAGAAACAAACAAATGTAAATCAAAAGCTGCCAAACGACAAAGATAACTCCCTTCCAAATTTCACATACACAGAACTATGGCCAAAATATATATATATATATATATATATATATATATATATATATATATATATATATATATATATGTGTGTGTGTGTGTGTGTGTGCAAGTCTTTTGTGACAAAAAGAGCTTCATATTTGCAAATCACCTTCTCTTATCTAAATAAAATATAAGATCTCTTCTGACATTCAGACAGTTAAGCAACTCATATACCATGGACAACGTTGACGGAAAGAACGTAGAAAGAGACCTCCTATTTAACATGAAAAGATGTGACAATCGTTTGGAATGATGGGTTCATCCACAACACAACTTTGTCTTTATGGAACACTCTAAAAGGTGCAGACAAGGAAAAAGGCTTATATCCCACTGACCATTCTGGCTGAGGTTAGGGCCCACAGAAGGACTGTTTTCCATATCACTAACCTGGACCACACTTCCGCAATAGGTTCAAACTAATTGTGAGCCAATGCATCAAGTCCTAAACTGGATGAGATCCTTCAACTGGTGGACAAAGCTTAAGCTGACCAACCAAATGCCTTTTTACAATTGGATTTTCTGAGGAAAAACTTGACTACTCAGAATTTCTGTATGTTGCAATTGCTGCTAACTATGTTCACCATGTGTCAAATTGCAGTCCGTGCTACATGAGCAAAAAAGAGAATATATCAACAAGCTTACAATTGAGTGGATTCACATGTCGTTCTAAAACCAGATGGCAGAATTGTCTCCATTGCCTAACATTTTCATAAGATTGGATGATTTCCTACCCCTCCAGAATTATCTTGAGGTTCTCCTGAGAAAGCATGAAATGTCCCATAATTAGCTGTTCAGAAACCATGCTGCTAAGGCTAGCGAAAGAGGGGAGGGGTGTAGAACCCTCCCCTTCTCGTGAAACAAGCGGTCACGAATATGAAAGACAATTGGTCCTTTCTTGGCTAGCTGAAAGAGGTCTGAGGACCAGATCCTCGTTGGCCAGTACGGGGCTGCAAGGATGATGGATCACTGGCAAAAATCTTGGAACTTGTTGAGCAACCTCTGCAGTATCGAATTGGTGGCTGTGGGAGGATGCCTAAAACATCCTGTTGCTCCAATCCAGCTCCAATCCAACTGGAATATATCCCCCCAGGCCCTAGACCCTGTCCTATCCAAGTTCCAAACAGGGCACACTTGGAATTCTTTTATTTGCCAAACAGAGCCACTTGGGGGATCCCCAGAGAGCAAATACCTCCTTTACTCTGTTGGATGGAATTTCCACTCATAGTTGCCCACATTGAGTCTACTCAGCTTGACTGCTTCGGTATTCTGATCTCCTGTGAGGTGAGCTGCTATCAGTTAGCATGTAAATGTGAGCAGTGGGTACTACGCGAGTTTAGCTGCTGCTAGGAGTTTGTCTATTCTGTGACTCTTAAGGAATAGTGTGGCTGATGCGAGTGTGTCCAGTCTGGGACCAAGAAAGTCATCAGGGAGTTGTTATTCCATAATGTGGCAAGCATGAGCAACCACTGCAGTATCATATGCAGTGCTGTTGGTCATGCTGTCTGGCAGAGGTGTGAATTATGCAAATTTAAAAATTACAAAAAATATGTGCGGTTACTCACTGGGTGCATGGGTCTCGTTAGGGAGCAGCGAGCGCTCTGGTGCAATGTGCACATGTAGTTGTAGCAAAAGCGGCATTGTGGGTTAGCCAAACGTTGGTTATATGGTGAGGGGTGCAGGTGACTGACGTAGGAGGGTGTGGGTGATCGAGCAAGGGTACACCTGCAATCAGGTGTTATGTTATGTTAAAGGTAATTATATAGTGCACCGTCACCAACGGATTTGGTCCCCAGGCGCTCTGGCGGATCTGTAAACAGGAAGGAGGGCGGGTAGGGTTAGTCGAGAGGAAGGGAGTGGGAGAGGTGATGTGCTGGTGGCAGCTTCAGCTCGGTACACACTGAGGCTTTGGTGCAAGTATCGGATCGGGCGAGACCTTGTGTGCTGTAGGTGCTGTTTTTTCTGTTGATGCGGTGTGGTAAAGTGTGTGTCGATTGCTGGGAGAGAAATGGTTGTGTGAGTTTTGTGTGGGGTGAGTATGCAGAAAATTGAGGGTTGGGTTAGTGGGGTCTGTATCCTGGTTCAGGTACTCCTGATTCTGTTTGAGCTGTATCCCTGTGGGTGAGGTTGTTGCTTGATCCTTATGGGCCGTCTGGCTGTGGTGGTGCTGCATGTATCATAGTGAGTCTTGTACGGTGTGGTAGGTGTATCTGAACCATTTCTTCGTGTGTGCAACTGGGTTGGTACTATCTATTCTCTTGTTATATAATATGACACTGGTCAGTTGAAGCTTTGAATGGTTCAGGGTCAGAATGCTGTTGATGAGGCATCCTAGTGGGTCCGACTTGGTCAGCCTGTGTATTCGGTCGTTAGTTTCCTCCTATTAGGACTATCTTTCAGTTAGTTCTTTGGTTTCTGTGGGGTGACTTCCTTAGGGCTATTCTTTAGTTGTAGTTTGTGTGTGATGGCGCATTGTGCTTCCCGTTGTATCTTGATGAGCATTGTGTAAAGTGGGTGCTTATTCTGTTTCTCACCCTCTGGGTTGGAGCTAATGGTACAGGTTTCCTATTCCCTAGCTGTCTGCTGTGATTAGGTCTGTTGGGAATGGCTATAGTTTAGGGTCAGGGTCTGTCATGATGCCCGCTCCCGGGGAGCCGGCTCAGGCCCTGCGTCCCTGAAAGTGGACATCAAGTCCCCGGTGAAGGTCCCAGCAACCCCTTATAGGGGCCCTTTGGACAGCGTCCTGAAAACGTCAGTCCTGGCGCCATAGGCGCCAGGCTCATTATGAAAGTGTTTGGGTGCACTTACCTGATGCAGACCATGCTGCAGAACCCCTTGAGGCCTGAAAGGAACTACTTTACCTGTGGGACTCATTTACCACCCGGGCGTGGTCGGGGAAGGATACATACCCGATTGGAGGAAGGACACATTCTAGGAACTTCTTCCAAGGCTATTTAAACCACACCCGATCAGCCACACGTGCTTCGCGTTGTTCTGCATCTAGCAGCTGGACGCTCACCGTGTCTGCTCCTGCATCTTGACTTCTGCCACACCTGCCAGCATCCTGAATCACCTGCAAAGGAAGGGAACAAGAGAACAGAAGAAGGAAAAGGCCTCACCTGCTAAATCTGCATCCCAGAGACATTTCGCCGACAATCCTGAAAAGAAAGACATTTATTTTTAAAAGCACATCGCATCGATCGCTGCAGCGCCGCATTCTACTCACCTTTACAGGGCGCCTCCATGTTCAGCAGCGACCATCCGGATTCGCAGTCGCGCCCCCGCGCCTAGGGAGAAAAAGACAAGAACAAAGGTGAGAGAACGAAGGGAAAAGGGAAGCTAAAACTCCATGTCAAGACTTACCTGTTGGGTCATTCCCTTTTCATTTCGGGTCCGCGCCGCATCCAGGCATTTTCGGACCCCGGCCCCTAAGGGGAAAAAGACATCAGCGTTAATGAGTGAATGAAAAGACATTACCAAAACACTCATTAAAGACTTACCTGATTTCCACAAGGATTTCACCGCTCACCTCGGGTCGGTGCCTGTTCCCCGGCATTCCGTACCCCAGCCCCTATGGGGAAAAGACACTAGCATTAGAACATTAATGCATGGACACAAGGGGAACCACTTATAGAAAAACTTACCTGGAAGCCAAGCAAGTTTGGTTCTCACCCATCCGAAAATCCAGTGACGTAACTGGATACCAACGCGCCCCTGCATCAGAAGCAGGATGGAGAGCTCGTCCTTCCAGACCCTAAGGTGAGACGCTACGGGGAAGCACAGAAGGGTTTTGAGGAGGGTGAGAGGGGTAAGTGGGAGGCCGATTGCATTACCCCGCAGACAGTTAACCCCCTATTCTCACCTACAGAAGGATACTTCTGCGAGTCAGACAAGCCAGATCTGGGGCCCGGTCCAGTCCGTCTTCCGAACCCTGCGCATCACCTTAGACGAGGTCACAGCAGCGCGAACCAGGCCAGCGCCCCCGTGGGAGTCAGGTGAGCGTTACAGGGTCATATTGATGAGTTGTCCTGGTGTTTCTGTCTTCGTCTTGCTATGTTTTCTGTCTTTGGTCCTAATACTGCTGTCTCTCGGTTAGTCGTTTGGTATGTCCTGGGATTTTTCCTTAGGGTTTTTCTGTAGATTGCTTGGTGTGGATCAGGGTCTGTCTCTTCGTTCAATCATCAATGTTTTAGTTGTGAGTGGGCCCCTGTGGCCGGTCTTTCTAGTTATGACATGAAGAGCCAAGTTTTGAGTAGTTTCCTGAATAGTAAGTGGTTTCTTGTGGTACGTATGTGCTTTGGAAGGTCGTTCCAGGTTTTCGGCGCTTGGTGAGAGAAGGAAGATGCTCTGAGTTTTCTTTTGTTGTAGGGTTTCGGTTCCAGGCGGATGTCAATGCTTGATCTGAGCATTCTTGTTGGTTGATGTAGATGCAGTTTGTCTCTCAGGAACTCAGCGCCTTGGTTGTGTGCTGCTCTATGCGTGATGCATATTGTTTTGAATTGGATTTGTTGTTTTATTGGTAGCCAATGTAGTGTTTTCAGTGCTGGCGTGGTGTGTTTTCTTCGGAGTAGTTTCAGAAGCAGTCTAGCTGCCGCATTTTGTATGCTTTGTAGTTCAGGCATACCTAAGTATAGGCTATTGGCGTAGTCTACTCTGGACATGACGAGGGCAATGATGGTGGTTGCTTTATTGGTGAATGATAGGAACGGTAGAATCCTCTTTGCCGCTCGCAGGAGGAAGAAGCATTTCTTGAGACAAGCGTATACTTGAGGCTCAGATTGTTGTCCATCAGGACCCCCAGGTTTTTTACAACTGTTGAGGGTGCTGGGGTTGTCCCGAGTTCCCATGGCCAAGGGATGAAGTGGTTTTCTCCTCTATTTCTTGACACAATCATTATTTCTGTTTTGCCTGGGTTGATTTTGAGGCAGTTGGAGTTCATCCAGATGAATACATTGTGGGGGCAGTTTTCTAGCATTGAGTTTATTTCCAGGTTGTCTTGTATTTTGAAGATTATTTGTGTATCGTCAGCGTAGTTGTAGCAGGTGAGGCCGTGACTTTTGATGATTCTGATAAGTAGATATAGGTAGATGTTGAATAGTAGCGGGGAGAAGGATGATCCTTGTGGTACCCCACAGGTGGAATCTCTCGGGCTGGATTTGAAGGGTTTCATCCATACGGTTTCCGTTCTGTTTGTTAGGAAAGATTTGATCCATAGTAGGCCGGTGTCTGTTATTCTAAGTCCTTCTAATCTCGTTATGAGGGTGTCATGATTAACTGTGTTGAATGCTTCTGATAGGTCTAGGAGTATCAAGGCAGTGCTGTTGTCCGAGTCTGCGTTCATTTTTAGGTCCTCCCATATTGAAAGGAGGACTGATTTCGTTCCTCTCATTGGTCTGAAGCCAACTTGTGCCCGGTCCAGTAGGCTGTGCTCTTCTATGAATTCTTGGGTTGTTTTGTATATGTACATTTCGAGCAGCTTGGCTGTGTACGGGTTGTTGGAGATGGGTCTGTAGTTGCAAAGGTCCTCTACGGTTCCCATTGTGTCTTTGAGTAGTGGCCTGATGTATGCAGATTTTAAGGCATGTGGCACTTTCCCTGTTGTGATTGAAAGGTTGAGGATGTTCCTGTGATATTCCATGGGCGTTCCTTGTTTAAGAATCGATTTGTATATGTCTGGCGGGCAGGGGTCTTCGGGAGATCCTGAGTTATTGTTTTCATTCACCAGTTTGACGAAAGTCTCCACTGATATTTCTGGAAAGCTTTGTCGTTTGTTTGGGTGTTCCTCCTGAGTGTAGGTGGGGGTCTTAGTCAGATCGGGTGGTCTGCTTTGTATGGTTTGTTGGATAGTGGTGATTTTGTTTTTGAAGTAGTCTGCAAGGTCATTACATAGTTTCGTAGACCGAGTTGGTGTGTTGTTGCATCCCAGGATTTTTTATTTCATTTATGATTTTGAAGAGTTCTTTTTGGGTGTTTGGTGCTTCAAAGATTCGGTTGTCATAGTGTTTCCTCTTCGCTTTTTGGATTTCCTTTTTGTATGCGCGGTTGTGTTGTAGGAATTTCAGTTTATTCGCAGTGTTGTTTTGTTTTCTCCAATCAAGTTCTAATCTTCGGTTTTTGGAGTATTTGAATAGGGGGTGCCATGGTAAGGAGTTGTTTGTTCGCGAAGATTGCATCAAGTGTATGCCCTGCCGAGTGAGTTGCTCCTTTGACTAGTTGTTGTAGATTTATTGCTGCTAATTGGCTGGTTAGAGATTTTTGTATGGTGGTGGTTTCTTCTTCAAACCAGATGTTGAAATCTCTAAGGATGATCAGGTGATTGTGTTTGATGGCTAGGATGGCTTTTAATGTGCAGATATGTCAAGTGTTTCAGAAATATAGACGAGCTCATGATTAAAAGGGATGCTTGCCCACCTCTTCTGGAGGCCAATGGCACTATTGCAATCTTTAAAAGGATGCTAAATCATGAAAGTAGACATATACATGCAAACACTTTACCACAATTCCACACAAGTTCCACACAAGTTACTCAAGAAAGCAGGCACACTGAAGGTCTCGGAATAAGCAAAAGAGTGAGCATCAAGATGAAACATACTTCTGGAGGTGACTGTAGAGAAGAGAAAAACGTGTGTAGGGCGGGTAGCTCGAATGCTAGTTATACATGTACATGTGAGCAGAAAATCCGAGCAGCCTAAGTAAGTGTATCGGCTGCTATGTTTGTGTCTTGTATATGATCCTAAGTAGCGAGTCCATTGTACAGTGTATAGTACAGCTAATCAAGCCGAAAAGCGCGAGGGGCGGATGGCGGGGAGCTTAGTGTCCAGGGTGTGTTGCAGTGCTGATGCTGATAGCGGAGGGAAGTTGGGGAGGCTGTTGTGTCCTGGTATTGGCCGTGTTGCTTACAAGCTTGCTTACCCGTGAGGCCCGGCGTGGCCTCTGTGTAAATTCGTGGCTCATGGCGATCATTAGATCCCATTTGCCTGGTTGCCTGTGGTAATATAGGAGCGTGTCTCTGATTGGTTGGCGGGGCCCGGTGAGACGAGTGCTCTGATTGGCCGCACAGAAGTTAGCACAAAATGAAGGTACGAAAACTGTGTCATGGTCATGCTAGGTAATAGCAGGGAAATGAGCCAATCTGTGAGCAAGTTAGGAGTTGGTTACAGTTAATGTCTGCTGCAGTATTCAAGAGGCATGTTGGAGATTGCAATATCTTTCTGTAGTGGACATCTGTTTGAGTGCACATTAGATTTGAAGACCCCGTACTGTTAGTGCCTGGTGGGGCACATAGGAATGGGTCAATACTGTTTGCAATAGGTATGCAAAAGTAGGACATACATATAGGAGAATAATAATGTAAGCCCAGCGTGGGTAGCAAGCTTGTTAGTAATGCTCACGCCAAAATGGCTTTTTGTACGGCATACAAAGCATTTCATGTGAGTGAATTGAGAGAGTAATGAGTTGTAGGGGAGCAAGTGACAGTGCTAAGTGCGCCACACAGGTGATATGGACACCTGGTGATTCAGGTAGTATAGTACCTAAGGAGTATGTCACATGTTGGAGTCACGGAAAGGTGTATGCTGTGCGAACTGTTGCCAGACAGAAGGTGGTAGGGAGGAATAAGATAAGCCTGCCCTGCGTGGTGTGATTGAATGTGTGTCGATGTAGGGCCAGGGCTGGATTAATTGATTATATATATAGCGCCTATACACAATGTGTTTCAAAGCGCTGGAGGCAGGGAGTAGGGGGTTGCGCCTGGCGGTGGAGGCTGGGTGTTAAGGTGGCAGCCGAGGATTGCAGTGTGGTCATGGCGGTTGGACCCAGGTGTCAGTGAACGTTCAGTAAGTCATGGGTAAATACAAACAGGAGGGTGCTAGCTTAGAGGAAGACATTACGCTTATGGTCTGTGTTGAGACCTATGCTAACACTCCTACATTTGCACATCACTTTTACCTCGCATTGGTGTAGTCACAATTCTCCGTCTCCTACTCTTCCATCGCATTTGACGACTTCTAGCCTGATGACGCGAATATCCTCTTTTTTTCTCCATCTGAGGTTTCTCCTGCCAGTGCAGGGCCAGGAGGTATCTTGCGTCCTGTGATTTCAAAAGGCCCAGGTGTTCTCTTATCCTTGTTCTGAGTTCACTAGTGATGCTGCCAATGTATTTGAGATTGCAAGTACAAACAATGACATAAATGACACATTTTGATTTGCAGTTAATGAAATCCGTGATTTTGTGATTGTGAGTGCCCCTGAAGTAATGGAGTTGGCATTCTCCACATGTGGGCACATGGAGCAAGTGCCACATTTGAAGAAGCCAAAGGGCTCAGCCTGATCTGCAGGGTAGGTGCTTTGCTATAGGACATTTGCGGTTTGGCTGGTATCAATTGCTGTATGTCTTTGTCAATCCCAAGGAAGTGCCAGTGTTTTCCTAGGTTTTCTGGGATCTGATGGCTGTCCTGTGAAACCAAAAAATGGTGTGCACTGTGATACATCTATGAAAAAAGAAACAGAATGGCAGAATCACAAAGACATCACGAAGACACAGGAAATCGGTTCATTTCAGAGTAAAATTGCACCTTTATTCATGCCTTGCATTGCATGACAAAATGACAGCAAATCCCTATATAAGCAAGCAAATCAGCACTCTCTAAGCATAAATGCAACTATCCCAGCCCCTCCGGCTTCACCTGGCAATGCTCTCAGACCAGCTGAGCCTAACCTACTGCATCTCTAGCAATGCTCTCTCTCTAGCATTAGCAAATAGCAAAACCCCTACGAGCTCTCAGCATTTCTCTGTCCCCTCACAGCCAGTTCTCTAAGACTGTGATGAGAGTCTCCATCCAAACACTTTTAGTCCCCTTATCTGCATCTGCCATCTGACTCTCCTGTCTGTCGTCTGCATCTCCTACACAGAAACCCCACAGTTTTACATTAGCATTGTAGTGCTGTGACGTACTCATTTCTACTGTAAGTGATTTCAATCTGGCACACACCCAAGTCTCGCCCAGCATGTAGTGCGCAACTGAAACCCTTATTAATTTGTATCTATAAGTTCAATATTCTGAACGATATACCACTCATATCACACCCTTCTCCTGAGACCCCCCTGGTCACACTGAACCAGGAATCGGGCTAGTTTGCAAAGGTAAATATTTATTTATGTATTTAAAATTTAATCACAATATATTTGAATAGGTAAACAACAATCCCCAAGGGGGTGATTGAACACAGAATAATATCTTTAATACACATGAATCAAGGAAAGAGCACACAAAAACAGATGCAACAGAGAAAAGAATACTTTGCAACACCCGCAACCCCCCAATGGGCATTTAAATAGATGTGAGGAGAAAGCAGGTATTCAGGAATAGCACAAGTCAGACAGAATATCAGTCCCACCTTCCCCCTTCAAACACAAGAGAAAAACGGAATTGACTTTTCAGCTGTCAGAATGGCTTTTAAACTGTCTTTAGAATTGACTGGGCAAAAACACCAAATATGGTAAAAAATACATACATTGTTGTAAATTCCTATGGGAGCCGCTTTCAACAGTTGCACACAGTCACACAGTCACAAACAAAGATTTAGTCCAAAGAAAGCATTTGAAATCTCAAAGTTCAAGTAAGAAACAATTTAAAGCTTTTTCACACGTGTAAAACCTTTCAAATTTTAAATGTGCGGCAAACTTTGCTATGGGGTTCTATGGATAGCTATGGATGTTAGGTACACGTAGGAGTTGAAATTTCGTTTCTATCATGAAAACTGAGGGAGTTATAGAGGTTTTTAGTAAAGGTCGTTTTTGTAACATAGGCGCGAGAATGGAAAACGGTAATGCACTTTGAAAAGACAGATGGGTTGATTACAATAGATTATGACTATGAAAAAGAGAATGCCACAGAAGGATCTTACAGTCACGTGATCAGCGTAACCCGCCCGCTGTGGATACTCTACTTCTTCAGATGAGAAAACGAAATCAGCGCAAAAATAGTTCTAGCAAGACGATGGTTCTGAATTACAAATGGGATAGGTTTAAAATAGGGATCATACAATGCAAACAGCAGCAAAAAGAGTGATCAACAAATATATCCGAACAAACTTCACTAACACACCATTCTGGAGAGAAGCAGAAATTTCAGACGTGACAATGTCCTCAACAAGGATAAACAACTCTTAACCATTAATGAAGAAGAAAAATGCCCCATTGACCCTCTGCACCTGGAACACTAGAGGTTTTTCTCACCTCTTCCGCCCAAATATGGATGATCTCTGGAAATATAATTTCATATGTTTACAAGAGACATGGATTGACACTTTGCCTGGATGTGATGGATATACAGTGACTATGAACCCAGCAATATCTTGCAAAATAGGACGACCATCAGCCGGTCTGCTGACCTTGATTAAAATTGAAGAGAATATACAAGTGGTGGACACTACCAACACCCCCCCGTGGATCCAACTAACTATACTAGAAATTTTAATTACAAGGATGACTAATGGAATCCCGCACAAAGCACCATCGCAGAGGTTAGCGATATTCAACCTATACTGGAACCATGCAGTGATTCAAACTGATGAATTCATCAACACTCTATTCTCCGTGATAGACAACCTTATGCTTGAAATGAAGGAGATTGAAATAATATTATGTGGAGACCTTAATATCCATTTAATTGACAAGCATGGTCGATTTATAGATAAAACAAAACTTTCACCGAGAGCAAAAATATGGACCAAAAAGACTTGAGGCATCTCCAGTGCACCTACCAGATGAAACATAGTCCAAAAACTACCACCTGGACGAATGGAAAAGTGGCAGAAACCTTAGATTACATCTACATGTCTCCAAATCTAGTCCCTAAAATACTGCAACGTGCAAAACAAAGAATACAGCGAAACGACTGGATACGAACTTTGGCAGAGAAATCCCAATATCAGATGAATCGGAACTGTCAGTTAGACAGTCGCGCCCTTAATGATCTGCCGGCATACCTGAAACAATTCTCGGATAGGTTGATCAGGGACCAATTCATGAGGCTACGACTCAACCAATTACCTACACGAGAACTCATGGCAAAAAACAGGCAAATGCCCAAAGAAGAAGCCTTCTGTCGATTCTGCGAGGACAAACAGATGCTCGAGAACATTCATCATATCATTATGATTTGCCCCGCCGTAGTTGAAAAGAGAAATTGGTTTCGAGGAATGATATCCATGATGGGGTCTGAGTTAAATAGCCACGATAGATGGAACACCATCCTGCCTGGGAACAACAGGAGCCTTACCACAATTATCATTCAATTTTGGAACCACATCATCTCCACAAAGCCTACAGGGGCAGCTGGCACTGTGGATTTAAAGCAGAACAGAAAATGAACTAATGAACCATGGAGAGGAATAGACAAATAGAAGAAAGCCACTGATTCTAACTTAGTACTGTAAATTGTGGAAATGTATGATTATATATGTATAAATGAAAAGTTTTTGTAAAAAAACAACCATTTTACTAAAAAAAATGCAAATATATTATGGGTCACTGTTCTTCCTATTAATACTCGCAGAATAATGTATTAAATTGGACCGTCAGTTCTGGTCATGGATTGGGCAGGTCCACCGGCAAACAGGCACCTCTGGAGGGATTTGGGTCAGCGGCGCGGTTCGGGTCAAGTTGGGACTGCACCTCAGACTGGATTGGAAAGGGCCCTTCTGGTGACTGGACGGGGTAGATAGCTGGATACAAGTTTTCAGTGGGCAAGCCTAGGGGTAGCCAGCCAAGCTGAATTAAAATTAAATCCCTTCAGGTTTGGGATTCTGCAATTGGGTCAGGCTAGCAATAATTTTGCAATGCTAGAGTCTGGATTCTGCAATGAAATCTGGATCTCTCAAAGAATTCTGGAGTCAGCTACAAAGTGAAAGGTTCTAAAATAAGCTGCTGCACGGACATCTGGATGGGTTCTGGAAGCAGGGTGTTCTGGAAGCAGTGTGTGTAGTGTCGAGTTGGGTTGAGTACTTATTTCTTCATTATACATTTTATAGCATGGGCAGAACTTAAGAACACACCTCCCTATTTGTGAGTGGCTACAGGCGTGTGCTTCATTTTGGTTGGCAGCTTAAACAGAGCTGTCACCTTATGACAGGATTTGGGAACTCCCACCTGGATTTCTACTCAAAACATACTTTTGCACAAATGTACATTTGTTCCATTAGGTACATTCACAAGATTAGACACATATTTTTCACATTTGATTGTCTACATTTACATCCAATTTCCATCTTTGTGAGAGCTGTATTGGTCATTTTATGGATTTTCATCAATTTTACCCAGAACACTTTGGATTCATTATTTATAATTCGATACACCTCTGGGTGCTGATCAGTGGATGGTGTACATACAATTTTAAGCTTTCAACATTCATAGTTTTGCCACAATCAGTGTTTTAGTGTATCTTTGGTTCCTGATGTAGTACAAACCCCTACCACCCCTTCAACTGTCTAGCATGAAATCAGACTTATAAGTTTGTATTTTTTACTTGTCCACTTATTTTGGCTGTCATGTTAAATGTCATAAAGTTCTTAGGCAAAAACAAGTGATTTCCATTCAAAATCCAGTCCAGGTTTGTTTTCTCTTGCTTCCCAAAGTGAGCAGATGGCCGGTCCTTTGAAGTTCACTGAGAACCTCCCCCACTTCCTGCTCCTCCTGGCAGAGGCCAATTCTCAGCATGTCCTTTGTTCTTTGATTAGTCAGCAGACGGATGTCTAATGCAAATCCTTTGAGTGGTTTGCTGGGATTACGCGTGACCCATTAATAGCCATTAGTCTTCCTGTTCTCAAGGAAGTGTCAACAGGAGATGTCATTTTTCCCAGGGCAGGCCCTGTCAGATCAGAGTTCACATGTGGATTGGCTTCAGACTGGGCTCTGTAACATTAAAATCTTTTTCAATTCACATATAAAATATAAGTACAGAGTATAAAGAATGTAACCATTTTAAAAGAATTAGCCCTTCACCAACATACTAGAAATAAATGGATTTTGCAGCTTTTCAGGACAAAGAAATAAATTTAAGATAAGTTTTACAGCCAATTTCTTTTGGCAGCTGTCAGGCTGTGATTCCTGGATCCCTCTGACTGCCTTGAGGATCCATTATTCCAGCACACTCTCCCTTCAATAATTCACAGGGAAAAATAACTGAATTTAGCGCCAAAACAGCACTTTGAAGGTTGCCCTTGATTAGGAAACTGTATTTAGGGTCATTTTCGGATTTTACCCATTCTGTGGGCTTGTTTCCAGTGCAGATGACAGATGACAGCAGTGATGCCTCCTTTTACTCCACTTTGCCGGTGTATGTGGCAGGGCGTGCAGCATCATTGATGGGTTATGAACTCTGCGCAATTTTGCAAACTTAGTGCACACAGGGGTTATTGCCTCCATTCTTGGCAATTTCCTTTCCCCATTGGCAAAGGGGTGCAGAGTGGTGCAATGGCGTGGATAAAAATACTCCACACTACATATGTGCACAGTATGCAGTTCATAGGAGACAGCATGTGTCTATCTGCGTGCATACATTGTTATGGCTTGAACCATACTAGTCATGGTGGCATTTCTCTGTAACATTCTCCAAAGGAACGGAACAAGCTATCACTAATATTACAGAAGACCGCAGTCTTGTCTGCAAATTCCTAAGCAAAGCATTCTCTTACTCAGCTAAAACATTCTCTTTTGCCTCCAGTCAGCCAGACAAGGTTGTCTACTGGTTGTCTACCAAGGACTCAAATGTTATCAAAACAATTCTCACTTTGCGAAAACAATCCCACGCACGGCAAAAGCCATCAGAAATGGACAAAGACAGAGCAGATTGTAGCACCTAAAGCTAAGCTACAATGTGCTATAAAAATGACAAGTGTACATAAATCACATGGCTCTTCAGCATATAAGGAACCATTATAGTTTAGACCAAAACCATAGTATTCTATTCTAAACGAAATACAAAATGAATACATAAATGCATGTCATGATGCCTACTCCCGGGCATCCAGACCAAGTCCAGCAACCCCGGAAGCAGGCATCATGTTACCCAGAGAAAACCCAGCAACCCTTGTTAGGGGCTATATGCGTACAGTCCTGGCGTCTATGGCGCCAGGCTCATATGGGGGAACAGTCCTGGCGCCATAGGCGCCAGGCTCATATGTTAAAATGTACCTGATGCAGACCATGCTGCAAGAGATCCAAGCCCATGTGAGGCTTGGAAGGGACTACTTTACCTAGGGACTATTTTGTTACTTGGGTGTGGTTATGGAGGAATACTTACCTGGGACTACTTTGGAGGCTATTTAAACCATGCCCAAAGGGCAGCACACGCTTCACGTTATTCTGCACCCAGCAGCGTAACGCTCACCGTGCTTGCAGTCAGCATCCAGCCTCGTGCCACGCCCGCCTCGAGTCCAGAGCTCCTAGAAAGAGGGGAAAGAAGAAGAAAAGTTAGAACAAGAACATTATTGGGTTTCTTACCTGATTCCGGATTCATCGCATCTTTGCACGAGAAAAAGACTTTATTTTAAACACGGCGCATCGCCAGCAGCAGCGCTGCTCCATACTCACTGCTCCTCACAGCATCTCTATGATCCGGCGCTGTCTCCATCATTAAGTTGCCGCATTCCATCACCTAAGGGGGACAAGAAAACAACAAGGTGAGCCGAGTGGAAACAAATAAGGGCAATCTCTTGCCACCATATACTTACCTGATTTTACTGCCGGAGGTATTATTCATCAGCACGCCAAATCTTCTTACGCCGCACCTGTAAGAAAAGAGACAGCAGCGAGTTAAAGTTTGGCATCATTTAACGATAGTGTGGAATAGCACAGACACTTACCAGAACGCTTTCAGCTGCCACAGAACTATCTTCATTTGGGTCTAAGCTGCAAGATAAACAAAGGAATTGGACAAGAGTGATTATTCAGAAATGTTTCAACTCTTTAGAACTATATACTTACGGCCCTTCGCCAGGAGTTTTGGAGCCAAGATTGTCTAGAACTCTTCCAATATCTTCAAGCCAGTGAAGTAACTGGCCATCAATGCGCCCCTGCGTTCCTCGCAGGATGGAGAGCTCATCATTCAAAACTATAAGGTGAGTTTGGTGAAAGGGAATATTAGAGGTGATAAATGGGGACGCAGTGAGGTGCTATTACTCAACTCCACGGGTGGCTAATTCCCTTTCTCCGCCTTTAGGAGACTACTTCTACGGGTCAAGCAGACAAAGCTAGGTGGGCCAGTCCAGTCAGTCATCTCTGCACTACACATCACATTGGTGGAGACCGCGGCTGTCCAGTTCTGCCCGACACCCCTGTGGGAACCAGGTGAGCGTAACAATGCATGAATATAGACATTAAATGCATTATTCTCATGATAATTCGGTTTTCACAGTCCTGGTAAAACCTTGATACATATCTGATGACATTGTCCTTGTCTCTTACTCTGATCTTAGGGGTTAGCAAGGTTTCATGCGTGGTATGTTTTGCTAGGTTGACCGCTGCTCCAATTGCTGTCTCAGTGTACCCTCTTTCTTTTTTTTAAACTTTTTTTTATTCATTCAGCGTGGCAGCAAAACACAGGCGAACAGCGCCAGGCAAATATAATATGAATACAGATGTACACAATATGAGCATACAGGGGTTGCTTCACATACAAACATAACCATTGGCAGAATGTCAATTATAAAAATTAAAATATGCAAATTATAACATGAGCAGAATGTCCGAGAGCTATGATAGGGGTGAGGACCCGAGCTGGTGGGGGGAGGCAGCTGGGGGAGATGTGTCCGGTGTCGTATTCAGGTCGGACATATAAGACCGGAATCTGAGCCAGATATTCCTAGGCCTGGAGTGGGTGGGCTGTAGGTGAGACCAGGCTTCCTCAGAGTCCGAGGCCCACGTGACCGCTCTTAGCCATTGGGCATGTGTGGGAGGTGAGGGGCGAAGCCAGCAAGGTAGGATGGATCGTACCGCGAGAAGCATGCAGAGGCCGGCTAGTTTCTTGGAATTCCGGGAAAGGCCAGGGAGGTCATGGAAAAGGCATACCACCGGGGAGGGACTGATGGGGTGGTCGAGCATAGCAGACACCGTCGAGCAGACTGCCTCCCAGAACTGTGAGAGGCGGGGACAGGACCAAATCATGTGAATGTAATTGGCAGCATCCTGACCGCATCTAGGGCAGCTAGAGGGGTGATCACTGGACATGCGGTGCAATCTGATCGGGGTGTAGTGGAACCTATGCATAACTTTAAACTGGATCAGTTTGAAACGGGAGTTGAAAGACACCCGGTGTATGCGTTCACACAAGTGTGCCCAGCGCTCATCCGACATTTCAACGCCAAGGTCCGCCTCCCACGCTCGCTTCAGTTTAGTGAATTCTGGAATAGATCTGGACTGCAGCATAGTGTATAGTCTAGATATTTTACCTCTAGTGGGTGAGGGGGAGGTGAGTTCCTCAATGACAGGGTCGTCCGGTGGTAATGCTGGGAACATCTGGTAATTACGTTTAAGGGTCCTGCGAAGGGACGAATATTGGAGCCATACACACTGGCCTCTCCTTAAGGACAATGGGAGGTCAGGCCATTCAACAAATATACCCTGATCATACACGTCACGCAGCAACTCATATCCCGCTTCAGCCCAGCGACGAACCATGGCTGGTGGCACCCGTGGGACCCCCGGAAGCAAGTTCCAGAGAGGGAGGTTGCCATGGAAGGTGTGAGCAGTATGGACAGCCTCCATGTTTTCGCCAATGCCAGGGATGTGCAGGCGACCGGGCTCTGTGAGTCCAGTGCCAGGGGGGCGGGTTGTATCACCAAGGAGCGAATATCGCGGTCGCAGACCGCAAGCTTCTCGAGTATAACATGTGGGGGGGGGGTCCGTTGTGTTAAACCAGTACGATGTATATTGGAATTGGGATACCAACCAGTATTTGAGGAAATTAGGGGCGCCAAAGCCCCCGTAAGTCATAGGGGTAGACAAGGTATCAAGTTTAAGGCGGACCGCACCCGAGTGCCAAAGAAAGGAATTGACTGTGCGGGTCAGTTCACGGAAGAAGCCCCCCCCCTGGCCACAAGGGGATATTGGTGAACCTGTAAAGTAGCTGGGGCAACACCACCATTTTCAGTGGACCTATTCTGCCCGCGAGGGATATCGGGAGTTTGTCCCAGACTAGAACTTTAGACGACAGGTGTGTAAGATACTTCTGGTAGTTCTCCTTGAAAGTCAGCGCTTGATGGCACGTTACCTCAATCCCCAGGTAAGTAATCGCAGACTGAGCCCATGTGAACCCCTGGGTGTCAGGAGGGGGGAGGGTGCACTCCGTAAATGGGAAGAGTGTGGATTTCGAGCAATTCACCTTAAGGCCCGAGATTCGGCCGAAATGAATGACGTCCTCCAGTATCGGGGGTAAGTTGGTGGAGGGGGAGCGTATAAACAACAGTGCGTCATCAGCATATAGGGACATTATGTCTGCCTGACCCGCCATGCGGAGACCTCTATGTGCATGGAATTGGCAGAGCATATCGGCGAAAGGCTCTATTGCTATAGCAAAGATCAGGGGAGAAAAGGGGCATCCCTGTCTTGTCCCCCTGGCGATCTCAAAGAAAGGGGAGCAACGGTCATCCGTGCAGACCCTAGCCACAGGGTCAGAGTACAGCAATCTAATCCAGGAGAGAAAGGTGGAACCAAATTTACAGCTCTCGAGGACCCGCCACAAATACCTCCATGAAACCGAATCGAACGTCTTTTGCATGTCCAGTGTGGCAGCCACCGCATGTGTCTCGGGGTTAATTCTATCAATTATATTAAAGAGACCCCTTAGGTTCAGAGAGGTAGAGCGACCTGGGATGAAGCCCCCCTGATCTGGATGGATGATAGATGGTAAAACGGGAGCCAACCGGAGCGCCAGTGCCTTGGCGTATACTTTGACATCGCAATTTATAAGTGAGAGCGGGCGGTATGAACCGCATTGCGAGGGGGGTTTACCAGATTTAAGTAATACTGTAATTGTGGCTTCACTGAGTGAAGGGGGAAAAACACCGGCCTCCACCGATTCTTCCCAGAGAGCCAACAGGTGAGGGAGCAATAGTGATTTATAGCGCTTATAAAATTCGATTGGGATACCATCCGAGCCAGGGGCTCTCCCCGAAGATAAGGAGTCCATAGCATCAGAGAGCTCCTCGGGCGTAAGTGGGGAATCAAGGGAACCCGCGGTCTCCGGAGAGAGAGTCGACAACGGAAGGGTATCAAGAAAGGAATCGATCTCCAACACTGACACCTCATCTGAGTTGGAATATAGGGCTTCATAGAATGTGATAAATTCCGTATTGATGTCCTGAGAGGTGACAGCCATAGAGCCGTCAGTCCTCTCAATCCCAAGTATATGCGGGGACCCCGTCTCGTGACGGATCAGTCTCGCTAGAAATCGGCCAGGGCGCTCACCCTCCCCGTATCTCCTCGCCATGCCAGGGTTATCTAAAAATGTTTGTTCGCGCTCCCCAAGGGATCGGAACGTATCCAACTCCACCCCGATATCCGCCAGGGTACCCAGGGTGGAGTGAAGTGAGCATTTAGCCTACAGGAACGATCATTTAGATTCACTCACGGCGAGATCACTCCGGATCGACTTAAGGACACCATTCTCCTTTGACAGCGCTATCCCTCTAATGTAAGCCTTGAAGGACTCCCATAGAGTGGCCTGTGATGCTACCGAGCCCGTGTTCGTCTCGAAGAACTCCTCAATAGACACCTCGAGCTCGGAGCAAAACTCCGGGTCCAGAAGGGAAAGGGGTTTCAACCTCAAACATCGAGTTCAGCCGGGATCCGGGCCCCAACCTATGGTGACGGTTACTGGAGAGTGGTCAGACAGGGTTCTGGGGAGGATCATTAGCTGTATGACATTCTTAATCAATTCGTTGGAGATCACCCATCTAACAATACGGGAATAGGAATCGTGGACTGAGGAGTAGAAAGAGTAAACACGAGAATCCGGGTAGAAGAATCTCCATGCATCAACCATGGCAAGATGGGGTAGGGATGACAGTGCAGCATAAGCTGCCCTGGAAAGTTGACGGGGCCTGGACCCAGATCTATCGAGGGCAACATCAAAAATTGTGTTGAAATCACCCCCCCCAGAGGATGGGGACAAGGGGGAAGCCATCGAGGAGGGATGTGACCTGTACATAAAAATCTGAGTCATCTATATTAGGACCATAAATGTTCAGCAGGACTATCTTCTTGTTTTGAAGTGTGGCATGAAGCAGTACATATCTGCCTTGAGGGTCTATTTGTGAAGAGATAAGAGTGAACTTGAGACTCTTATGGATGAGAGTCATGACCCCACGGCTTTGGGAAGAAAAATCGGTGAAGAATCTATGGGGGCCCCATGTTTTGGCAAATCTCATACACTGTTCCGTGTGAGCATGTGTCTATTGTAAAAAAAGAACCTTGGATCCATGGCGCTCAGCCTGTAGCTGGAGCTGCCTCATCTTTTTATAATTACCCAGCCCCCGTACATTCCAGCTCATGAAGGTCAGGTCACTCCCAGACATTGATGCAGGAGCGATTGTATCCGAGAAAGTGTCAATAACCAATGGGCCAGTTTAGTAGCCCTGCAGTAACAGTCACTGAGTATCCCCACGCGGTCCGTCTTTGCTGCCAACCCCAAGCTTTTAGTAACATAACCCCCAACATGTCCCACCCCCACCCACATCCCTCCCCCAAACAGAGGGATGGCAATCCCAAAACCCCTCAACCAAAACCAAACCAAGGGCATCAGCGCTTGGGGGCAAACCAGAGGGATGACAATCCCAGAACCCTTTAAACAGAAACAAACCAGTGGCATCAACGCCTGGGGGCCTGTAGGCCAGACTTGTGGCGCCGCTCCGGGTCAATGGCAGATCCGGTTAAAGCATAGTGCCAACAATGAGGTTTCACACGTAACTTGTAAAGAGTCTTTGCACATGGTAATTTGGCACACATTTGTAAAGATAAATCAGGCTAGAAACATTAGGGAGTATAACCAATGACTCCCGGAGCAGTAGGGCAGCAAGACCCGGGATCCCCCTCACCGGGAAAGCTGAGCATTGAAGAAAAGTTGTTTGGTAAGGGCGGTCAGCCCGGAAAGTGTTCATCAATAAATCTGGAGGCCTCCTCCGGGATCGTAAAAAAAAAAACCTGGTTGGCATGTTCTATGCGCAGTTTAGCGGGATATAGCATAGAGTATTTGACTGCATGGTCCCTCAGCCTTCTCTTCACCGCCAGAAAAGTCTTGCGTTCTCGCTGAACGGCTACCGAAAAATCAGGATAGAGATGTATCCTTGCGCCACCCAGCAGGAGTTCTCCTTTGAGTCTCGCGGCCCTGAGGAGGGCATCACAATCTCAAAAATTCAGCACTCGGGCTATGATGGGTCGGGGAGGAGCGCCGGGCTTAGGCTTAGCTGTCAGGGCACGGTGCGCTCGTTCTATAGCAAATTGGGAGGAGAGCTTCAGTGAGTCAAGAAGTGACAGTAGTGTATGTTCAACAAAGTCCTCCATTGGTTCATTGATATTATTTTCGGGGACCCTGATGATACAGAGGTTGTTGCGCCTCGATCGGGATTCCAAGTCCTCATTCTTCTTCTCCACCTCAAGTACTCGGTTGGAAAGATCGGCGACCTGCGAGCGTAGGGCCTCCAGGCCATCCTCGGTAGAGCTAACCCTTGCCTCGACCTCCAGCACCCGACTGTCCGTACTCTCGATATGGGCCTTAATGGAGGATATGGTGCTGTTCATGTCATCTAATTTTGAGTGAAGTGTGGTGAAGCCCTCATGCATGAATTCCATCATGTTTTGGGATTCCGAGGCCACAAGGGATGATGAATTAGTAGGGGCCTGCTCAGGGACCCCCTCCGGCGATCTCACTGGAGTCTTCGCGAACATATTGATGGAGCTCTGCTTTTTCCCGGCCCCCTTAGTCATACTGACGTTGTTGAGGTTCAAGTGGAGTGTGATGGATCCGGGGCGCCCCAGCAGCTCATAGAGGGAACCAAGTCACCTACCCCCACCTCCGGATGGTGATAGACCACTGTCCTCGTGTTTGGTAGGGGGGGACCTCAGCTATTCGAATGGGTAGATTGGTATGCAAGGAGGGAGGTCGGGTTGAAACTCAGAGGTTAAAGCGATTGTGGTCTCATTTACACGATGTTTTCGAGTGCCAATGCAGCGTGCAGTCCAACGGCATTTGTAGTAGGGCGCCGGGGAGACGGGCGTGATGATACCATGCAGCATACACAGAGGTTAAGAGCACAGGCACAGTTGACCCAATATATTCACAGGAGGTGTAGGGAAGAATGTTTCCCCGTCTTGTAGTATTTGCCTCTTAGAGTCAGGCATGAGCGGAGCAATTCGGAAGAGGCTCCAGTGCATAACCGGATTGTGTAGACAAGTGATTGTGGATCACCAGTGGCTTGATCAGGGGTTAGAGGACCATGCGGGCTCAGTTGTAGGTGACCAGTGCAGCGTTGGACCCTCTCCAGTAGAGCGAAAGGATGCTGGCGGTCGCCTACCTTGGGGGGACCCACTGAGAGGAGTAAAGTGGAACAGAACAGGGACTCTGCCACAGTGCGTCCCCAGGAGCGAGCACGGGGCCCCGGAGCGTCTGTATAGTGATGCTCAGGGGGGAGAAGTCCGAATTTAATATTGTGCCAAGAGGTCAGGCACCGAAGAATTGGATGAGATGGTATGCAGTAGGTGACTTGGGTGGATGCCCCGGGTGGCCGGTGACTACCAATGCAGGAATCCGGGGCCCTCCGCCAATGCACAACACAGAAGGCTCCCAGCACAGTTCAGCAAGGGTTGAGCGTGATGTTGACAACTGACCCCTCCGTGAGCGGGGAGCTCAAGCGCTGCAGACCAGTTAAGTGCGCAAGGAGGGTGGGGGTGGAATTCACCCACCTAGGTGGTATTTGCAGGTGGGGGCGACAGGCTGTGGGTTTCAAGTGGGTAACGGAGGTCCCAGTAGGTTCCGGGTCATAACTTGGTGATGAGGGTGATTGCAGTTCCGCTGCGATGTGAACAGGGGTAAGGAGCCCCTAAGAGTAATGTTAGAAGTAGGGTAAGCGTAGCACGTTGTAGAGGGTCACCAGGCAGGGTAAAGTGAAGCCAGAGAGAGGATCAAGCCCCAGGTTGTCACCAGGAGGAAACGTGGGTGCCCAGAATATTCCGTGCTGAGAGGCCAGATGAGCCCGCGTATTCATGCTTCGGGGTCGGGCAAGGCCCAGGGCCACGCACCGGAGGAGGCGAGGAAGCGCCGCACTCAGGGGGCGAACGGGGCACACCCCTTGTGGGTCCTGTGAGGCCCGAACACCAGCGGGGGAGCGCAGCACCGGATGTCTGGAGGGCGCCGCAGCTCGACTCCGGGTATCGGAGCCTCCTTGAGGGGTTGGGGGAGGTCCAAAGATGGCTAGCCCACCAGGTAGCGTGACAGCGGTCCGAGGAGGGGACCAGGAAGCAGCGGCGCCGGAGGCTGGAGCACGGTGTCCAAGACACTCGGAAACAACAGCAGATCCCACAAGGCTCAGGGGCGGGAGCGGACCATCGCAATGCCCCCACCAGCCGTAGAGCCGACGGGGTGTAGGAGCGCTGGGAGTCCCCGTAGCAGCAGGCAGGAGGGGCCGGAACGTCAGGATGAGCGGTGCGCCCCGCCGCTGGAGATAGATATTGGCGCGAAGGAGCGCCGTAGATGGGGGATGGTAATGGTGTTGTTCGGATCTGGGGATCCCTGGCTCCGTTTCTAATCGGGATTTGACCAACAGATTCCCAGATTCAGTGGCAATAAGGTCGTGTCAGTCAATGCTGCGTATCAGGAGCTCCAAGTGCCAGGAATAGGATTGCTCGATCTGCCTGCCACGGAGCGCTAACTTCAGGCGGCCATCTTGCTCGGCGCTCAACAGCGCCCCTCCAGTGTACCTTCTTTCTAAGAATCTGTTACATAGGAGGTCACATTCTGCATCAAATGCCTGATAGGTGCTGCAATTTATATGTGCTCTGACAAATGTACCTTTAGGGATATCATCAATTACAGACCTGCGGTGGCAACTGGTTGCATATAATACAGAACCTCTGTGGGTTTCCTGTAGGTCCTGGTTTTAAAGAGTAGGTTGTCCGCACTGATTCTTATGTCTAGAAAGTCAATTGTGTGGTTGCTATGTGTGCCAGTGAGCTCAATGCCAAACTGATTGGTATTCAGATATTCCTTGAAGGAAGCCAGTTGGTCTGGTGTTCCTGACCAAATCATGAGCACATCATCAATGTAACGATACCATTTGTCGGTCAGATTGTTGAAGTCACGATTGGCAAAGGCGTGAACCTGTTCGTATTGGTTCATGAAAAGGTTAGCCAAGGAAGGGCCATATGTGGCTCCCATTGCACTTCCTTTGATTTGTTTGTAATAACTCCGGTTGAACAGGAATATGGTGTTTGTCAAAGAGAATTCTAAACATTCTTTTGTTAATTCCAGATTTGAATAAAACGATGCTGAAGCCTTAGCCTGTGTGAAGTCAACTGCTTTCAGTGCTAGTGCATGATCAATTGTATATAGTGCCTTAACATCCAAGGTCACCAGCAGATAGTGGGATTCCCAGGTCACTTCTTCAAGAATGCATTGTGTCTCATAGGTACGAAGGGATTTTGGGAACCTCAAGAGCCAGTATGTTTTTAATGTACTTTGCGAAGGGCTCCGTGACCCAACCTATGGCACTGAAGATCGGTCTCCCTTCTGGTATTGTTTCAAAGGTTGTGTGCACCTTTGGGAGAAAATATATTGTCAGCATCCTTGGATGTTTAGGTTGTAGATACTGGTTTTCTTCATCTGCAATGAGCCCACGTTTGTGCCATTTTGTAATTAGCGCCTTTGCTTGTCTTAAAATGCTCTGAAAAGGGTTGTTTGCTAATTGCTCGTAGCAGCCTGGAGTTGAGAGGTGTGTGGTGGCCATTTCAATATAGTCTGATCTGTTGAGTATGACTATGTTCCCACCCTTGTCTGCCTCCTTGATGATGATACTCTCATTATGTTGGAGGGTTCGGAGTGCTTCTAGCTCTCCTAAATTCAGGTTATTGCGTCTTTTGTTTTTCTGTGCCCCATCTTGTCCTCAAATTGGTGTAGATCGCGAGTGACCGCTTGCTGGAAGATTTCTATCGCATTGTCCCCATGTATGTTTGGAGTAAACTTGAAGTTCAGGTATGTCAATATTGAGTTCCTCTATGTTGAGGTCCTTCAGGATATCTCTTTTAGAGTGGGTGATGCCAGCTTCATCTTCTTCCAAGCTGACTAGAAGATGGGCGAGATCCAGATTTTGAATGTCGCTTTTGCTGATTGAGGGTTTAGTCTTTCTTGTAGGATGCCAGTCCACCTTTGTGGCAAAGAATTTCTTAAGTTTTAATTTCCTGGTATATTTGTACAGGTCTATATGTGCTTGGACTAGGTCAGTAGGTGCCGTTGGAGCAAAGGATAATCCCTTATTGAGCATGCTGGTCTTGGTTGCTAATTTTTGGCGACATCACATCCCATTGCGCTTGTTGATGAGTCCCCCCACTTTAATTTTTAGGACTTGACCCCTGCCCTTAAGGCTATATCCTGCCGTTTGATCAGTGAATGTTCTTACAATTAACATAAAGACCTGAGCATTGTTCCATTTTGCCTGATGCATTTACTTAAGTTTTACAACCAGACTTAAGAGTATACCCAATTACTTATAATCAGCAACAATCTCAATACATGCATTTGTATATATATATATATTGCCTCTCTTCCCATTGTTATGCCCAAAGAACATCATTCCTGACTGCATATCTGAATAAATAGTTTGTGGTGTGGGTCAGTCCTACCTTAGTGTGGTCTAACAGTACCACATCATCTTTGGCGGAAAAAGTGTAATCCTTGACAAATGTTCAGGAATATCTGCCATATACAGGTTGAGTAGCATGGGAGCCAGCACACAGCCGTGTTTCAATCCTTTGGTCATATAAATGTCTTTAGTGCACACATCTATGCTTTCCAGTCTAACCTGTACCTGTGTGTCTGTATGAAAGTCTCTAAGTATACACAGTTTCTTCCATAACTTGTCATGATTCACTGTGTCAAATGCCGATTTAAAATCGACGAACATCAGGTGCAAAGGGGAATTGCTATGTCGGCGAGCTCAGTTTATGGGAGTATTTAATAGGAGCAGGCTATAAATAGTACTTGACCCAGCTCTAAAACCAATCTAGAATGGGCCTAAAAGTTTGTTTTCCTCAGCCCAGCTTTTTACCCTATCAAGGACCAGTGCTCCAAATAGTTTCCCAGTCAAGTCCAACATAGATAGTACCCTATAGTTGGCCAGCTCTACCCACCAATACTTTTTATACACTGGGATGATAATCCCTTTTCTCCAGCTATCAGGGATTCTACCTTCTTCACAGACCCTAGTAAACCAAATTATCAAGATGCCCACCACTTCACTGGGTCACTTTTAAGCACCACATTAGCGAGGCCATCTGGGCCAGGAGACAACAAACCCTTTAGTTTCTTTATCTTCATAATAATATCTAGTTTATCAAATGCAATATTAAAGGGAGCTTTCCCGGCAACTGAGGACTTAAAGCTACCAAAATCGCGACTCCTGTAGATTTTATGGATATAATGAGCCTGCATCTGTACGTTAATGGGTTTGATATGTCCCGCTTTATTGCACTGTTTCATTTTAGTGTCAGCATTCCTTATTCTTTTTAGCATTTTCTGCTAGTGGACGTTTTAAACACTCAAGCACCATCTTTTTAGACAGTTTCTATATATGTATTACTCCTAATTATGCCAGGACCTTCTCTGTATGTATACCTATTACCTACAGGAATAGCGCTTATTATCAAGTTCTTATACCAAGTAATTATATCTTGAGCCATACCATCAGCTCTTTTCAAATATTCTTTTGTCTTAAGGGCAGTCAGATATGCGTTTGTGGCCTTAATATGTTTATTGATCACGTTATCTGATTTTTAATTACATGTATATCCACATGTCTTATTTTCCGGTGTGATGTGAAAACCTGGTTAGTACTCATAGTTAATGACACCATTGCATGGTCGCTAAAAGCAGTGAATCTAGTAGTTAATTCCTAAATATAATTAAGTTCCTCACCACTTATAATAAAATAATCTAAAATGGCCACCCCTGCAACCACTCTGCTACGTAATATTCCCTGGGACATCTCCATGAATTTGCCTATTGAGCATCGTCAGGCCCCATTCTTCCATAAAACCTAACCACAGCATTCCCTTTTTGTGAGAAGGCTTTTTGTACATAGTACCCTCTGAGTTAGCCTTACTAGGGGAAACTTTTATTTGTGTTTCTAAGCAGTGAGCATTAAGGTCACTGCCTATCAGTAAAAGAGAATCCCCAGATTCGACCATTCATTCTGCCATAATTACACCAATGGTGTCTTGTATTTCAGTAGTAAGCGTACTAGCCGGAGGTACATATACATTGATTAGCAACATCTTTCTTTCTAGACTTCCCTCACAAAACCGGACTTCCACCACCAAAACATTGAGATTAATGTCCATCACCTCAAGTTTCCTGGCAGAAAAATCTTTGTTCAGCCCAATTAATAGACCACCTTTAGCCAGCCCAAGGTGCCCTTAACAGCTAGAGTTTGAAACAGAGTGTACCCATTGTAAGGGAGTCATGGTATCACAAGTGTGACACTCAAACAAGAGGTACAAGTTCAAAACCTTTATTCAATTTTCAGGGTTTGGAAACACTCCTCTACCATCAAATAATAAAGAAAACACATTCAGTCTCTGTCACATCAAAATGGCATATTTTTTTTTATTTTTTTTTATTTCATTTCATTTAGTTTATACAAACTTTTTGAAGATAATTCTTTATCCCTCCTCCTTTAGTGTGTCGGAGGGCCTAGAGAAAACAACTTTTAGCAGAATTTCAATGCCTAATAACAGCAGAGTCTTTGCCACAGCTAGTCTCTTGACTGTCCTATGGTTCCCAATGATTCCCTCTTGTTCGATCAACCAGCTTTGTTTCCACCGCGCCGGCATCAGACGAATAGTTTGGCGCAAGTTCGCACTTCTTCGTCTCCGACACACTGGTATTAGTTTCGGTATGATTTCCATTCCTTTCTTATTGGGTTTTTAACAGAATCTCCAGGGATTGTAGAAAGTTTGTCAACCCATATATGTCTTTTTCACGCGGACTGTAGAATTTTCGCCATAAATCTTCGCCACAGAGGGTAGAGTATTGTCGTACCAGGTTTCCCAAATGCACAGATCTCATGTCTTTCAAGCTTTCACAGTATAGGGTTAGATGCTTGAGAGTCTATTGCTGTTTACTGCAAAAGCGACAGCTTAAGATCGCTGTCATTTTTCGTGCCCTTATCGCTTGACTCACCCTGGTGTTAAAGAGATTTAGTCGGAATTTCATGTAGCTAGCTCGATGTCTTGCATTGGCTGACTTCATCACGTATTGCAGCGGTTTCCTTCGATGTTTAGCCTCAGTTGCTGCATCTTCCATGAGCTTGTGACGATTCCGATCATCAATCGTTGTACACCAGTCGAGCTCCCATAACTTTCTTTTAACATAGTTTGGGTTATTTTTCAGTGTGTCTTGGTCTGTACCCAGGAGTGTTAGTTGATTGCCACATCCAATGGCCCATTTACACAAGAGGGCTTCTTGGTTGCCCTGCAGTGCATCTTGTAGGATCTTAAACTGCGGAGTACAGTTTGTTAGGATAGTTTTCCTGTATATGGATAACATATTCCATAACACTCGGGCGTGCATGGATATTAGATTGAGTTCATATCGCACGCAAGCACTCGAGATTCCCTTTTGTAGGTGTAGTACTCGTCTCCAGTACTGATTTTCTAATTCTGGCCACAGCGTTGCTGATACTCCTAAGGCACTTTCAGCACCATAGATCAATGTTGGTGTCACTTTTTGATTATAGTGGGCTAGCACAGGCAATAAGGAGAATTTTCCGAACTTTTTGTTTATGATTACTCCTTGACATGCGAGTTGTTTACATTTTTGTTTGGCGTTTTCGGCCCATGGTGCATCAGTTATATTACTGTTGATCCAAGTTCCTAGGTACTTTGCCTTATTTACACATTTCAGATTTTCATTAGATAACCTCCATTTTGGGGCATGTTTCGTGTTTCTGTTATTGGTTCGAGAGAGATCTTGAAGTATTATTATTTCGGACTTGGCAGGATTGATTTTTAGTTTGTTTTTTCTTACATACCCTTCAAGAGCGGATAGCTTTCGTGTTAGGCCAATAGGCGTTAAATCTAACAATGCAATGTCATCCGCATCGAGCATCTAGTTTACAATCATCCCATTGATTTTCTGTGGGAAGGAATTTACAGCTTCTAAATCTTCTCCAATGTCTGACAGAAATAGGCCAAACAGCGTGGCTGCTAGTGGACAGCCTTGTTTCACGCCTTGATTTGTTCTTATTGACTTACTTAATGTTCCGCAGGCGTCTAGTCTGACCTTAATTTCTGTATCTGTGTGTAGCTCTTTTCTGGGTTGGAGCAGGTTGTCCGGGCATTTGCATTTCGTTAGCTTGTTCCAGAGCATCTCTCGGTCGATGGTATCAAAGGCACTGGACAAATCGACAAATGCCACGTAGATCTTCTTATTTTGACGGATTGCTTCCATCTTTATGAAATTTAGAATTGTCAAATTTAGCCCGCAACCAACCCCCTTCACAAATCCGGATTGGTGTGGATCATATCTTTTGGAATCCTGGATCCATTTTAACAGTTGGATTTGGAGCTGAGTGGCAAAAAAATTTCCCACCACATCTAGCAATGCTATTGGTCGATAGTTCTTCGGGTTTGTGCGGTCTCCCTTTTTGAAGATCGGTACAACAATAGCACTTCGCCAGGACGATGGAATCATCCGGTTCTGTAAGATCGATGTAAACAATGAGTGGCATAAGTCTGCCCAGAGTTCCGGATATTGTTTTAAGAGATGATTTGTTAAGCCATCTGGCCCAGGAGCTCTTGATGTACTCAGATTTTTAATATTACGATATATGTCTTCTCTCTTTATTTCAATTGACCACTCAGACTCTGAGGTTAATGATGCAATTCCCTTGGCGATGTCATTATAGAAGATTTCTGTATAATGTTTTACCCATGTTTCTTCCGGTATTATGGATTTTATGATTGCTCCTTGGGGACTTGAGATGTTATTCAAGTATGCCCAGAAATCGCTTGTATTTCGGTTAGCAAGTGTTGTCATCATGCTTTCTGCGTCTCTTTGAAGCATTATGTGTTTATGGCTGATTAGCCAATTGTTATACATTTCTTTCAATTGTTTTATTTTACTTTTGCTATTTAGATCAGTTTTATTCTTTAGCAGTCTTAGTTCTTTGTTCAATTTTTTTTTCCTCAGATTAAGCTAAGCATTCCATACATGACGTTGTGGGAAATTAGATCTACTTTTGTAAGTTTTCTTCTCTCAATAAGTTTCCAAGAGAGTAGTATATTTGATTTTATCCTTGTCTTGTTTTGTTTCTAGTGATGTCCGCAATGAAATTATTTGGGTTGCATTCAGTCGCAGTCTGTTGCGTCCTGGCCCCACTTCAAGAGCATTTTTGACTGCGTCTATTGTTCTGCCACATTGTTGTAATTTCACATCCAGCTTAACCAGGCTGTGGTCACTAGATTTCATTTCGATGATTTCGAGCCGTGTTACTTCACTTCTTAACTTCTCATTTACGAACATGTAATCGATTATTGAGCTTTGCTCATTTCTTCGCCAAGTTGGATGAGCGGGAAAATCTCCTATGGTCTGTCCGTTTAGCATCTGTAAATTCCATGCGTTAATTTCTAGCACCCAGAGTGTTGCTGCGTGTCCATCTTTGGTTTTTGTCTCAATGTGGTTATTATGGATTTTATCTTGGAAGCAATTTATATTGAGATCACCACATATTAAGATATATACATCTTTTTCATGTCTTTTAATTTCGCAGAATGGTTCCGAAATTGTTTCAATTAAGTTTTCCAGTTGTATGGCAACGTGTTGCCAGTAGATGTTTACCAGTATTAACACGTTCTCCTCTTTAGCATATCTCGCCGGGAGTTTGATTTTGCATACTTGTACGTACGTTGATACGTTAGTTGATGATAAGATTCGTATACCACTTTTGATTTTGGCAAGGGTCACCATCCCGGAAATGGGGCGTCCTTTGGTCCCTTTAATCGCTGGATTAAACGCAATCTCAAATCCTTCTGCAATTGGTGGTTCCAGTAGCCAATTCTCTTGCAGGCAAAGTAAATCTACATCCTGCACTTCCTTGGGTATGTTTCCAAAATGGCATATTCTAGCAAAACCTAATGCCAGCCCGATTTCTTACACAAAAAGTGTGCAAAGGGGAATATGTATACAAAGGAAAATCGGTGTTATAACAAAGGATCAAGATGGCTGAATCAGCTCTCCTCCCCACGTTGGACAGCACAGAGTAAGGTGGCCCGGTAGACAGGATGACACACTCTGGCTCTGGTTCTCAAAACAAAGACAGTTCAAACCGTGGATCGAGGCCCTCCTGGCCTTCCACGTTAAAATCACTAATTCCATCTTTACAGAGTTCTTTCACAGTTCAACAAACGTTCACGTAGGTCTCCCTAAACCAGGCTCGGACCACGCAATCACAGCACTTGCCGGGGTTCGCTTCCCCAAGCTTGATTCACATTCTTTAGGGGTCCCCGTCCCCTAACTTATCACACTTCCGGTCTCCCTCAGTTGGGCTCAGACCTTTTCCTGATGTTGAGAAGACTTTCGAATGTGCAAGGCTTTTACTATAGACCTCTGCAGGACCACTTTGACTTTCTCTTCAGCTCACACTCTTATGTTATTTGCCACAGTGTCTCGTGGTCGTGGTAGGTCAATCCCATAAGCACAAACGTTCAAAAGAAATATTTCACTTCAAGCATTCACCTTTTCACATTACACATGTCAGAGTTTGTTCACTTTGTCGCTTTATAATAAAACATTTCACATTTTGCGTAGACTTTCGAGTGGGCTCCTCTCTGTATCACTGGCTTCACAGTTATCAGCCACTTAAAAGCTCATCACTGGTTAGCTTTCTTTCGAATCTCATCAGCATGTGCGCAACCTTCAATTGTGAGATAAACTATTGCGGCTTCAATCTGTCCTTGTCACAAACCAGCCTTTAATGTCTTTCACTAACTCACTGGTTGTGCATGTTCCTTTCTTGTCTTTGCGGCTTTAATGCATGAGTCAAGGTTAATACCACAGGCTTGGCCTCGCCTCCCCAACTCTGTTGTTCACCCAGGAGGGACGTTGGCATCCTTGAAACACAATGCAGGTTTCTTCTTGTCAGCGATTTGGCTTACTCTGTGTCTCCTTCACGGCTTCCCAGAGGCAACAACCTCCTGCAGGGAACTTCAGAGTTTCTCTACCCTTTGCTCTAGTTCCTCGATTTGTCGTCCTGCTCCAGTAGGTTAGCCTGGAAGATCTGCTCCTTCTCGTGTTCCACCTTGCTCAGAGTGTGTCTCTATGTTCTACCTTTTATCCGTCTGGAAAGAGCTAATGGGTATCGGATGTATGTGATTAAAGTCAAGTGCCTGACTTTGCCTGACCCGATTAGTGGGACATGTCCAATGAGATATGTAAGGGCTAGCCTCTTTACTCTCAGTCACGCTCTTCCTTGGCCCAGTGTTTGTGCAGAAGGGGTTTGGGGGAGTTGGAACATTGGCGGATCCTATAAAACAGGATTGGTCATGGGTATGGGAAAGGGGGCAATACTGTGTCTCACCATCGGTTGCCTCACCCCTACCCCCTGAAGACCCCTCACCCAGGTGATCCTCCCGCACTGGTCCACCCCCAGGCTCTGGATCCAAAGGTGATGGCTGTTCCATGGCCACCTGAGAGATCCCTGAGGGACTAGTAGGTGAGACACCATTTGGTTTCTCACACTTTCAATCATTACTTCTTGACAGAGCCATGTTTCTTCTAATAAGAACAAATCATACTCATACAATAACTAATGGCCATCAATTCCATTCATAAAGTCACTGTGGCCACGAGTGTTCCATAAAAGGATTTTGACAAATCATGGGCGGTGTAAACGATTAACTTGAAGGAACTCTGTTAGCCACAACCACTCTTGCACAACTGCATTAGATGTCTCAGCGGTCTTGTACTTTGTTTTCCTCCTGGGGCGGTGGGGAGGGGAGGTGCGTTTATTTAGTGAAGACATTTATTTGTGGTTCAATGTCCTGTTGTCCTTCCAAGATGTCTCGTTCATTGTACATATAAGGCTCAGCAGGGACAATCCTGAAGACTTCAAAATCATACCCCATCTTAAGCAGCTGAAATAAATACTGTGTCTTGAGAGTAGAAGTGAACAATCGAAGTCGGAGCTTTAGTATTCTCAACTTGCTCCAGATATTCTAGGTCACTAAATATTAACACGTATCTGCGGAATTGAATTCAATACTCTCAGTATTGCTTTCCTATTCAGCCAATCGTCTGTACCACTAGGGAACAGATTACAGATGGACCTTTTACTAGCAGCTTTCGGCAAGCACTCGCTTTTGTGCAAGGACATATTATTTGTCTTACAGGCTGTGTTTTGGATTCCCAATTCACACTCCAAATGCACAGGAGTCGACCACTTGCCCAAATGAACGGATTCGTCCTAGAGCCTTTCTGAATCACAAGTGGCCTCAGTAACGTCCTCCTCCTTCTCAAAGTTATTATTAGGTGTTTTGACTAGCCAGCTGGTTAATACTCCCTTGTTGGTTCTTTTTTGTTTCCTGTTTGCACGCTTCATTGCTTTTTTCGTATTAGCAGGGCCATTTACCTCAAGGGCAATCCTATATTAACTTGTCTCACCTTCCTGTGGAGTTTTTGTTTTTGAGACAGCTATCCGCTTTAACCGTCTACTCCCCTTCCTTGTCATATGCCATCAGCCCCTCCCTTGGAATTGCCCAGTACATTCAGAGCTTGTTTATAATCATCTGCAGTTGCAATGTCTAAATTGTGCTCTATTTCAGGCTCTGGCCCATTAATACCACACCACCCCCCCACCCCTGCGACAGATCCGCCATTGCTATACCGTCGTAATTTCCATTGCCCGGGGTAGTATTCCAATTTTCAATACGCATAATTGCAGCCCCCTGCGAGATTATATCAGGCATTTTGTTGCATAATCTTAGCAGTATTTTAATGGTAAACTGCATGGCATCAATTGCAGAACTATCAACATGAAGGCCGTCGCTGTTTTCCGATGCAGCCTCATTATCTTTATCGTCAAACAGCATGGGGGAGGCTGGGAGACGTGTGGATGGGAGCTCTGGGACCTGTAACTCTGTATCCACAACAATCGGGTCTTGGCCCGAGGGCGCCAGCCGTGTTGTCATGGGGCTGACTACTAATACTTTTTTGCAGGGAATAACAAAGTTCAAGTAACAAATTGTTGTTATTGATTTCCATCGATTTTGATTGGTTCAGCACATTTTCTCCCATATCCATTGACAGAGTACTCTCCCGCCGGGCTAGCATGCACCTCCACTTCAAAGAAGTTTGTTATCTAACCCCTGCAGTCTTTAGTAATTGGAGCACCACTTCCATCAATTGCCTGCTTATCTGCACCTTACGGTCTTTCAAGGTCACAATTGCCGTTTTTGCTGCCCGTTCCTTTTTGCCTCGACCGAAGATTGTAACTGGCTGACTTTGCCTTTCTACATGTTAGCTAGCATATTGAACTTTTGTGCACAAAGTGACTTGTCACTAGGGCAGTACCACAGTCAAAGGCGATTCAAACAAAATAGAAAGTAACACTTAATTCACAAGCTGACAATCAATAATGTTTCCAGCCCAGGCTCACCGCAAAAATGCCAAGCACTTATAAAGCACTTGGCAAAAGCATGTCGTAGGCCAATTTTAAAGGCTCCAAGTGATGCAAGCAATTTCGCAGTCCAAGTCCAGACTAATGGATCACAGCCAAACTGATGCAGGAGTAGCAAAGCACACTGCCGAACTGCAGAGCACTTATAAAACACTTGGGAAAAGCACGTGCACAGAAGCGCATTGCGGCCTAATTTTAAAGCCTTCAGATGATGCTTGCGATTTCAGAGTCCAAATCCAGAGTAATGGATCAAAGCCAAACTGATGCAGGAGTGTTCCTAATAGTAGAGGCACTTACCCCCTACTACCAGTAAACTATACTCAGGAACATTATTTTGGGATTGATCAGGTATGGGAGCAGAAGCTCCAGCATTGCTAGGTCCCAAGAAAACTAACTCTACTTCAGAAACTTCACCATTGGGCAAGGGATCTAAAGAGAAGGAGGCACATGTGATAATTTCACCTTCTTTCTGAAAAAAGGCAGATTCAGAGTGGATTGCCAAGGTTTACCCCTACATTTGGGGTCCCCCTTCACGCCGTCACTTGCTCTACAAGATCCACTCGACCTTTGTATGTAGGGAGGTTTAGAGCAGCCACTCTCATACTTGGGATAATTAGTTCCACTACCCTTTCCAGACTTGTGATTTATAACCCCTGTTAAACTTTTTGTGGAATTTATGGGAGCAAGTTCAGTGACTAATGCATCCAGCTACCCAGCGTGCCAGACCTTACTTGGAAATGGCTTATCGCTTGTGTTGGCATGCAAAGGCAATGAATAATCTTGGAGATGAACGAAAGGCACTAGTGCATTGTACGTAAAATTTCAGGACTTGTTTGATATCCGGGGAGTGCAAGGCTCGCTCTGCCAATGTGGTGTGATGTTCAAAGAACATTGGGAGAACAATTGGTTCTGTTAGCGTCATTTGAGAGACTACCTTGAGCAGAACGTTGGGTGCGGTCTGAGTGTGACCCGATCCTTGTAGAATACAGTAAATGGTGCGTTTACACATAATGCCTTGTCACGGTATGTTGCACGACACATGCCAGCTAGGAAACTCTTTCCCCTACAATGGATGTGGCGCACAATAAAACACGTTATATCTTTAATATGCTACAGATTCTTATTGAGTAGGCCTCCAACCCGTCTCGTACCCAACCTCCAAAAACACCCTGTGTCACAATGGACGAGGAACCAGGCCGGTTTGTATCAATAAGATATTTATTAATTTATTATTTAATGAAAAATGAAAATAATCAAAATACAGCAGCCACCAAAATTGTGGCAACACAAATGCAATATCCTATCTAGAGACGACCAAGTGGAAATAGGCTGTTACACTCACTTTTGTTATAATGACAAAACAGGAAAATAACAATTCCACAGAAAGTGATAGCACCACAGTTTAGTACGCCCCCTGTGACACTCACCCCCAAACCTCAATTAAACTTGATTACTTTGAATGGAAGGCAACGGCATAGAGTAGGAATATAGGGGAACAAATCTGATTTGGGATGAAGCCCAACCCCACAAGCCAGCAAAGAAAGGGAAAACACGTTTTTGGAGCAAAATGGCATGAATGGGATTTTGATTATTATTCACAACTGCTAGGGGACAGAATAGAAGAAAATGTGTATTGTTTACACTTGAGACAAAGTTTTAGAGAATACTAATCAGCACACCGGGGCAAAATAGACATGAAGTAGGAAAATCGTTTTTTGGGAGAAAGCAAATGCAAAGGGAAATTACAGCAGCAAATGGAAATGTGTTTATGCTGGGGCATACAATGACAAGACAGTTCAGGGAAACGGTTTATCTTACGATAGTAAAATTGGTTTTCAGTGACAAGGACAGAGGCACATAACAGGTAGACTTCTAGGCAAAGGAATTGCTCACAATGGGAACAACGGTTTGGGATTAATAGGACAGATGCGAATGGGAATTCGTTTGGTGATGCACACAATACACAGACAAATTCGGTTTTTAGTTACAAGGAGACTAATTCTTTTGAGGCGACACTTTAATGACTATAACAATTAAAAACAAACACAAGGAACAAGATGGTTGATTTTGAATTTCAACAATCTTGAACCGTGAATTTCAATGGGGGAATTAATGATTTACTTAAGCAAAATACTAAGGATTTACACAGACAAATTAGAGGTTCTTCAAAGGAGATATGCTAACACATGCAAACAAGAGAATCTTCTATGGGGAAATGACTGGATTGTACAGACAATTTGGAGTTTTCAATGGGGAATTGGATTAAATGTACTACTACCAAAAATGAAGGGCTTATGCAATTTAGGGCTGGGGTTATATGCTACTTACAAAGGAAGCCTTGGTTTAGGATTCAGGAAAGCCAGCTGGATCTCAGGACACTGTGGACAGATAAGGCAAGGGTCTGGTCACTTCACTCTCAAAGATGGTAAGGTTCAGCAGCCTTCTCTCCATCCTCCTTCTCTTGTCTCCCCGTTTTTTTCTGTGTCCTAGTACAGTCCCCCTTATATAGCAGAAATGACATCACTAATTTTACAATCTATGGGAAGTACCCTGTAATTATCCCTGCCACTCGGATAGGACAGTTACCATCCCTCGCTCTGCCCGGAGTCCGGATTGGTTCAGGGGAGGAGAGCACCATCTGTCTGTTTGCATTTATTACCATTCTTTGTTCTCAGTACCCCTTTTTGGCCAAAGCTAGTTATGTATCGTAACTTCATAATTATGCTAGCCCCTGCCATGTGAAACATATATTCGGTTTTAGCTGGTCATAAGGAATTAGGTAAGTCGATCGCCAACTCCGTACGATGTAACATGGCCATTTGGCAAATTTCTGTCCTTTTCATAAAATGTACAAGAGTTATAAATCTGCAAATGATCAAGCATGTTCCGGATTTCCTTTTCCATCTTCTCACCAACTGTCACATATGTCACCTGTTCAGATCAGCCAGAAAATTAATCTAACTGGCAATTTCAGTCCACAGATTTCCAGGTAAATGCAATTTATATCTCTAAAACCGCATGGAAATTACAAGAAAAATGGCACGAAATTGAAATAAATCCTTAGTCTGATGGCTGCGCCAAATGCCTAAAATGGAATAGTCTTTTTATATTCATTGGGAGTGTCTTGTTCAACATGTGGGAGGGCCGCCTTATCCCCCACAGCCATCTGTTCCCCTGGGTCAGCCGTAACCAGAGAGTTTTAGGAGTCCCTTTGAAATTGGCAGTTTGCTCTTTCAAGTGGCCGCAGGAAGGGCTCACACGTGCTTGTCAGGCTTCAATCACATTTTGCCTTCTTTGAAATCTCTGGGCTCCTCCCTTCATGTCTGCAGAACAGGGAATTATGATGCCCTCAGCAGCATCACATTTTATTGCGGGATTGTTATAGGTTATGTGTGATATCCAGCAGGAAGTGGGGCTTTGTCATTATGAAGTTCCTGCCTCAGCCCGAACTGGTTTTTCCTGCAGTAAGTGTCTCTCCAAAGGTGACCGGAATTTTGTGGGTTGAAACAGAATATACATTTGCTGTGGTCACCCCCCATCCCCCTGAGCCCCCATGATATTTCCCTGACATTTTCTGTGTGAGCAGTGCTATCTTTTTCCACTGTGGCTTTTTAAAGCCGTTTTAATTTTCACACATGTGCAGCCATTTTTCTTTGCTTTTAATGTTTAAAATCCTGTCTTGCAGGTCACATGATTCTTTGAATTCTCCTTCTTGGGTGAATTTATATTGCTGCTTGTCCATAGATGATGATTGGTAGGCCCCCTTTCTCCATGGTCCCTTAATTTGACATGAACAAAGAGAAAAAGCCAGGCCGTTTTCTGGCTGCAGTGTTTAAAGGGCTGCTGTTCATGTCAAAGGCAAAGAAAGAGCTGTTTTTGGTTGTAGTGTTGAAATTCTTGCCCCTCATGTGAAATAAAAGCAGAGCAGGGCTGTATTTGCTTGCAGTGTTTAAATGCTTGCCAGTCATGACAGGGAAAGCAAAGCAAGGCCGTTTTTGGTGGCAGTGTTTAAATGCTGCTGTTCAGGTGAAAGGGGCTTCTGTTTGGGGCCTTTAAATGTTTAACTGCACACAGCCTTTAGTTCACTAATGCGCCAGGCTGACATTATCACCACCAGGAACACCACCTTCCACAAAGGAAACTTGGTGTTTCACCTGTGAATGAATTTAGATGGTGCTGTCATTAATGTCGCCAAAACTGTGTTGCGTCTCCAACTTGGTGATGGTCACGACACTCGAGGAAAGGTCCTAAGTAGACCCTTGAGAAAAGTCTTGACTGCACGAACTGAGAGAAAAGACATTGAATGTGGGCCTCTTGAGTAAGTTGTAATAGCCGAGAGATGAACCTTTAGGGAAGCTTGGGACAGGCCTTTTCTGGCCCGATGCAGCATATAGGGTAGCAATTGATCCACCATTACATTTAACGGATCTAAACCCTACGTGTTGCACCATGCAGTGAAAAACACCCATTTCCCGAATGATATCCCAGCAGTCCTTCGGTATCCCTAGCCTAGCGGGTCTCCTTCGTTCAGCAACCAGTTCCTGAGGGATAGGGCTACCGGGTGGTGGTGATGTACCTGACCATTCTGTTATGTCAGTAGCTCCCAGTGCGCCGTGAGGCGTATGGGTGTCTTGCCCGACATGCTTTGGAGGATTGGGTACCATATCTGTCGCGTCCAGGCTGGTGCAATGAGTATCATCTTGTATGGTAGCTCTTGTAACTGTCTTATTACCCCGGGCAACAATAGGATGGGAGGGAAGGCATACAAGAACTTGCTGGTCCATGCAAGGGAGAAAGCATCCGCCAGAGAATTCTGGCTCTGGGTATATCGTCACAAAGAGGGAACATTTGGCATTGGTCCTCGTGGCAAAGAGGTCTATTGTTGGTGACCCCCGTTTCCTGAAAACTCATTTGAGTTCTGCCCTGTCCAGCACCCACTCCTGGGATGTTGAGTGTTCTTTGCTTAGTCGATCTGCCAGCATGTTGTCCTTCCCTGGGAGGTGCTCCGCTCTGACCTGGATCACTTCTTTGGGGGCCCATTCCCACAGCTCCTGCACCTCTGCCGATAGCTGAGAAGATCTTGCGCCCCCCTTGCTTGTTGGTATAGTGCAGGGACGTTGTGTTGTCCGTCTGCACTGATATTACTTGTCCCTTCAGGATTTGTTAGAATGTCTTCAAAGCCCACCTGATGGCTCCTAGCTCCGGGACATTGATGTGCAGGGCAAACCCCGCTGATGACCATGTCTCTTTTGTCTGTAAATTCTCCAGATGCGCTTCCCACCCTGTGAGTGAGGCATCCATTCGGAGGATGAGGGTCGGCGTTGATGACTGGAATGGCATGCACTGCAGCAGATTGGTCTCGTAGCGCCACCATTGTAGTGCACGGTGCAAGCATCGAGTCAAGCCAATGGCGTCTTCCCAGGAGCATGTGTCCACTGTTGATCTAACCCCTCCTTAAAAGGATGCATCCTTAGTCTTCAGTTTGGGACTAACAATGTACATGAGGACATCATGCCCAGCAGGGACTTGCATCATCGCACCGCAGCAGAATTTGCGTATGGCGGCTGACCCTTCCTCCCATCAGGGTGCTGTGTGGGTGGGGGTAAGCAGAGAAGTCAGGCCTGTTTGGATGTCTGGGGCCCAATTGTCCCATGCCCCGTCATCCCCTTTGCACACCATACTTCACAGAGAATTTCTGGTACCTCTAGGAAGGCGAAAGCACCAAAGTTGACCTGTGGGAAGTGTACCTTCTATTTGATTATTGGAATTTTACTGTGCTTCCTCGAAAGGAGCGAAATGGTCTGTGCTCTCAGTCCTTCAGAGAGCTAATTGTGCTTGCTGTGTACATGTCAGTCTTTATTCCATTTAGATGGTCCTCAATCTTTTTTCCAAACAGCTCCTGCCCATCAAACAGCATGTCTAGTATTTGTGCCTGAACCTCTGTGCAGAGGTTGGTGGCCTTCACCCAGGCCTGGCGTCTGAAAATGGAACCGTGGGCATCTGCCTAAACCCCACTTCTGCTGCATCCACTGCCACCTGTATTATGTGATTTCAATGCAGTTTACCCATCTTGGACGATGGCGTTAACTTCGTCTTGCAGATCAGCTGGCAAGTGCTTCAGGAATCTGTTTATCTTGTGCCAGAGTCCTCCGTCATAGCGAGCGGTCATGGCAAAAGCGTTTGCTGTGCTGATAGTGAAGCAGAAGCTGATACCTTTATGCCAATTGCACCACATTCCTGCCCTTCTTTTCCTAAGGGGATGTAAGAGGAGATTCTGGATTAGCTAGCTTTTTCCTGGCTGCCTGTGACTAGGGTCCTGCCCTCTATGAGTCAATGTAATGCAACACTAGTTTAAGTGCAAACTGGTTTTTAAACCCTTTTGGGTGCCCATACAGCTGAGGCAGCCATTATTGGAAACACCATATTTGCTGATAATGAACACATATCTCTTATTCATATGTAAAGTTTTCCTGGCTGCCACCATTATAACAGAGTCCGGCTTTATATTTCTTTTCCGGACGAGCTGTCGTAGCTGCTGTGGAAATGGGCTCTTAAGTATGGTTTCACCCATTTCCTAAATGGTGTCTATTATTAGTATTGTAGTGGTCATCATCGTTCTCTTGTCCTTGTGCTCATAAAGCACCAACTTTTTCTCTTTGGTTGATACTTGGAGGTCAAACATATGCACCGCCCTGGTTATTATAGCGTGGCACCAGGCTATGTTGTCAGGTGAGGGAAGACCAACCTGGAGAGTCCAGCTTCTTCTGCTTGGTGATGACATAATCATCCCATCGCCCGCATCGTTTTGCAGTGAATCCTGTGGAAGTTTCCATTGCTCTGGGTCCTCCCCCGGTCACCCCTCATCTGAGAACTCATGGTATGGGTTTCCTACTGGGCGATGCCATGAATAGGGATCCTCTGTGGAGACCGTTGATCGTACCCTTATTGATGCTGGAGGTGAGATGCTCATTGGTCTCTTGCACTGCAGCACTGACGCAGGGTTCGATGTGCTGCAGCGTGCCCTTGATGAGGCCGAGGGTGAAGGACTTCTCTGCCCATGAACTGGTAGTATAATGGCCGTGCTCTCACCCTCTGCAGCAGCCTGCGGCCTTGTGGTCATCTCTGTTGTGCAAGCTTTCCTCCTCCTTTGAAACTCGGCCAGAATATTTTACAGTGACTGCATGAGAGCAGGCTGGAATGGGTCCTCTGTATCCTCTGGCATTTCTGAGTGTGGTTGCCAAGGGGGGCTATCCACCGTCGGTGCTGTCTTTGCCCTGTGCTCCTCTATATCAGAACATTCTTCTTGAAAATAAATGTCTGCCAGCTCTGTAATCTATCTCCTTTATTGGAGAGGGATTAATTATGCTGCTCCCAAATTGCTGTGCGGTTATTGGTGCTTGATGTGTTTTTTTTTTATGGCAGGCAATACCCCGTTGACGAGTGGGAAGTAGGTGGGTGCTTGCTGGTGGACAAAGCCTTCTCCATGGACGGTGTTAAGCCCGATGACAAATGTTTGCTCAAGGATGACGTTTTTTTGGTGGACGGTGACCTATCCGTCAGCAACGGTTCCCTCATCAACGAGTGCTTGCTCATGGAGGGTCCATTCATAGATGCTCTGTCAATGACATCCGGTGATGACTTTGACGACGGTATCCTTGTTGATGATGCTCAAACAGGTGATTTGGCAGTCAAGAACAGCCCCGAAGATGGCCCCATGGATGACCTGTCCGTAAATGACATATGCACCACTGACGTACCTGTCGTGGATGCCTTCGACAAGGTTTTTTTGCCGGTTGGTGTTTCGTTTACGACTGGCTTACCGTGGACCTATGGTGCTTCTCGGCACTTGATGGGCCCCTTTATGAGTTTCAAGCCTGATATTGGTCTTGGGACGAGGGTGGCACCATGCCCCGTTCTTCTGAGGAAGCGCTCCTGTTTATAGGAGCATGCTTCTTAGGGATTCTGCACAGAGAGGCTCTGGCAGTTCTGATTAATTCCGCATCTGAAAAATGGCACGTTTTCCCATAAATAAAAAAGTCGCCTGTGCCACTACTGAAGGGTTTTTTGTGTGAAAGTCTGACATATTTCACAAGCCTCAGTGTCATGAGGGTGTATGCAATTAAAGTAACTCACCGTAGCGACTACCTTACTCCTAGTCCATAGTCCCCTTTCCTCCATACTTTTGGGACATTCCGTCCTTCGGGACTGCAACATTTTGAAGCATAAAAAAGTACTTTTTGTCCTTTTATCTTTACGCGGTGCCACCGCACATGGTGTAACCCCACCTTCCTGAGTTCTGTCCTGCGCATCGCCATTCAGTCCTTTTCTATCGCCAAAGTTGAAGGACCATTAGCAAACTTAGGAAGCTTTTTAGAGGGGAAAGCGGGTGGGCGTATGGAGGAAAGGGAACTATGGACTAGGAGTAAGGTAGTCACTATGGTGAATAACTTTGTTATACTCCTACTTACCGTCCCCTTTCCTCCATACCTTTGGGAGATTCCCAAGCACTAACCAAAGAAACGGGAGGATGGACATTTCCCTTACTGGAACAGGTTTTTAAGAACGGACTGGCCAAACTGGGCATCAGCCCGGGAGCTCAGGTCAAGAAAATAGTGTCTAGTATGGAGAAGTCCACGTTGCCTTGGCTATGAATTCCCAAGGGACATATTTCTGGAAGGCAAAAGCAGTCGCTTTCACTCGGACCAAATGTGCATGAACGCCCTTTGCGGCCTGAAGGCCTTGAACTTTATAGGCCTCTGAGATGCACAAAGCGATCCATCAACCAAGGAGGTGCTTTTCACACAGAGTGATAAACTCTTACCACTAGGATACGAACTCAGCGACCACCAGGAAAGGATCAAAGCAACCTTGAAGGAGGCGACGGATAAAAAAAAATATGGACTCAAGGTTGAAGCCCAATGCGGATAGTCATAAAATGGTAAGGGATCAAAAAGGAACCTGCAAAGAAAAGAGAATCTCACTTTCTAAAAAAAATCTCCCCTTGAAATTTACTATAGAAATCCAAAGGAAAAAACAAAGAGTGAGTGCGAACTGGAAAAGGAAAAGAAGATGGAGGGGTAGTCAACAAACTGGGATTGGCTAGCTGGTGCGTTGGGAAACCCAAATCAGGATTAGACTGAATGCCTTCGCAATAACCACAGATTCCGAATTGCATCATGCTATACAAGAGGTTTCAAGTCACTTTTCTCCGAAAAATCTCTCATGTTGGATCAATTTGATATCCTGTGCTTACAAGAGACATGGCTTAGATCCACATCCCTGTGCAATGGCTATAAGGTCCACCTAAACCCAGCGTGCAAAGGAATCACAGGGAGACCCTATTCAGGGCTTTTGGCGCTGATAAAAGTGGAGGTGGGGTTAAGAATAATCAGTCATGAGTATCGAAGCCCTTATATGCAAATTCTGAAAATAACAGAGGAAACCCGCCGACTGAAAACAAACGATTTACGAGTTAACCTATATTGAAGAGTGAAAATGTCCCAGGAAATTAAATTAATTGAATCAGTAATTAATTATTAGTTATTATTATTTGTTTTAAGTTTGTTTATTGCCAATTTTCAAGTACAAGGATTACACGGTATTCTTACATCCAACAGTGTATTCATACTGCAAAGCACAACAAGCCAATAAGCTTAATCAGTGTTAAACAAAGAAAGAAGAGGCAACAGAACAAGGAAGGGGGTAACCAAAGTTAGGGTAGGAGAGAAAGGTAACTTAAAAAGTAAAACCAACCAATTTTGTCAGTATGTTGTATATTTCTGTTGTTCTCGGCCCCTTCTGCCTCTCATGACATGTAGAGCATTAATACTTAAAAGTTACAGTCTGCATGAGAAAAAAGGGTATATAATGTGTTTTACCACTGACAAGCTGTACAGTGAAAGCTTACACAAGTTTTATTCACCTCTATGGCGAGTCACGGTGGTTTGTCATCCAAAGTGTAGAGAGCAGTATGAACCAATGCCTTTCATGCTTCAAAAAGGAGGCCCACCTCCCTGTACATTAATAGCATGCCCCCAGGCTGTTGTCTCAGGCGCTACAGCTCTGCATTTATTTTAGTAACGTTTCATACTGCGGGCCCCTGCTCGATTTCCAAGTCATGGCTACATACCTCTTGCCCAGTATGCAGGCTATGTCCATGAACCTGGAAATGTGCTTGTGTATACTATTTCTAGTGTACATACCCAGTATGCATTCCTGTGGTGTCCATTTGTATATAGTGATCCCTGCACTTTCGCAGGTACGTTTAATTCTGGTCCAAAACTGTTGTACAGAGTCACATTCCCAGAACATATGCATAATATGGGCATCAGCCTGGCCACATCTAGGACAAGTGGAAGCCGCATCCGTATTAAATTTAGAAACCCTAGCTGTGGTCAAATATGTACGATGAAGAACATTAACCTGGAGTCGGAACCTTGCGTTGCATGAAACATGCTAGCCATGACCGACGGCCACTGCCACTGTTTATCTGTGAAATCTTCCCCCAGATCTTCTTCCCATTTGGCCCTACAGCTTCGCCTGGTCTGTGATCGTATTGTCGACTAGGGCCTTGTATATTCAGGATACTGGCCTCCATCCGTCTTCTAATTCATACATGAGTGTAAGGAGCGTTTGTGGTTCCTCTGGCCAATCAGGCCAAACGCGTTTAGCGTATTTGGTTATCTGCATGTACCTTAGAAACTGCCCCTTCGGGAGAAACATTCCCTTTTTGAGTGAGGTCTGTGAACTCTCTAAAAACGCCATTGTTATACATGTCTCCCCACGTTGCAATGCCAACGTCTTCCCAACACAGTGCTACCTTCAACTCTTATGGGTCCCAATGTGTGTTAAGCAGGAGAGATCTATGTGGGGAATACGGATATGTGAGCTTTAGAATTCTCATGGCCCGTTGCCCAATATCAACAGTAGAGGGTGTGGTACGTGCTTACTCAGGGGATGCCAAAGAGAGTCTCGTAATCGCACAGAGCGGATCAGGGCCTCTAGTAAAGAGTGTTCTATGTTGGTTCATCTGTTAACCATTTGGCAGTGAAACTAAGTTGTGCCGCTAGATAGTAGAATTCTAGTTTAGGTAGCTGTATACCGACTTGTTCAAAGGGGAGTGTCAATATTGTTGTAGACAGTTTATGTCTCTTGGGGCCCCACAAGAAGGTCTTTAGTGTGGTTTCTAGTTCCCGAAAAAAGGAAGCCGTAATATAATAGGTGACATTTGTAAACCCGTTTAACAAATGATAATATCATCATCTTTGCAATGGCCATCTTGCCCATAAGCGAGAGAGGTAATCTAGACCAAAATACCATTGATTTTTTTACTCCCTCCACTGCCCTCAATGTGTTTAATGCATGTGAGCGTCCGGGGTGTGCGCTATTCTAATACCTAGGTACCGGAATGAGTCAGGTTCCCACTTCGATCCCCAGTCTAATGTTGGGGTTAGTTCAGTATCGTTCAACGTTGCAAGGGGGAAAAGGCGTGATTTTTGTTTATTGAATGTACTCCAGAGTATCTTGCAAAGTTGTCTAATATTTCGAGCACCAGAGGAAGGTTATGGTGCGGTTGGCTTAAGTAAAGTAGGACATCATTGGCGTATAATGAAAGTAGGTGTGTGGTATTGCCTATGCGTATCCCAGCCCCAAGGTAAGCAATAGGTTGTAGCGCCAATATATAAAGCATTGGAGAGAGAGGGCAGCCTTAGCAAGTCCCTCTCTGGATGTCCCATTGTTTGGATACATAACGCCCCATTCTGACTCTAGCAGTGGGGGAAGTATAAAGTATCTTGACCCATCGTCTGCAATGTGCCCCCAAATCCAAAACTCTTTAATGCGGCCTCAATCCATTCCCAATAAACGGGATCAAAAGCTTTAACTGCATCTAGTGATGCTACTGCATAGTGCTCTGTAAGCCCATTTGTTTGCTCGACTACATGTTGTAGCCTGCGGAGGTTCAAGTTAGTGTTGCGATTTTGGACATAACCAGTTTGGTCTGGATGTATTAGTGTCGCTATACATTGCCAGCATCATCGTCAGCAGTTTTACATCACAATTAAGCATGGCCAATTGTCTTTATGAATCACACACCTCTGCAGGTTTCCCGGGTTTAAGAATGGGGACTATCCAAGTTTCTCTCATTGTGTCTGGAAGTTTCCCTGTCTCAAAGGTTTCCTCAAAGACCTTCAGGGAGTGTCTGGGCCACTGTGCTTTGGTATATTTTGTAAAACTCTGCAGGTAGTCCATCGCTACCCAGAGTCTTCCCCGAGGCTGATTGAGTAATTGCACTTTCTAATTCTTGTAAGGTGAAGGGTTGGTCTAAGAGATCCCATTGACTAGTAGTTAGCGTGGGAAGTGAAATTTCTGTAAAAGCTTCCTCTATGTCGTCTGCAGGGACGTGGGTGTTGTGACTATATAATGTGGCGTAATAAGTAGCGAATATGTCATTGATTGCTGATTGCGCTCTCCATGGTTCCCCGCATTCATCTTTCGGTAGAGTGCTCAGTGTTTTGGGATGCTCTCTACCGCATAGCCAGACGAGGAGCCTCCCCGATTTGTCCCCTTCAGTATGTATGAGCGCTGTGCTAGCGGTGTAGTCGAACTTGGATAATCACTCCCAAGTAATTTGGTGGTCGCATCGGGCTTCCCGAAGGATTCTCTCATCAACTCCCCCTGTAGGTTGTATTGTTTCGAGTTCCCTTACTTTGCTTTCTAGGGCCTCAAGTTCACTCCCACCCCCCGCAATAACTTCTCCTCTAGTGACCACTTTTAGGGTTTCCCAGACTGTCCCCCTATCTTTCTACATTGGCAATATTTTCTTTGAGGAAGAGTGCCAGTGTTTCTCTAAGTTGTTCTTTGAAGGAGGCCAGGTCCTACATCAGTAGGCATGCGCCATGTCGGAAGCGGGGGACGTGGCGCCTCAGAGTTCCACAGCACAATAAGGAGAGAGTGGTCTGATATTACGCGGCCATGTACTCTGCGCTAGCGAAGTCCTTTAGGTATTCAGTGCCCACAAAGAAGTAATCTAGCCTTGTGTGGAGGTCATGCGTGGAGGAGTAATAGGAGTATTCCCTCAGGTCCAGGTGAATCTCTCGCCATACATCTACTAGGGCAGGTTCTGATAGTGCAACATTGAGGGCCGTTGTCGCTGGGGAGACTTGTGTTCTAAGCGGAGTGGACCTGTCTCGTGTTGTGTCGCACACACAATTGAAATCCCCACCCCATATAAAGAAGGCATCCCTGTGGGGGATAATGCGAGCAGTGAGTGTTTGTACGTGTGCTGGTATGGCATGGTTTGGGAAATAAGAATTAACTAGGACTACTTTCACATTGCTTATATACCCCTTGAGGATGACCTATCTGCCATCCTAATCTGTTTCACAACTCAGAAACTGAAAGGGCAGTGAGACATTAGCCCGTATACTGCGCCTCCCCAATATTTAGCTACGGCCTCCTGTTCCTTTCCTGTCAGGTGGGTCTCTTGTAGGAGGGCTATCGAAATCTTCTTGTGTTGAAGATACGACTTGACCCTATTTCTGCGCATATATGTGCCAAGGCCTCTAGTATTCCATGTGATGATTTTAATCTGTATCATCTTTCCATATATGTGTTATTGGATGGAAGGCACTAGTGCTTTGCATTACAGGGTACATTTGACTGTGAGGTTGCAAGCGGCACAATACATGTTTCAAACAATAATCATCTTTTTTTTTCTTACTGTCATTTTAATGTAGTATAGAGAACAAAAGGCGTCAAAATTCTTCTTGGTTGGGTAAATTAAACTAAACTTCCATAACCAACCCTGGGACGTGTGGTTCCAACTATGTCCAACAGATACGGTCTCACTTTTCACTATTCTGAGCAGGCACCGGCCAAGAGATTCAGCAGGGGTAGCCTGCCAAATGTCCATATGGATTGGGGGTCAGGGGGCTCCATCGGAACACAGTGGGCTGGGTCACCAGCTCTGGCATATTAGCTGCTACTGTAACAGCCTTGTTCTCGTCTTGTCGCAATTTGTGGTGCAGTTCTAATGGTTCTTTTTTCTCACGTCCGGACATTCGTAGCATTCGGGTGTCGTGGCAGCCAACGACCATGGTGCCTATGTGGCTGTGGCCTTTGTCCCTTGTTGCACAGGATCTTCGTACGTGTCCAGATTATGGTGTTCTAGCCACATCGTTACTGCGTGAGGGGTTTCGAAAAACCTTGATCTGCCATCATATATCACCTTGAGTCTTGCAGGATACGTGAGCATTTATCTTATTCCCTTCTTTCAGAGCCTGGCTTTGACTGTAATTAATCGGTTTCATTGTTGCTGCACTAGGGGGTATAGTGTGGGTATATGGCTACCTTTGAGCCACCACGCTCAATCCCTCTGCCATCCCTGGAGAACTGTAGCAGCACTTCCCTGTCACGAAAGGTCAGTATTTTGTCAACAAACGGGCGGGTGTGTGACCCAGGTGGGGGGCTTCTTTTGGAGAGATCTGTGCACCCTCACTACTGCAAATCCTTGTGACAGTTTGTTTGCACCGACTTCTTGCAGGACCACATTTTCAATATATGTCATAGGGTCTCTGCCTTCTGCGTCCTCCGGAATATCCAATATCCTGACATTATTTCTGCGGGAGCGGCCTCTGCATCTTCTGCCCTCTACTCAAGAAAGCGATCTTTAGTTTCAAGTGTTTTCAGCCTGGCAGCTAAGTCTGTGGTAGTAGCAGTAGTTTCTTTCAGCTGTTCCTCCGTGTTGGAGACTCATTCTGCCAGAGTTCACAGATCATGGTGTAGTAATTGCACATCTATTTTAACCTCATCTATTTTATGTTCCAGGCAGGTTCTTAAAGCCGCCATCGCTGCCAGCACCTTATCCTCTTGCGGTTCTGGGTGGCCGTCTGTGTCTGATATTCCTGGACCGCTCACTGTTGTGGTCGGTGTCTGTGTCTTTGCGAGCCCTGCAAAGGAGTCCATAATATTGCCTTTCTGTTAATTGTTTGTGGTAGGCATGTCGCCTGCTTGTGCCGCTGCTGCTAGTCTCAACATCAGAGTGTCTCAGTGTACCCTTCAGCAGATCAATACTTTGTGGGGAACCTGTCTTTCTATTGAGACCACTAAAGTGTCTAAACGTGGCATAACTTAGTTGCCTGCCACAATGCTCTATTCAGTGCTGTGGTGTCTCACACCCATGCCCTTACTCCGACGCTGCTTGAGTAGTTCCTTCAACCACTGTGCATTAAGATGAGATATATCTCTGAAGAGGGTTGTACTTCAAGGTCTGATGCCCAAAGAATTACATCTATGACTGGGTTTTTTACTTAGATAGTGCACATGCTCACATTCCACCGTATATTTATCTGGGTCTGCCAGGGGTACCACTCACCTGGGTATTTGGCTCTCGCTGATGTTCCATAGATGCAAACAGGTTTGTTCAGGTTGACACACCCCTCTCAAACAAATAGCAATTCAAAAGAGTGTCTGCACGGTCGCTCACCTCGCTAACCTACTGGAGTGCAGTACCTTTGTTTCTGATAGTCTGTGTGCAGTTTGTGACTATCCAGGAGGCAGCCGCACTGTCGCTAACCATTCCCACCAGCTGGGTCATAGTTTCTTGATGTTAGTAAACTGCGATTGTGGAATAAGCTCTTTCCCATCCGCAAACTGCTGGCTGTATGCCAATGTGCTTAGATGCTTACTTTGAGGGGCTATCTTTGACAGTAGGTATACCTTTTGTCATGCCCGGTGGTCTGCATAAACGTAGTATAATCCCCTCTCCCCCTCACTGCACTTGGCGATTTCAATCTTCACCTCCCCACTCCTCCTCATCCTTCCCCTCTTTTCTCCATCCTTGACTCCTCTCTCCTCTCCCTTCTCCTCCTACTCATTCTTCTGGCTCCACTCTTGATCTTATCTTCAACTCTACCTACTCCTCCTCGTCCAACTCTACTTTAGCCAACTATCTCTCTGACCATGCTTTACTCTCCTTCTCCCTTACTCCTCCTCTCCCTCAACCCATTCCCTCGCCCTCCTCCACATCCTTTTCTCAACGAGATCTCAGTAACTTTAGCTGTTTTCTCTATCTTAATACTTGATCCTCCTCTCTTCCCCCTCTCTCCTGACTTTTCTTCTCTCTCGGCTAATGAAGCCCTATCCTCTCTGTCATCCTCAATCTCTTCCAGTCTCGACCAACTCTATCCACTCTCATCCTTCCGTTCTACTCGCAAGCCTTCTCAGCCTTGGCTTTCCCCCCACCTCTTGTCCATGCATCGCCTCCTACGCCGCCTCGAGCATCGCTGGATCAAATTCCCCTCTCTATCTAACCAGGCATCCTACTTCTCTTACCACTCTCTATATGACTCCTGCATCAGCTCGGCTAAACGTTCCTACTATTCTAACCTTCTACACTCCCAAGCCTCTCATCCTCGTCGTATCTTTCAAACCCTTTCTCGTCTCCTCTCTCTACCTACTCCTGACCCCTCACCCACATCTCCCCTATCCCCTTCTGATTTTGCTGACTTCTTCTCCTCCAAGATTTCATCTTTTCGCCAAAACATAACTTGCTCCTCTTTTTGCTACATTCCCAGCCTTTTCTCCCAATCCCTCCCAACTTGTATGACCGACTTCTCTCCTGTTACTCCTTTTGATGTTTCCCTTCTCCTGTCCAAATCTCATCCTACTGCTGCCCCTTCTGATCCATTCCCTACTCTCCTTATTCCTAAAATCTATCCTCTTCTCATTCGTTACCTAACCTCCTTCTTCAATATCTGTCTCTCCTCTGCTAATTTCCCTTCTGCCTTCAAGCATGCTACTATCATCCCTATTCTGAAGAAACCTTCTGCCAATCCCCATCTCGTATCCAATTTCTGTCCAATATCTCTTCTTCCGTTCCTTTCTAAATTACTTGAACGCCTAGTCTATTCTCAGCTCTCTGCTTTTGTCGCTAACCTTTCTCTCCTTCCCCCCCTTTCAATCTGGCTTTCGCACTAAACACTCCTCTGAGACTGCTCTCACTCATGTTCTCAACTCCCTCCTCACTGCTCACTACTCTAAGCAATCCTCAGTCCTCATCCTGCTTGATCTCTCTGCTGCCTTTGATACTGTTGATCACCCCTTACTTCTCAACACTCTTTCCTCTTTTGGTTTCAAAGGCTCTGTCCTCAACTGGCTCTCCTCCTACCTTTCCCACTGCTCTTTTACCGTCTCCTGGGGCGGTCGTACCTCCTCTACTCTTCCCTTGGACTACGGTGTACCCCAAGGCTCTGTCCTTGGCCCTTTTCTATTCTCTCTTTACACCTCCCTTCTTGCCCCTATCATCTCTTCCTTCAGTATTTCTCACCACTTCTACACCGATGACACCCAGCTTTTCCTCTCATTTTCTTCCTTCACTCCTGACCTCCATCTTAATCTCTCTTCTTGTCTTACTGCCATTAAAAACTGGATGTCATCCCACTTTCTCTCTCTCAATACAGACAAGACTAAAGTCTTATTCTTCCCCTCCTTTTATAAATCCCACCCCTCTAATCTTACTCTCTCTGCCCATGCTCGTAATCTAGGCATTTACTTTGACTCCTCCCTCTCCGTCGCCCACCATATTTCTCTTACTTCCCGCGCATGTCCCTACCACCTATTCAATAAGTCTGCTCCTCTCTCACCTTCCATGCCACTAAACTTTTAATCTCCTCCCTCATCTTCTCTCGTCTTTTCTACTGCTCTTCTCTCCTCTTTGGACTCCCTGCTTCCCATCTTGCCCCCCTCAAATCCCTCTAACACTCTGCCATTCGTATCCTCTGTCTTCTCTCTTCTCACGACTCCATCTCCTCCTCGCTTTCTCATCTTGGCTGGCTTTCCTTTCATTCCCAACTTAAATTCCACTTCCTCTGTCTTGTCTTTAAATATCTTCACGATCTTGCTCCCACATATCTCTCCTCTCTCATTTCATTATACACTCCATCCTGCTCTCTCCGATCTCTTCCTTCTCTGTCCCCCTGCCCCATGCGCCTCCTCTCATTTTCACTCCTTTCAGCTCCTTGCCCCCCTCCACTTCCTCTCTCTATCCGTTCCATCCCCACCTATTCCTCCTTTCGTGTCTCCTTGAAATCTCTTCTTCTCCACTCCCCTCCCTGACACTCCTATCCCCTCCTTCCACCTTCCTCTCTCCCCCTTTTTACCCTCCTCTTCTTACCTCTCTCTCCCTGCTGCGTTCCTCTTAAGTCCCCTCTCCTCCTCTCTCATCCTCAGCCTATTCCTCTTCCTGTTTCCCACTTCCTTCCCCTTCACCACCCACTCCTCCCCCGTTTATCTTCACTGGAAAATTTTTCTACTTACTATATTACTGGTTTGATTCATATTTTGTAATTGCTTCTACTGTTTTTATTGAATCCTTGTTGTGATAATTTAAAGCGCTTTGGCGAAAAGCGCTATATAAACACAATAAACAAACATATAATGTTGGCTGTCTATTGGGGTAATTTCACTAGCCAGCTGTGCTTATGACCCCCCCCCCCGCCCCAGCACCATGGATTGTAATGACATTGAAGGATCAAGTCAGGAGTTGTGTGTGCTGTTCATTCGTCACGTATCTCGTTTCTTTAGAAGACCATGTGCAGCCCCATAGTACAGTTTGTCTGTCCAGAGCAGGCTCGGTGTCAGAACGTAGTGCAAGGGAAATGTATGTATGAACCTCTGTGTAGACCTCTCCCCACCTCAGTGATTGCTGGGGCAGCATCCGCTTGTTCGCTCTCACATAGGGCGCTATGCTCCAGTGCTTAAGTGTCATCTCAACACTCTTCCTGGCCTTTCAGGGGCCTATAGTGATAGTGAGCAGTGCTAAATCCAGCAGTCAATTAGGAGGGAGCAGTGCTGCCACTTACCAAATTCACATACTGGGCCACAGCTTCCATTCCCAATCCGACCACAATCGCCTTGCTGTGGGCATCTACCAGCAGCAATAGATGGAAGCTCTTCTGTGCGTGCCTATGATGAAGGTTTGGGAAGCACTGCGTGTTTTGTCGGTTGTTGCTTTTCCTCTGGGCCAACACAGATGTTCCAGCTGGGGTGACGCAGTTTCCAGCGTCAGAGCAAGCCTCAGAGCTTCAAGGATGGGGTTCCGTCCATCAATCAGGTCTACATTGCGTGTGGGGGGTGTCGCTGTACTCCTGGCAGGTGTCCTCCGGACACCACGCACAGACAGAGCCAGCAAAAACACAATTCTCCTCACTCAGCTATCCCCAGTCTCGCAAATCGCTGCCAAGCTTGATGCGCCTGTTGTTCTGGGGGGAAAGGAGGGCCCGCTGTGCTCAGCCAGCTGGTGTTCGATGAGGCGTGTGTGCTAGCACCGTGGCCAGGCTGTGTTCTGGACTGGCCGCCGCAATCCGCTGTAGTGGAGGCTTTCACCTCCCAGTGTTTGGACTCCACGGGTCCGCTCTCCTCGATCCACGGTTCTATGTGCCAACACAGCACGCTCCTGGGGTCAGTCGGGCTGACCTTTCTGGGTAGCTTCCTGGTCTCCGAGACCTCTTAAGGGTGATATCTGCCTCACGCACCGGGGAGTGCCTCCGGTGCTTGGGGTCTGCTCACGTCATTGCCAGAAGCTGATCAGGCTTTCAGTAAAGAACCCCAACGCAGTCCCAGTGCTCTGTCACAGCCGCACAAGGGACCAATGATGTGCCGTGATAAATGCACCTTCTCCTCCAATGCAGGTTCAACTAGTGGAGCTGCGGGTATGGGCCGCTGTTAAGGATTTCAATCAAGCGACACACACACTTTGGTCTCGGCCTAGTATGTAGCGCACAACTGAGATGCTTTTCTCCTTATTTTATGCAGATTCAATTTGAGATGGTACACAACTCGTATCACACCCCCTTTTCAAATACCCCGGGTCACAATGGACCATGAACCAATAAAAATCCGACCTTCCCTCACAGAATAAGAGGCAAAAACAGACTTTAAACCCTTAACAAAGGCCTAAAATAGCAATCGGAAATGGCAAATAATGAATTAATGTGTGGTTAAATTATAATATACATATGTTTTATCACAATAGCATGTAGTTCTATCACTGGCAATCACAAGGCAATGGATCATCAAAAGGCATACAATTAGAACATGAGTGGACATTTTAGAACAGATTGCAGCCAAATAACACGTGTAAAAGTTGCATTTTTTTTCAATTCCCGCTTTAAATTACCCAGACAGTTTTTAATTAAAACGGGTGAAATAGATTTGGAGTGCGGTTTTTGGGTCGGGGGATAGATATATATATCACAGGGACACTCTAGAGTTTAAAATAGGTCTCTAGCTATGAAAATGGATGAGAAAGGCAAGATATAAAAAGAAGCGCTTTGAGCAAAATGAAGCCGTGAAATAGGAAAGGAAATCATTTGTGACAAGAACAGTTTCACTTTAAACTAGAGTACTCAGACTAGACCACCAAAGATGGACACAGTAAGATCCAAGGTTGATTCGCGAATTCAACCCTGTCACCCCAGCGCCCAACCCTGGCGAAAACCAGTATGATCACTCGAAATAGGACTAATGGCTTAGGATTACACAAGACAAAATTGAAAAGAAAAGGCGCTAGCACTTTAGAAAGTCACGGGCAGGGTGCAAAGATATTTCTACAAGTTTTTAACAAGTTATCAGGACAAGGATAGGATGGCTTAGAGAGTGGGATAAGGACAAAGGCAAAACAAGATATGTTATGGGTTTCTCTGGGGTAGGGATTATACTCGCAGTCCACTTTTAGTTTTGGGATTTTTGGACTGTCAAAAGGTTCTGGTCACCACACGGCTGCGAGCCTGGCAAAAGAAAACAGCTGGGCCGTTCTGGTCACCGGATAGCAAGGACAGCGTAATGGCAATTCTGGTCACTGGATACTAAAGGTTTGCTGGACAGCAGGATTGCAGCGGGCATGCAGTTGGTGGGCAGCAAGTCAGTCTGATTTCAGGATGCAAAAGGTACCACAGCTTTCCCCTTTGGTTATTTGGGATTTTAGTGGATTTTTCTGGATCAATAATCTTGCTGGAGTAGAAATCAGCTATGCTTGGGTTTTGCAGTGGGGTCTGGAATCTGGATGGAGCAGATCAGGAACGCAGTGCAGGAACTTCAGGAAGAGTGTCTTTTTGTAGTCTTATTAGGGACTCTTATTTATAATGCATAGTGACATCATCAAAGTATATGGCTGGGCAGGTTTAGCTAAGCACGCCTCTAAACTACTAGATTGGCCAGGGGTGTTAGTGCTGCCTTGCTCAAAGCCGGTTGGATTTCAAGGGAATGATGTCAGATTTATGATGAAAGTTTTACAATGTCCAAAACCTCCCACAATTACTTGAACTAAAATCCAGTTCTGCCCTAAGTGGCACCTTTATACAGTGGAAACATCTAAACAAATTACATAAACAGGTTACATGTTTTATGCCGCACATAGCAGTCCAATCCTCCAGTTTGTCAGACATTGTTTCACCCTTCTACCAGTTTTTCGCACTTTTCAGTGTGAAATGTTCAGCCTAAAATTCCATAACTTTATACATATGTGTGAATCATCATAAGGTATGTAAATATGAACATTCACATTGGCATCATGGATACTTTCCTTGTAATCCCCGATTCTTTGCCATTTCTATTCCCAAGAGGTCAGTGAATTCTACCATGTCTTAAATGAGAGCCCATAAAATCACTTTTAACCCTTTAACTGCCATGGGTATTTCCCCCAGTGCCAGGGCCTTTTTTGGTGATTTCGGTATGTGGCCATTCAAAGCCTCGTAACTTTTTTGTTACATGAGATATCTCGGCCAAATTAGGCTCCTTTTTTCCCCACATGTAGGCGGTCGTAACGCCACACAGGAATCCTAGGTTGCTGTAGGGGGGTGAGAGAAAATAAGCAAAAAGGGCGAAAATTTTGGGCGTTTTCAAAAAATGCCAATAAAACGATGTACAAAGGAGACTGTGGTTTTTTCCATTTAAGAGATAGGAACAAATGGTTTGCTGTGCTGAATTCCCCAATTTCCTGGCTTTCAAGAACAAGGTGAGTGGAAACGAAAAAAAAAAATGTTGATGTGGTCATCAACTGTTTTGTGAGAGGTAGGCGATTTTGCCCATTTTTGCCAATTGGACATGCATGGACGGAATGGAAGAAAAGGGTAGGAAAGCCGAATTGGAGGACAGAAAGGCATATATTTCTGAAAAGTAGACAAAATTCCAAGTTTAGGAAGGGGTGATTTGCGTAGGTCAGGCAACAACTAGGTAGGGGAAAATGCCATAGATCGGTGGAAAAGCGGGAAAATGACTGAACAAAAAGGTATGTGTTGGACATGGTTGGCTTGGTACGGCAATGGCTTCTATGAATTTTGAGACAAGCAATGCTCCGCTACATTCCCCCGACTCTTGCAGTTAGGAAAGCATACATTTTTTGTAGTGTTTTACAAAACAAGCAATACCACAAGCCAAACACTGAGCCATGGTACACAGGAGTTTTATGCTCACGGCCTGAACAGACGCACTTAGCATGTGTAAATTGGGAAAACCAATGTGGTGAGGAACAGCAAGCATACATTTTTTGAGGTTGCCAGTGATAGGGTCGAAAACAAAAGGATCGAATGCCTTTTGATCGTCAGTCAAAGGACTAAAAAAAAGGGTCGAATTTTTTTATTTATTTTTTACGGGGGGTGAGGGGGTTCCCCCTTGCCCCCCATTTTCTTTATTAAATACATTTGTTTACCAACCCAAACTAAAAAATATATATAAATAAATAAAAAATCCAACCCTTTTTTTTCCGATCCTTTTGCATTCGAGCAAAAGGTCATTCGATCCTTTTTTTTCGATCGTTTGACTGGACACCATTTTTTGAAAGAGCACAGGCAGACCTTTTCAAGGGTAGGTGACTTGTGCAGGTTACAAAAGTGTATGGTGCCTAAAGCAGCGACTAAATGTAGGTCACATTTGGGAAATGAAAGGGTTGTGTGACAAAGGGCACCAGCAAATGGGTCAAAAGGTTATAAAACCACACAAACACAACAAATGTTATACCTTCCTGCGTTCCCACAGGTGTCCCGATGAAAACGGTACCTCACATGTGTGGGTGCACCTACCTGGGTGCCAAGGGGAAAGCCTAAAACACAGGTAACCCCAAGTCTGTTTCGACACCTGAATTTGACACTTTCTCCAGACAAGCACAACATACAGATATGGGCCTCGGGTGTCCAAGCCACCAAGGAAAACAGGGAACCCCATGCATTTCCGAAAAGAGGACACCCGTGGGAATCCGCAGAGGTATGATTTGCGCAAATCGGCCCAGAATTTATTACCCAGACACCCCCGCAAAGTCTGAAATGTGTGGAAAAAAAACGCATTTTCCGCACATTTCACTCGGCGCACCCATCGAAACACACCGCCAACAACACATGGCCTACTGTCCCGCGTTCCCACAGGTGTCCCGATGAAAACGGTACCTCAAATGTGTGGGTGCACCTACCTGGGCGCCAAGGGGAAAGCCTAAAACACAGTTAAACCCAAGTGTGTTTCGACACCTGAATTTGACACTTTCTCCAGACAAGCACAACATACAGATATGGACCTCGGGTGTCCAAGCCACCAAGGAAAAACGGGAACCCCAAGCATTTCCAAAAAGAGGACACCCGTGGGAATCCGCAGAGGTATGATTTGCGCAAATCGGCCCAGAATTTATTACCCAGACACCCCCGCAAAGTCTGAAATGTGGGAAAAAAACGCATTTTCGACACATTTCACTCGGCGCACCCATCGAAGCACGCAGCCAACAACGCATGGCCTACCGTCCCGCGTTCCCACAGGTGTCCCGATGAAAACGGTACCTCACATGCTTGGGTGCACCTACCTGGGCGCCAAAGGGAAAGCCTAAAACACAGGTAACCCTAAGTCTGTTTCGACACCTGAATTTGACACTTTCTCCAGACAAGCACAACATACAGATATGGGCCTCGGTGTCGAGGCCACCAAGGAAAATAGGGAACCCCATGTATTTCCCAAAAGAGGACACCCGTGGGAATCCACACATGGCCAAATTGGAGGGGCGGCCCATCTCATGTAGCCCTCCCCAGGGGCAGATAAGGGGGGGGCTGTCCTGCACTTCTCCCTGGGCTCAGGCGTCCGTTCCTAGGAGCAGATATCTGGTCCCAGGTAGGGCTGCATGACATGGCACCCACTCCATTGCGGCTGGTGGGTGGGGGGGGTCAACGCCCCATCCCATTAGAACATTCGCAGACTCTTTGGGGTGCCCCACAGCCCTCCCTAAAAAGCGTGCCACCATTTTCACTTTTTTCCTTTGGTAACCCAACTCCCCTTGGCACAGAGGGGCACATTGGTGTACCAATCTGGCCCTGGGGTGCCCAAACCTTACTGCCCCACCCAATGGGGGGCCTGTCCCACTGTTTTTTGGGGACTTCTCCCCTCTCACCCCAAATGGGTGGCGGGGGCACCTCATGCAGGCCTCCCTGGGCCTCCTACAAACGGCTGCGTGAGGAACACCCCCCTCCAGTTGGGGTGGGCGGGGATAGGGCCCCCAAAAATTGTGGGACAGGCCCCCCACTGGGTGGAGCAGTAAGGTTTGGGCACCCCAGGGCCAGATTGGCACACCAATGTGCCCCTCTGCGCCAAGGCAAGTTTAGTAAACAAAGAAAATAATTCAAAATGGCAGGCTGCCTTTTAGCGGGGGCAGAGAGGCACCATACACCGCCAGGTAATTTTCTATTGTGAAGGGGGCTGCACCTCTCCACCCCCACCCTAGTTGGAGGGGTGGCACATCTCATGTAGTCCTCCCCGGGGCAGATAAGTGGGGGGGCTGTCCTGCACTCCTCCCTGGGCTCAGGCATCCCTTCCAAGGAGCAGATATCTGGTCCCAGGGAGGGCTGCATGACATGGCACCCACTCCATTGCGGGTGGGGGAGACGGGGTCACCACCCCGTCCCATTAGAAAATTCCCCGTCCCTTTGGGGTGCCCCACAGACCTCCCTAAAATGCGTTCCACCATTAACCATTTTTTTCTTTGTTTACTTGCCTTGGCGCAGAGGGGCACATTGGTGTGCCAATCTGGCCCTGGGGTGCCCAAACCTTACTGTCCCATCCACTGGGGGGCCTGTCCCACCATTTTTGGGGGCCCTCTCCCCCCTCACCCAAATGGGTGGCGGGGGCACCTCATGCAGGCCTCCCTGAGCCTCCTACAAACGGCTGCGTGAGGTACACCCCCCTCCATTTGGGGTGGGGGGGAGAGGGCCCCCATAAATAGTGGGACAGGCCCCCCAGTGGGTGGGGCAGTAAGGTTTGGGCACCCCAGCGCCAGACTGGCACACCAATGTGCCCCTATGCGCCAAGGCAGGTATGGTATACAAAGAAAATAATTCAAAATGGCAGGCTGCCCTTTAGCGGGGGCGGAGAGGCCCCCTACACCGCTGTGGAATTTTCTAATGTAAAAGGGGGTGCACCTCTCCACCCCCACCACAATTGGAGGGGCGGCCCATCTCATGTAGCACTCTCCAGGGGCAGATAAGGGGGGGGGCCTGTCCTGCACTCCTCCCTGGGCTCAGGCATCCGTTCCTAGGAGCAGATATCTGGTCCCAGGGAGGGCTGCATGATATGGCACCCACTCCATTGCGGGTGGAAGGGAGGGGGTCAACGCCCCATCCCATTAGAAAATTCCTCGACCCTTTGGGTTGCCCCACAAAAAATGGTGGGACAGGCCCCCCAGTGGGTGGGACAGTAAGGTTTGGGCACCCTGGCGCCAGATTGGCACACCAATGTGCCCCTCTGCACCAAGGCAAGTTTTGTAAACAAAGAAAAAAATGGAAAATGGTGGAACGCTTTTTAGGGGGGCTGTGGGGCACCCCAAAGGGTCGGGGAATTTTCTAATGGGATGGGGCGTTGACCCTCTCCCATGGGGAGGGCAACATGAGATGGGCCGCCCCTCCAATTGGGGTGGGGGTGGTGAGGTGCACCCCCCTTTCACATTAGAAAATTCCACAGCGGTGTAGGGGGACCCTCTGCCCCCGCTAAAGGGCAGCCTGCCATTTTGAATTGTGTTCTTTGTTTACTATACCTGCCTTGGCGCAGAGGGGCACATTGGTGTGTCAAACTGGCGCTGGGGTGCCCAAACCTTACTGCCCCACCCACTGGGGGGCCTGTCCCACCATTTTTGGGGGCCCTCTCCCCCTCACCCCAAATGGAGGGGCGGTGTACCTCACGCAGCCGTTTGTAGGAGGCCTGCATGAGGTGCCCCTGACACCCATTTGGTGTGAGCGGGGAGAGGGCCCCCAGAAATGGTGGGACAGGCCCCTCAGTGGGTGGGGCAGTAAGGTTTGGGCACCCTGGCTCCAGATTGGCACACCAATGTGCCCCTCTGCGCCAAGGCAAGTTTTGTAAACAAAGAAAAAAATGGAAAATGGTACACTACACTTTAGGGCGGGCTGAGGGGCACCCTAAACCGCCAGGTAATTTTTTTAATGCAATGAGGGGTGACTCTCTACCCCCCACACCAAATGCAGGGGAGGGCATCTCATTCAGCCCTCCCTGGGGGCAGATAAGAGGGGGGGCATCTAATGCAGCCCTCCCTGGGGTCAGATGCCCCTTCCTAAAACCAGATATCTGCCCCCAGGGAGGGCTACAAGGGGTGCCCCATTTCCCCTTTGGGTGAGGGGGAGAGGCCCACCCCCCTTTTCTGTAAAATAAATCCCTGGTGGCTAGTGGCCCCCACCCCCCACTCCCACCCAAAAGTCCCTTATTTTATTTTTGCCCCCTTCCCTGGGGGCAGATGATCAGCCAACTGCCCCCAGGGTTTATTAGATATGTGCCCCCATGCTTTGGGGGCAGGGGTGAGATTGCTGCTTACTGTAAGCAGCTCCCCCCACAACCCCACCTCACAAACATATCCCTGGTGGTCCAGTGGGCATTTCTGGTCATGGATCGAGCGTTCTGCGCTGATCTGTGACCAGCAATGCTTCAAAAATGGTGTCTTTGGAAAGGGGAGAATCTCCCCTTTCCAAAGACACCATTTGTTCTACAATCCATGGTGGTCTAGTGGGCCCCAAACCCCTCCCACCTCCCTTCGAAAAATGTTTTTATTTTTTATTTTCACCCCTGGGGGCAGATGATCTCTGCCCCCAGGGGTCTCCACAGCCGTGGCGCCATGCTTTGCGGGAGAGGGGGCCGCTTACCTAGTAAGCAGCCCCCCTCCCCCGCTCCCAAAACAGATCCCTGGTGGTCTAGTGCGCATTGCTGCCCGCGGATCGAGCTCTGCGCCCGATCCGCGGGCAGAAATGCTGTCACACAAGGTATCGTTGGAAAGGGGAGGATCTCCCCTTCCAACGATACCTGCCTTAATCTCCAGCTTGAAATACAGCCGGAGATCGAGGCAGAGTAAAGTGAGCACTCACCTTCTGTTTTCACTGCGTGAATTTACTTTCAATTTCATATCAGCGTGCGTCACGCACGCCGACGTGAAATTGAAGGAAATTTAACCCCCTGCCATGAAGAGGAACCTCCCCCTCACATAGCCCGGGGGTTGGATTTGCAGGGATCGCACAAAACAGAGTGCCTGAAAGGACAAGCTATCTCGTCCTTGGCAACAGGGAGGTAATCCCAAGGATGAGATAGCTCGTCCTTGGCACTAATGAGGTTAAACTGCAAAATGTTTACATTTTTACCAAGTCCTGCTGTAAAGATAAAAGTCTTTACATTTTTATTCATAAATAGTCTTTGGAAACAAATGGTATTCCTTTGTCCTCCATATTTGGTAATAGCTCTCATGCTACCCCCCTGAAGGGCAGGGCCGTCATGGAGATCTCCTCTGAAACCTCCTTTCTTTTCACATATCCTTGTCCTGGAAATTCCATTGTCAGTGGTTTCAGCCTAGACTAGATTCTGTCGAACCTAGTAATGATCACAGAGGTGTTAGTATTTACTGAGAGGCCCTTTTGTTTCCGTCATCCTGTCAGCAGAAATCTTTTTTTTTTTTAGCTGTCATCCCCCTAGCAGCCACTGAAGTTTGAATTAATTGTATTCATTTTGGCTCTGAATAGTTCTGCTAAATAGAACCATTTCCTTCATTGTATTTTCACATCACAATCCCCTTCACGTTGCTAGATAAGGGCAGGGCCTTATCCAACATGTCCTTTTCAAAACAGATATTTTCCTTTATTTTGCAAAAGTACATTTCCCATGTGTTGACTGAAAGTTGCATTTTTCTTGCAAATCTGTTTTTTCTATCTAGATTCCCACATTGTTTTATAGCCATAGTTAGTTTCTCCCGTAGGCAAGATTCTTGTTTGAAGCACAGAAGCATTGAAATTGACATGTGCACAGAGCTATGATTTTTTCTGCAGGGTTCATTCCTTTGACACTTTGTAGCACAAAATAAAACGTTTCCTGTGCACAGCAGAAAGTGAAGTTTATTGGGCCTTTTTTTCAGATTTGGCTTAACAGAGCCCGTCATTCAGGGGTCATGCTTGGTTTTGCTGAAGCACACCGAGTATATGAATGGGCATGGTCGGGGCCTTATTAATCACAGTGGTTTAAGGAAGAGCAGATGAAAATAGCGTCAGCAATATTATTTTAAAGGTGAAAAAGTTTCCTTTTTAATGAGGATTTTGGTCTGGCAGCAAAACAGTGCTGCTTTTTCACTCTGTTTCTTATGTATATGTAAGAACACACTGGCAAGCTTCCTCAGTGTGCCCCTTGGTCCATCCTGCCCAATATGTGCTTGGCAAGATTGTGCAAGCCATCTTTTTGTTGCTGCAAAACGCAGTTTTGAGGCCATGGTGCTCACTGGAACCAGCACAACCCTTTCGCTATTTCTGTTGAAGCGCAGATTGGTTTTGGCGAAATTCTGTTCAGTGGGTCAATGTAGCCCACACCGCCATCATGTTTGTGTTTTCAGCTGCGTTTGTCCAGGTTGGAGACGGCTTGTCCACACGGCTGTGATTACTTCCGTGCCCAATTTAGCTCGATTGAAGTAGCAGGAGTCGTCCTGCTGCCGTCACAGCACTCTGAAGTCGGGGAAAAGGCTATCAATCGCTGTTACTTAGGATCATTACAGGATAAACGCCAGAGCTCGATGGAAACACAGCCTCACGCCATGAGCTCCAGGCCACGCCCCAAATCAGTAATTAATTATGTGGATGTCGCCATGATAGAGTAGGAAGATGCCCAGATTATCATATGTGGGGACTTGAATATCAGATTATTGAATAAAGAAGGCTGGCCACTGAAAGAATTGGAGGACCGAGCGCATAGTTGCTCAATGCCCAACTGGAAGGAGATCGACCAGGTGCATGCACATGTGGGAGAGGCATGCAGAGATCTTGCTTGGACTATTACTTCATGTCAAGAAATATGAGTGAAGTGGTTGATAGATTTGAAGTTATATAACAGGTGTCAAGCGATCATAATCTTTTGGCTATTTCTGGTCAATTCAGTGAAACGTTTAGATAAAATGGGTCCAGTAGAGTTAACTTTGGGAAAGAACAGACTGAGGCTTAGAAAGGATGATGTTGCAAAGGTGGCAAAACAATATCAATATGCGATAGAAGAAAATCCCAAAAAGGTTGATTATCTATGGATCCTCAAGGACTTCAGACAAGTGTCTAGCAAAGATGGAAAAAGTGCTATGTTGCCAAAACATGCACATGAAAGGAGTTAGTGAGGGTAAGAAAAATCTTGAGGGCCGAGGGGAGGTGAATCATTTATGAAGGAGAGGATTCAAAGGAAAAAACAAAACTATTGAAATTGGTTAATATCAACAAAAGCACAGGGCGCACACACTGAGAAAATGCTAAAAATGGCCTGTTCCAAAAACACAAGAAACCTATGGGAACTCGAACAATGGGGGTAATTTTAGACCAGCACACACTATGAGCTCAGTAAGTGCAGAAAGATGGGTGTCTTACTATTCTGCCCTGTTCGCTGGTCCTCAAAGCATAAAGAAAGATGGTGTGGAGTGTTCTAGAGAGAGATGGGAATTTGCATTTGATGAGGATGAGGCGAGACAGATGATAATCTTAGTTCCTCGAGGTCAGCGAGCCCCGATGGTCTGTCTAATAAGAAGCTGAAAAATAACACAGTTATAGGGAGGAATGATGGTCTCCATTTCAACAAGTTATGCATAATAAACAAGTCCCAACTTCTTGGTGGGAGGCTAACATAGTCCCCATTTTCAAGAAGGGCGACAGGGCTGACCCAAAGAACTATCGCCCTTCTTGACTCTTTGGGAACATTATTTGCATCCGTCTTGCTGTGGGATTTAAATGCATGGGCAAACAGGGCTGGAATATTGGACCCAAGGCAAACTGTGTTAGTGAAAGTTGTTGGGACCTCATTGAAACTATTCATTATTAACATCTTAAAGCTGAGGCTGCTTGAATCAAAAACCTGTGTATACATGGCATTCATGGGCCTTGGACAGGCCTTCGACTTGGTTAATAGAGACCGACTTTGGGCTAAATTAAGAAAATGGAATTGCCCCATCGACATCGTAGAGGCCATAAAGGCTCTCTACTCCAACACTTCTATTCAAATAAGACTATCGGCCAAAGGCCACCTATCAAGGAAGATTTCAACCTACTGCGGCTTAAAGCAGGGATGTGCTTTGGCCCCCCCTTCTTTTTTGTCTCTATGTAGCTGACTTGGCTGAATCCCAAAGCGTTTGCTCCTATGGTGAATTCAGTTGAGGTTCCTTGGATATTATTCACTGATGACCTGGTATTTCTGGACCAAACCCCCATTGGCTTATAAAGAAGAATCAAAGCCTTCATTGAATATTTTATAGAGAATGGCATGAACTTTAATGTGGGGAAATCAAAGGTCTTGGCCATGTCGTCGGCACATGGGAAACAGGGGGCCCAAGTTCACATGGGGAGTAGTGATCAAACCCTGGGGGTGGTGGAGTCCATGATCTATTTGGGTGTGACGATAAACAGGAACATGGATGACAAAGGCCAATATGTTCAATTGAGGGCTAAGATATCAAAGCTGACCGTGCAGGGGGCGGCCCTCCATAGACAATATGGGAAGTTCTCAATAACACTTATTACATTCTACCGCCAGAAAGTTGTCCAGATCCTAACTTAAGGGGTGGAAGCAGCATTAATTTTATCGTGGAAGATCTGGGAAAGATTGGAGGAATTCTGATGGTTTCTATTCGATATGAACTACGGTTGCAATCAATGGCTTGGTGGTTTTATGGAAAACATGGCACTCTATAGGTAATGTTCCTATGAGATTTCAGTAATCCCCTACTCCATCTTTGATCCACAAAAGGTAGTACAAGAAGGAAGTCTCATCAGGTAGAGTTGAACGAAGGTTGAAAGCATTCTAGCAGAAAAGGGTATTGAGCTGAGCGATGTAGCCTCAAATCCACTAAAAGTGTGGAAAACAAACTACAGGAACTTGACTGGATTGAAACCGTTGAGAATAGGGGTAAAGATAAAATGAGACCAACTATAGGAATGGAGCGAATGGGTTTGAACCAAATGCCAATGTACCTCCAAAAATGTCCATTGGCTCTCTATAAAGACCTCTTAAGTTTAAGTTGAATATATTAGATACACAGGAGGTTCAACTAGCAAGGAAAAAGATTGACTTGACAGAGCACAATGTAGGTATTGCAGGGTAGGAGGGGAGTGTTGAAACTCTCTTTCACTTAGTTACTTCCTGCAAAGTCTTATCTGAAGTGCGATCAAGATTCTTAGAATCTGAGACTGTCTCTATTGGCTAAACAGTGGTGGGAATGGGTTTTGTTAGGAGAAAGAACCAGTTTGGTCCTTGCAACTATGAAACTGGTAGATTTTGTGCTTAAGATAAAGGTGTAATTGTCACGATCCACGTCCCTGACCCCCCTCAGGTGCAACCACCCCCTGGCAGCAAGGGGGCTACAGCCCTCCACAGTGGCCCTAAAGGCCTTGAAACCCCATCATCGGCATACATGGAGCCAATCCTGGCGCCTTTGGCGCCAGGCTCATTATCAGGAATAAACATGGAGGTCTTTTACACAGTTCAGTTCCGAGAACCAAACTGTGCAGACTAGTGTTTTGGGTTTGGTCGGGTTTTCAGGTGTGGCTGGTTATATAAGCCACGCCCAAACTGGAATCCACGCTTTGCGTTATTCTGCACTCATGCATTGTGTGTCCAGTTTCAGCTCATCTGCTTCTCCCGGCGGTTCGATCCTGAAGCCATCGATCTGAATTCCACCGCCAACCTGGAAGAACAAGAACAGCACTAGCAAGCAAATACACTTACCTGTGAGTAGCAGGTCCTGAATCACCCGGCGCTTCGTTGCCTCGCCCATCTCCAGAGTTTACCGCAACCTGCAAAGGTAAAGAAACGAGGACAGCATTAGTAAACACTTACCTGGGCAAGCAACGGATCCTGACATCGCTCTGTGCTTCGTTTGCTTCGTTTTGCCTCGCCTCATCTCTGGATTACACTGCAACCTGCAAGGGCGAAGAAACAAGGATAGCATTAGTATAAACTTACCTGGGCAGGCAGCGCTCCAACCGATCACCACTCTGGAACATCACTGCAACCTGCACAAGAAGAGAAGTGAGCATAGGTTAGCAACTAAATCCACATAACAGCGCCGCGCTCTGCGCCTTAACAACTTACCATAGTCTTCTCCATCCGGTGTTGCGGCTCCGAAATCGCAACCATCCCTGTGGAAACAACGAGACATTATTACAAATAGCATAGAGGAGAAAAGTAACACTGAAGACACAGAAAGCGAAGGAAAGGAAAGAATAGAATAGAGACTGAAAGACTCACCTGAACACAGCAAGCAGAGTCAGAGTCACAGCCGGTCTGGACCCGACACAGGACACATGGACCAGTGAAGCAACTAGGTCCTCGGAACGCCCGCATCAATCACGCGCCCCTGCACAGAGACGCAGGACGGAGAGCTCAACGCACAAAAAACTAAGGTGAGACATAACCCCAAGGGAGGGGATTCGGATCAGTGGGAGGTGGGAGTCACCCATCACGGGCCCAGCATCTTAACCCTCCATTCTCCTGTCATAGGCGCTACCCATTGGCTGCCACACAACCAAGCAGAGAGGGGTGTGGGATATTGCACAGTCTTCCATCCAGTACCTTGTGGCGCCCCTGTGGATACCAGGTGAGCGTAACAGTAATTGAGGATGTGGGTCCTTTTAATTTGACTTTTAAATTTCAAAGTTTAATTTGAATTGATGTATTTTAGGATTACTAGTGTACTTAAGGGATGTAAAAGAATGAATTGAATTGCGAATATGTTGAGGTTAATGTTAAAGGTTTGTTTTGTAAAACCAATAAAACATCAAATTTTTTAAAAAAAGCATAGTGATCCATCGTGAAATGGAAGCTTTCGAGGCCGGTTTCCATTTTGGGTCCCCAAAGGTAACCAAGAGTTGTGGGGAGCTTCTGAAATCGTTCGTTCTTTGAAGATAAAACTTCTAAGCTGTTCTGACATCCAGGTTATGGAGAACTCTCTCAGAATCCGATAGCAGGTCCAGAAGGAAAACCGGGAAGGAGATTGACTGGTTAATGGGGACCTCTGAGATAATATTTGGAAGCAAAGAAGGATGAGTGTGAAGCACAACCTTATCCTTGTGAAAGGTCAAGAACGGCTGTTCGACAGAGCTAAGCTGGCTGATTCTTCTAGCAGAAGTAACTGCAATTAAGAAGGCCACTTCCCAGGAGAGAAACATGAGCTTTGTAGTGGCCAGTGGTTCGAATGGCTTGTGACACATAGCAGTAAGGACCGCGTTTAGATGTCATTTTGGGTGAGGAGGCCAAAGAGGTGAAGGAGACCTGCAAAATGCCACTGGATTACTGCATTTGTTAGAGAAAAAGAGCAATTATCTGTTGAAAGATAAGCTGCAATGGCTGACAGATAAGTTCTGCACGATAAGATGTGGATGCCAGAGACCGCAAGGTCTGATATGAATGACAGGACACAGTCAATAGAAGCATGTCGGGGATACAGCTGTTTAGCAAGACGGCAATGCCAAAAACAAAGCCATTTACGTTTGTACTGCGCTCTTGTAGAAGGCTTACGTGCTGCCTGAATTATGCACATATTATTCTCCAAAAGGTTAAACTGTGATAAGGACTTGAACTCAGGCACCAGATAGGCAGAAGTTAAAGAATTGTGGGGCGGGGTGCCACACCTGATGATGGCTCTGGTGCAGAAGACTGGGGATCTGCGGTAACCTGATTGGATGGCATATTGATAGGTGCTGAAGCTCCGAGAACCAGAACCTGGCTGGTCACCAATGAGCTATGAACAGGAGAGTGCAGTTGGAGGCCCTCCTGAGCTTCGAGAGCGATCGATTCATTAATGGCAGAGGAGGGAAGGCATACGCCTTCATGTTGTCCCATGGAATCTCAAGCACATGCCCCAAGAAAGCTGCTCAGAGGCTGTCCCTGAAGGCATAGTATGGCAGTTTCTTGGTGGTTGCAGTTGCAAAGAGGTCCACCGTTGGCGTGCCCCATAGCTGGAAGGAGGTTCCCACTGAGAGGTTGTTGGAGGTTGCCTACCACTGAAGATCAAACCTCATGGAAGATGGGATCGGGATCATTTTGGAGTCTGGGTCTAAAGCTGGATACCAACAGTCCCGAAGTGCTAGCTGTGTGCGCCTCATTTTGAATTTTGCTAGAGGCAGAGCTAGAACACATGGGGCCTAGGGGTCTTTGGAACCACCAGGCTGACCTGTGGGATGAGCTAAAAAAAAGATGACACGTGGTTGACAAATCAGCAATCCTGTCCTCCGTTAGGAAAGTCCTGGCACTGATAGTAGCCCAACGGAAACCTAGGAATATGAGATCCTGAGCCACCGTCAGACAATTTCCGACAGTTTACCCACAGCCCCAGTAGGAACAGGAGCTGGAGAAGAGACTGAAGATTGACTGCTGGAGTCTGGGGGCAAGGACTCCACAGAAGCCAATCCTCTAAATATGGATAGACATGAACTCCCTGAAGTCAGAGGAATGCATCGATGACCTCCATCATCTTCGTAAAGACTTGTAGTGCTGAGCTGAGACCAAACGAAAGCCATCGTTCTTTTCTCACAGAAAACCAAAGGTCTTTCCGATGTGGGCCTCAAATTACGATGTGCATATAAGCGTCCTGGAGATCTACCACACTGAGCTAGTCGCACTTCCTGAGAGAGGACCTTATCTGGCTGGGCGTGATCATCTCAAATTTCTTTTGGGGTAAGAAAAGGTTGAAGCTGGAGAGGTCTAGGATAGTGCACAGGCCAGCCTGGTTGGGTTTGGGCACTGTAAACAGACAAGAGTAATGGCCGTCCCCTTGCTCCCTCAAAGGAACCGGCACCACTGCCCTGAGGTTCAAGAGTTTTTGTTTGCTCAGCGCTCCTGGAAACCTCTGAAACCCGAAAAGGATTTTGTATAGGTTCCCGACCTTTGTGTGTAGGCCACTTTAGCTGGAGGCTGCTTTGCCAAGACTGATAAAGATTAAGCAGTCAATGTGCTTGCTTTTGTCTTGTTGAGTTCCTCGTTGGTGGAGTGAAAAAGCTCTTTCCCCTCAAAGGTAAGGCTTTGCGTGAAGTGTAGCCGCAGCTACTACCGTTGATGAAGGAAGCTGGTAGGTAGCTAAGGTATGTCCTCCGATGAGTAGAGCTTATAGCGAGCGTCGATTTTTTTTATTTATATGATGCCCGGTATGAGTTTTTTTCCCAGACCTTACTGGCTTCAGGGAGCATGTCTTTTTGAAGAAAAAGACCAGTGTGCTCCTGTGATGTAAGGGTTATTGCTCTTGAGAGAACACCCTCTTGCGGAGCTGGAAGCTCAGGGATTGGAATTTCTAGCAACATCATCATATCAAAAACCCTGTCATTAAAAGCTATGATGGAGTGGGGAGGGTCTTCACTATCCTGGTCCGTGTGCTCCTCGTCTGTTTTGGCAGGAACTGAAGGCTGATCCGCTTTGGTGGGAACAGAAGGCTGATCCACAACATGTGGTACCTCACTTTGGATGTAGCTATTTGCACCGCTCGTCGGAAGCACCGGCGAAAGTGGAGGCAATGGAGGCAGTGTAGAAGGAAGCTCCACTGGAAGTGGAGAAGGCACTACCGGAGCCTGCTGAGGAAGAGGAGGATGAACAGGCTGCTGCTTGAGAAGCTTAGGATACATATCCTTGAACAGATCCTTAAAGTAATCCTTCATGGGGTCTGAGTAAATGAGGACCTGGAATTTGCCAAAGAACGCGTCCTCTGAGGAAGGTCTAGGCAGAGGAGTGGGTAGAGGCCGCTCTGAAGGTGCACATCCCCAAAATTGCATTGAGGCAGGCTGCCAAGATGGACCACCACCTGCTGGGGCTACATAAACCAGCAAAGCGGACGTAGGAGAAAGTGAGACTGTGTGGCAGCTGAAACCTTGCACGCCATTCAACTGGTGACCAAAAGTGGTTTCTATTTTCTTGATTTGGTATAAATGGCTGCTCAGCCCCAAACATAGGCTCTCCTGCGCCAGCAATTGAAAAGGTTGGTTTGGAGGAGCCTGTCAAAATGGCCGCCTCTGGAGGACTGGTGGGGTTACAGCCACGTAGAATGGCGCTGCGTAAATATAAAAGAAGGACAAAAGTCATTTTTGATGCTTCAAAGTGCTCTGGTCCCATCCCGAAGGACGGAATGTCCCAAAAATATGGAGGAAAGGGGATGGGACATAGGGGTAAGATGTACTCCTGATGAGGGTCCCTTAAAAAAAAATGTATTCCTACATCCAGTGCAATTCTTTAAGGGGGATTTCTTTATTTTAGAAGCATCTTCACTGCTTACCTCAGCCATGGCCACAAGGGGCCAGGTGAAGATATTGTACTCAACGATTTCTAATACTGGCTACTAAACAGCAACTGAAAAGCCCACTGGATGAAAGAGTAAGTCCTATTCGTCCAAAAAAGTGAAGATTGTTTTGAAAGATTACAATTTCTCAGTTTTAAAAGAAAAAAGGCTCAGAGCTCTGAGGATTCCCCTAGTTACTTAGGCTGCAGTGAAAAATCTGAAGATGGCTGCCTGGGGTGGAGCTAAAGCCCTGCCACCTCAATGGACAGGAGGAAAAGGACCAAAATGAGTTGGATAGGCTGCAAATTGAGAAGCCTCTAAGGCTTTATAAGCAATGTCCATTGCTACATTATATGTGATATTTATATACCAGGGATTCTCAAGTCTGACGACGGGGAATAATTCAAGCATGTGAATCAATGAAAGATCCAATGCTAGGGAAGTATATATTTACTTACCCTCTCCAAACGCTGCTTATTCCTCACACATTTTTTCAAGTGACCTGGTAGGGACTTGGAAAATACCTCCCTACAGTGTTGCAAACCGTTTTCCGGTACCCTGGGAGGAAATGTGTCACAAGCAATACATCTGTCCCACTGAGGAGTACTCTAAATAGAGTGCACGCAGATCTGATGCTGGGAATTAATTTTCACAATAGGCACACCTTGAGAATCCAGTAGACAACTTATACCGAAGGTGGAAAGGATTCGAAATAAAAACAGGATAGAGGAAAGCTTGCTTAAAAAAAGCAGTGGTGCAGAAATCCTGTCCACACAGAAAAAGGGAGTGACGGGCAGTGCTGGAGAGTGTGTTGGCCACATGCACCTTCAAAATGTAAAGTGGAAAGCACTCTTATGGTGTAAAAGGCTCTGGCCCCGTTCCAAATTGGGGGGGGGCGGCCATACAGTATGGTGGTAAGGGAAGGTGACACATGATTTCAAGACATACAATTGAAGAACTAACCTGGTCGGGCTGAGAAAACCACTCACTTGCCCAGTCCTATGAAAGAAGATGGAACAGGCCAGTTATAGAAGAAGACTGGGAGGAAGCAGACATGCTTTCGTCAACTCCTTGGATACACAGAGAGAACACTACCTGGGAAAAGGTAGTACCTTTGCTAACTGCCATGCAAGAGTTACTTTAATGAGAAAATGCCAACGGTTCAACCAGAAGATCTGGAACTGTGTTGATAATACAATGTAGGGATAGGTCCTATCCACGGAACTTGACACCTGAGGGAAGGCGCTATCGTGAGGAACCTGAGAAAGACCATCCTGGCAGGAGTATGCGAATATAACTTGTCTGCAAATGGAGGTGAGGGGGAAACCCCATTACTGTTAAGAATATTGTGTTGAATAAATTCAAGATCGTGGCGCGATCTGTAAGTGGTTAGATGGAATCCAAGGGTGCGAAGAGACCAGAGAGACGTTTCAGAACCCCACTTCATAGACATTCAGAAACCTGAGGCAAGCCAGAGAGAATCTGAAGTTGTGAAAAGACTTGAGAAAAGCCTAAAAGAATCCAAGATCATAGAGGGACCCAAGAAGGGTGATGTGTTACAGAAACAAGAGGCTGTTGGGAGGTCTAATAAATCTGTGTTAAGCAGAGACCCTGCCAAATGCACGTTTGTGAGAACTGCCAAGAAAATAATTTGCTGTACATTGGTTTCCAGAATGGAGACAGACTTTCAAAGGTTAGGTTTATGAACACTTCTGTTGGCCACTATCTTTGGTATTTTAGTTGCTAGAACATGGCATCCCTGGAGGGACAGAAACTTAAAAGAATAGCGTCAAGACTTCAATTATTGAATTAAATGTACATTTGTGTATTAAGAATGTCCTTATTTCTAGAACAATCCTCGTGTACCTATATGCATTCATCCAGCCCAAGAACTGATCTTGTAAATTCTATTAAAAAGTTGTTAAATGAAAGTTGTGTTGTTCGTTGTGTCATTGCTCGAAATCCCCACAGGGCCTAGAACTGATCCTTGATGAACGCCCACTGGGAGGGCTGTTTGGTAGGAGGTGCAGGATACCCACAAGATGGAGAAAAAGTGGACAGAAAGTTAGGAGGACACCCAGTAGAGTATAGACCTTGAAGCCAAGGAGGAAAACAGTTTGAAGGAGAGAGGGATGATCCACAATGTTGAATACAACAGAAAGGCCTACAAGAATGGAAATGCAGGAAACCGAAAGTGGTGTGCGGTGGTAAGAGAATTGGCAACGTGGATGAGAGTAGTCTCTGTGTAGTGTTTGGAGCAGAATCCGGAATGGAGGTAGATCAGCAAGTGAGTGTGCCAGGAAATATCTGACTATGTGCTCAGATAAGACAAGCCTCTAGAGAATTTTAGCATGGTATGAGTAGGAGTATGATATGATATTTATAATGCGCTTAATACCCAGAGGTTTCTAAGCGCAGACCCAGGGATCGAACCTGTTGTGCTCCATGTCGTCTTGCTTCCAAGGCGAGCATGTTACCCATGAACTATCCTCCCGAGTACGATAGGGATACGATACGGTAGGGAAGGAGAGGCACAAATCTGTAGAATGAGTGGTTGTTGGGGTCAGCATTTGGATTCTTTAGAAGGTAAGGCTGTGGCTGTTTTGTAACTGGCTGAGAAGATACCATTTGAGAGAAGGGTTGAATAATGTGGCGAGGGGCAAGTTACTTAATTTGTGGGGCAAAGGGATCCACTAGAGCGCAAGATGGGGTGGGAGAGCCAAGGATGGGTAGAAGAGAGTGTGGGGAAGATTGGAGAAGTGAGAGAGAAAGAAGGATAGACACAGTGGCCCTTATTTTAGTAATTTTACTGGAGGTGGACGTATGGGCTGCACATTTCACCACAGCGACAGCCAATGGGAGCTTTAGTACTTTAATGAGCTTGCCCAATAGGGACGCATGTTGCACTGGAGTGCCGTCTGCGCATAGGAAACCCCTCATTTTCCAACGTGAAAACCCTGCATGTACGGTTGTTGTCACGTAGGCAGAGTCAGAATACACTGTCACTTCCTCATCTTCAAATCTCTGAAGCATGGCGATGAGCACTACTAATTCTGCAGCCTGCACTGAACTATGTGAAAGCAATCTCGAACTCGTCACTACTTCGAATTCATCATTCTTTTGTTAACTTAACTATTGCCATCCCAGTATGCCTTTCACCTGTCATTTGATCAATTTTCGAAGAACCATCAATAAAGAGAACTCCCCCCCCAACCCCGTACGAGAGCCTTTTCTCTAACATGGAGAATATCATCATAGAATTTGGTATATGGTGTGCAGTCATGTACATAGTCCCCCTTTTCTACTAACTCTGCTATAAATGTTGCTGGATTCACTATTATTGGCAGAGGGAGAGGTGCAAACAGAGAGGTTCTTAGTTGGGGGGGGCACGTCCTAGAGGTTACTTGATAGTTTGTGAGAGTGCAAGCAGAGATAGGAAACCAGGTTAAGTGTAAAAGAAGGATTTGGCTGTATCAAAAGCTGTGATCAGGGTCAGTAGAGTCTTGCAGCCAGCATGGAGAAAGGGGGAAATCGATCTCTGCGCCAGCAGTGTAAGTAGCGATGTATGGTTTTCCTCAGCTGTTGCATGGATGGGGAATTCCACGGTTGAGCAAGTGGGTGGGTGGGGTAAAGGCATGGACATGGTATGAGGTGTTGATTTGGTTGAGGTAGAGGCATCATGGAGTCAGGCCTCAATTTTCTATTACATTTTGTTTCTAAAAAATATATATCTAATGGTTTTATAATGTGTTATGCATTTGGATGATTCACCTCTAAGGGAAAACAATAAAAGTCAGTGAATACATTAGAAGTATTACAAGAAAAGTCTTGGTAAGCACCATTCCTCTGTAAATTGTCGAAGCCATTTTGTAGTCTGATCAAAGTATATTGGCATTTTCTTTGTACCCAATATTCGAGAAAATTACATAGGGTGTTTAACAAAGCCACCCAAGTAAAATATAAAAAAAGGAGAAAAAACAGGATCCCCATAGCGGAAGAAACAAAGTGCACAGTGGGAGCATCGGCTTGTGGTCCTTTGTCAGTGCCCCACCATCTGTGACAGGCAGAAAAAGCAGACCCCAGGCATCCATAGGAGTTGGTGAGACCCCTAGCCGCTAAAGCTGAAGATGGAGAACCTCATAGCAGAGGAGGTGCTGCACCGGACAACCAGCAAGACAACCAGGTAGCGGGAGAGGTAATGATTGACTACGTTGGGACTAAATGTTAGCCCAGGACACAGCACATTCCAGTAAAGCTGTGATGGAGGCAAATGGAGGAAGGAAAACTGGGAATCTTGAACCACCAGTGAAATGGACCTAAACAAAATGCAAAGGACAGGTTGACATCCCAGCAAGAAACCAACTTAGACCAGAATGTTCACCTGAAAGGCCAGAAAGACCCAGAGTTGTCGTTCCCCAGTGAAGAATGGGGCAGAATGGAAGATGGCCAACCTGCAGCGCCATCAAAGTAGTTGTCAGGATACAGTAGATAGACGACCCGCCCCTGCTTTTCCAAGAGCTGGCAAAAGAGGTTACAAGAGGCCTGCTACATCTGCAAAATGAAGGGGGTAATCCGCAAACAACCCCAATTTTAGTAATTGAACGCACCTTGCCAGAATTCGCTGAAAGAAATTGCTCATCCCACATCTACACATCAACTCCAAGATCCTTGTAAACAAAGGGTTGTGGCAATGGTTACTAGACTGTGGAAGGGTTCAACCAACCAAGAGGCACCGTCCCTGCACAACTTGTGAAAAACCACAGACATCCAGAAAAAAGCACCAATCTGGTGGTTAGGGGACCCAAATAAAGACAGGGAAAAGTTTGAAGATGTCCTGTCAAGGGAAGTACCCAGTTTCCATCTAACTGACCGGCCAGCGGAAAGTGGGGGTATGTGAGGAAGTCCGATGCCTGGCTGTGGTAACCAGGTCGGAGTGGCTCTAGGGGGCAGGTACCTCCCTGAACCAATGCAAAATGTGCTCAGGAGCTGAATGGGGGATTTCCCCCGGTCACCTCTCCATGGTCTCCACCACATGGCAGGTGTCAGTCATATAGTGCAGAACCGCCCCCTAAATGTGACCAATTTTATGGAACACAGCAGATCCCCTCCCACACTATTAAAACCTCACAGTAGGTAATTGCCAGGCCCCCCGTAGCCCTGGGGAACCGCCAACACACTTTATTTCAGGATTCACAGACACAGACCTATTCACAAACTCTCCAAAATGCCACCAACACTATGGGATTCCTGAAAATAAGCTCATAGGACCCCCAATTGTACTTATCAGACCAGCAGCAACACCCAACTTGTCCCTTGCACATACTGCACTTTCAGCCCCTCCATACACATGAAGATGACCACAGTATTGATATAGGTTTTGTCTGGATCCCTTCCAAATCGTGGGATCCCAGGGAGCTTAACCAATCACAGAGCCTAGAGCCATTGGTGCAGACCCTGATGATAGTCTCGCTGAGGGGGATCTCCCTTTACAAGTCAGGCAGCCCAGCCTGGTAGCGTGGGTATAGGAGGAGGCCCATATTTGAAGAGGCTGGCAACTGCTGGAGACAGAAGAGTCTGGAGCGACTGAGGAGCTAGGAGAGGTGACGGCAATAGAAAGGAGGAGGTGGTTCCAGCCAGGGCAGATGAAAGTGGTTAAAACAAGAGGCGGGGTGGTAAGAGGATATAGTGTTGCCAGTAAGGAGGTCGGGTGGTTGTGGTGTCAGTAGGGACTTGGAGGTAAGAAGAGGTGGCAATGGTATCATTAAGGAGGATAATGTGACAAAAGGCAGGAGTTGGTGGTCCGAGGAAGGCTGTGGATGCACATATTAGGTGGTATTGCTGAGAAGGAGGGGGAGTTTCCAGTAGGAGGTGGGTACCCAAGTAAGGAAGAGGTGAGTGCAACAGGAGATGGTGGTTGAAGCAAAAAGGTAGAGCTGGTCAAATCAGGAGGACGTGGTGTCAGCAACAAAGAGGAGGTGACCACATTAAAATGAGGTGGGGCATTTGAGGGGGAAGAGTTGACTACATCACAAAGTGATTATGAAAGTGAAGAGAAGGAGAGGTGGTTTCATGAAGAGGATTGATGAAGAAAAGGGGTCGAGGTCACCAACTGATTATGGTACAGATTAGGAGAAGGAACCAAAGGTGGCTTGAGGTTGCAAGGAAAGATGAGGGAAGAGGAGGGACAGAGTTTATTGAGGAGTTGCGGGAAGAGGAGGAAGAACTCAATCTCAGACATGAAGTAACACCAGCTGAAGGCGACAGAGAAAGTAGTAGTGGAAGTGGTGCTAAATTCACAAGTGCTATAACAGGAAGTGAAAAAGCGCTGAATAATGACACATGGTATCGTACCAAAATTACGAGAAAATAATTAACAAATGCACGTTTACTGAGCATTCGGCAGTAAAGGAAAATGACGAATTCCCATTATACCGTAGAAGGGGAGCGGGGGTTGCAAGTGTGTTTTCCGCTCCCCTTCCACGGTATAATGGGTTTGAGGGGGTGTCCCCTGCATACATTAAATGAAAAGCAGGGGACAAATGAAGAAAATCCCAAAAGCTAGAGTTTGAAAATACAAACAAGTCAGCTTTGCAATTTTGTAACTCAAGCTTTTGGGATTCATTTTTTAACATAGGTTCAAGACACATACCTAAATCATAAGAGCAGGAGGGGTCTTGTGGGCCAGGTTGTTTGTCGGCTGGTTACAACGTTTTCAGGGGGGCGCAAGGGGGTCAGGAAGGACAGTGCAGATTCAGAAAGGTCCTATAGGAAGAATCAGGAGTGGTCCAGAGAAGAGCAGTCCTGACAGACTACCTTTTGCTGACACTCCGCTGGTAGCACTTCATGCTAGATTTCGTGGTAGATAGTCTTGGGGTAAGGGTCAACAGAGAACATTGGATGCCTTCAACTGACTAATGGACTGTAACTTGCCCACAAGGGTGGAGGGAACCACTCGTGAACCAGCACCCTGCAAGACCTTTTGACAGGAGCCCAAGGTCAGAGGGGCCTGAGAACCCTGGAAGGAACTGGAGCAGGATGTTATGGGACCGCTCAGGGTTGGAGAGAATCTAGTACGAATTAAGGGCAACCATCCCGAGCATTTTATTTTGAGTTAATGAATCCCAGTTCAGTTGGTCCACCTTGTAACCAAGTCACAAATAACTTGACCCCAAAGTATTGGCGTTTTCATGGTCGCAAGTATGCAACACAACAGGTGATAAAAGCTTATCCACTGGTGTGGTTAAAATATAGAAATTCCTTCCCATAAGCTTGTGTCACGAGTTGACACACACAAGTTAGCCAAGACCACAAAAAGAACACTCTTTCAGAATTAATATAGCCACAGTTTGTTCACACCTCAGTTATCACCTAGTCTACTTCTCTTAGGCATCCAGAGTTCACGTAAGTTGTGGCAATTAGTGCTATGCAAAATAAAAAATTAAAGTCAACTGTAATGTTGAAGCAATATATGACGGATCAAGTGGCAAACACTTGATGAATCATGGTTTTCACTCTAACAGTATTGCTACCCAATAACGGAAACCAATAATGTTTGATTTTAGTTTGTTTAATAATTAATCCATTCAGAACTGCAATGATTGATTTCCGGAAGGAAAACTAAAGATGTAGTCTATTGCACAGAGTGGGTTTCAGAGAAACCTGAGCAGTCCCAGGACTACAACAACATACAGAGTGTTACATTATTGGCACTAGAAAAGAGCATGACAAGACAAAACACGTGAAAATAAATAAACACTAGAATAAAATGTTTGCAACAGACCCAAATATGTGCTCTCTTACAAGACTGTGAATATAGAGCCTAGAGCAAACCATGAGAAAGTCACTGACAAAGGACATCAAATAAAAAATCTAGTTTCTGAACTGCTGTTTAAGAAAGGCCGGTCCATAAATATAGAATGTCAACAGCAGCATTTTGTTTTCAGCCAGTCCTAGTATTATTGCAAGCTTCAGGAAAAGAAAGATTTAAAAGAAAGAAAAAACATCAGTTTTGTTGGCCTGCCGATCTCAGTAGGTCTTGGAGGTAGCTGGCATGCAGGGTTCAGTAGGTTGGCAGCGCCACAAACACTCCTGTTTTTCATTTCTTCCTTTTCGGATGTTATCATTAAAACAACATGTAGATGGCAGCTTAGGAAGCAAGACCCAGCAGAAAGCCTCCCACAAATCCACTGGATACTACTATGTTCTGTTTCACAAATTCGGTGGACTGTAAAAAAAGAAATAGGGAACACTGATTTATACAACTAATACAAATAAAACTATAAGTCCTGTGAAAGTCTCTAACCAGTTTATCTGCTTGTTGAGAGAATATTGTTCAATATAAAACAGTATGACTACACCACTGAGCTACTGCATAGAAATATGAGATCAAGTTAATGTAGAATTACTAAATCCACAGCTTAACTTGAAGTGCTTACTTTGTTAGCAACTGTCTCCAATTCTGTATTTGGAGCGACTTTGTGCCACATGAATAATTATGCAACACCAGGAATGAGCATGGTACACCAATTCTAAACTGGTACATTATTTATATCACAACGTAAGTGAAAGCAACTTCTAGGCCACATGATCTGAAAAGAAAGTTACAATCTAAACTGAAGCAGAAGCACACTTTAGAAGACCACTGATAACCTACAAATGTAAAAGAACTAGGACATAAAACATTATAGGAAGTTGCAATTCTTTCATTCCCAATATTCTGTTTCCTGAACATCTAAACGTAAACGCTACTTCAGCATATCCAGTGGTTTGTGTCGCTAAACAGCTGTTATACAAGAATTTAAGTCTTGAATGGTGAAAGTCTTGAACGGAGGAAACGGCAGAGCTAACCCAGTCAAACACCCCTCCCCAAGATCTATTCCCATCCCAGCTGACTGCTTGCAGACTTTCCTCAAAGCTGAATGCAGATGTGGACAAGGTGACCCGGAGTAGTGAGGCACCAGGAAATGGCCTGGAGAGCGATCGTGCCATATTACCCATTCTGTGGATTCCCAGTTACCCCTGACCAAGCATGACTCCGGGGTTGTTTTGGGGCAGTGCATTGACCATCCAGTAACAATGCCGATATCCAGATAAAAGATGTCTTCCTTGGCAAACGGAGCGCTCAAATTTATCTGCCTGCCCCAAATTCCAAACCGCATTTTTCTCCTCCCCACATCCAAGTCACATGGCAACCCAATTTACAATTATCATCCAGTACATCTCGTAAAACAAAGCCCCAAAACAATTACCCTATGTGATAATGCCATCTCCTCCCACACCTTAACACACCACAAGACAATCCCTTTGGGCTGGATCTTACATCCTATGATCATTTTCTTTCATTTACCCCATGTTCCATTTTATTGCTGAGCAAACAATTGCAGCACACTCAGCTTAGAGGGGCATGAAAGTTCTGATTTCTCATGAAAAGTGTTCTAACAACAGAGTCCATGTGTCCCAAAGATAACATTTCTTTAATTGAATGTCGCCTCATAATAACTCCATTGCCATCTCCAACCATAACTTTATCAACCATTTGCTTGTAGACTGCACTTCCTGCTTCCCCAGTCTGGTCCTAGTGTTAATTTTACTTTTTAGAAAACAGCAGTAATCAACCGTTCCTTGGTGTGTGCAATGGATAAATGGTCTTAATTGGTTTGCCTGGTATTATTACTGGGCCCCAAGGAAACTCCTTTCCTGTAACCTCGGGGATCAGTTGTCAGACTTCTTGACAAGAGGAATCTAGATGACGATGGACCCATCAAACATTTAATAGGGATCGTTTCTCTCCACATCCCCACCAGCATCTGTAAGAAATATCTGCCTTTAATAGCATGCAATCTAAGGGCATATAATGGGTCGGGTGGGGTGGGGAATAGGGAATAAATAATAGGGGCGGCGGAGCTAAAGGATAGGGGCCCCCCCAAATAAAATAAAATAAAAACTTCGATGAGTTAATAGCACTACCAGACTAAATTAGCTGCAAATTTCCAAGTCTTTAAAAAAAATACATACTTTCAATGTAATAGTTGCCTTTTCGCTTAATTGATTTCAATTTGTAAGGTAGTGACCCGATTTCTGGCCTTTGGCATCTTCCTATAAATTTGCCTATAGCCCAATGCCCTGCAGTTAAAGTCCCATTGTTTAATGGGACTTTAATAAATACTTAAAAAGTAAGGTCTTTTAGAAGATTCTCCCTCACTCTGCCTTTGCAGACGGCTCGAATCAATGTTGCTATTACACAAACTATGACCAAAGCTTTAAAAGCATCCCACATATTGCTGGATGTGCTACCTTGCGGAGAGTAACACTGAAGAATTCTCTTACATATGTTCAGATATCCTTACCATCTCATCTCACAAGACATATTGTTGGATCGTCTACGACCTCTGCTGGTTATTGGTTCTAGTAAGCTCAAGAGTAATCACAAAGGGGCTGTGATATCATAAAAGGTTTGGCTCAATAAGAGTATCCCTCACCTGAGGTATCAGTGAAGCATTTACTAAGAAATAACACTTTATTTAAGCGTCTTATATACGTGTGGAAATAACATAGTCCCTCTGCCCTTAGGTATGGTACCTCCAAGCACCCGTTAATCCCATGTTTTCAATCGTTACAGTTATCTCATTGAACATCATGTTACTGATCTCTCTGGGACTCCCTGAATGGTTATACTCTGGCTCCTATTGAGAGTTCAAAGCTCCCCCCCATAGCGACTTTAGCACATGCATTCTCTTTCACCTTATCTAGCTATGACAACAGAAAGTGGCATTGCACCTCTTAAGACGAATACAGAGAGGATACATTATAAGCCTTGTTGGCGATTGCTCCCTTAAGGTGATAAATCTGCCCCCTTGTCTGTAATCAGTTCACTAACAGTTAAGGAACGATGTTTACTCAACAAAATAGCAACAACTGCCTTTAACGCCGCTAAAGTCTGCTCAACAGTTGAATACGATTTATTCCACAATCAGTGTTGGTCATTTTTTACTAGGTGGGTCTCTTGTAAGAAAGCAATCTCGGGGCGTGGTGAAGGCAAATATGGCATATTACTCCTTCCCTGGTTGCCTGACATAATCGAAAATGCAGGAGTTTGTTTCGTATGACCCTGAGCTCCATGTGGGTGTCTTTTCGCCATTCAGTGGAACCTGCTACCAGACAATCGGGCAAATGAAGAACGGGCACCCTTCCGTTAAGATAGCACTGCTTGCAGCGACTTTGTCCGAGTGGGCCAAGTGGGACGCCTTGGAAGACAAGCCGGAGGATGGGGAGAATCCGGATCCAAGGCCTTCCCCCTGCTGTGCAAGATGAGGACCTCCCTGAGTTTGTGGCAGACCTTTTCCGCTTCATCTTGGACCTAACAGCGGATACTGAGATCGAACTGGACTGGGCCCATCAGACAAGGAACCGGATATCCTCGCCCCAAGGCAGACCACCTGATATGCTTTCCTGTGTGCACTTCTTTAAGTTGAAGGAGCGCATAATGACTAAGGCAAGAGCCTTACCTATAATTGTCTTCCGCACCCTTTCCCTGTACCAAGACCTGGCCTCTGCTAGGTTGGCACAGCGCAGGCCACTCAGGCACTGCTAGAGTGGTTGCACAGCAGAGAGGTGAACTCTCGCAGGGGGATCCACACAGCTCTTCACTTGACATACAAAGGAAACGATGAGTGGTGCGGACGCGAACGGTGGTGGAGGGTAGGGGTACCGATGTTGAAAGGGAGAGCTCTGGGACCACACGTGAGGGGGCACAGAAAATGGTTGCAGGTGGGGAGAGGGAGGAAAGGGAAAGGTCCGGTCAGGAACACCTGATTGGGGTTGTGGCCGGTGGCATGGTGATCTGATCTGGTGGGATCTCTTGGGATGGGTTTTCATGGCCTCTAATAATGAACAAGCTGTGCGAGTTTGGGCACAGTTGGGGTGGGTACTGTTGAAAGGCGATGAGTAGCCTTCCAAGTCGGTATCCCAATCAGGTTAAGTTGGATGACTGACTTACATCTTTGTTTATGTATGGTTTATTATGGGGCTTTGGGAGGGTGAGGGGGGTGATAGGGTACAAGTTACAAATGTCTATTGTGGATCTGGCATTGGATTTGTTTTATTAGGAAGATACACTTTGGGAAGTGATGGCCAAGGGGCTGCAGCACTGCCAGTGGGGACGCAATGGCTGAGGAAGAGGTACACCTGGGTGGGGGGGGACCTCATCCGGCTGGGCAGGTGGAATGTGCAGGGGATGAACTCCCAGATGAAAAGGAAATCCGTTCGGAGGTAATTAGGGGACCGATTTACTTGCGCAGTATGAGAAACGTCTTCGAGCCAGGGCATTTCTGAGACAGTTCTTTGCTTCAGTGGGTGAAAAGAAGCAGGGAATGGCGATTTTGGTGGGGGAGCAAATCCCATGCTCCAAGGTTAAGGTTCTACGAGATCCCCAGGGAAGATTCACGTGTCAAGGGTTTACTAGGGGAATGCATGCTTACGTTGGTTTCTATATATGCCCCTAATTCTGGGCAGGGGGTGTTCTTGGAGGATTTTCTTTTACAATTGAGGATAGTGCTCCTTGATGTGTGCTCTGCCTTTTTTACACGGTCAACCATTGTATCCTATTGTGCGGATTGAACACATTGAGTGATTGGAACGGATAGAGTGAATGAAATGGAGAGCTGGTTGACTGAGTCTACTGGTCAGAACGAACGGATGGAATGGATGGAGCAGACAGAGCGGATGGAGCAGACGAAACAGATGGAACTGAGCGGACGTACTGGTTGGAATGCATGGAACGGATGGTATAGATGGAACAAAAGGAATAGATGGAACGAATGGAAGTTGGAACAGATGTAGCAGATGGGAACGGAAGAAATGGATGAAGTAGATAGAACGGATGGAGAGGATGGAACGGATGGAGTGGAGGAACGGATGGAGTGGAGGAACGGATGGAGTGGAGGGAACGGATGGAGTGGAGGGAACGGATGGAACAGATGTAACGGATGGAGTGGAGGTAACAGATGTAACGGATGTACGGAGGGAACGGATGGAACAGGGATGGAACGGATTTAACAGGGATGGAACGGATGCGGTGGGGATGGAACGGATGCGGTGGGGATGGAATGGATGGGGGATAGAACGTATGAGGGGGATAGAACGTATGGGGGATAGAACGTATCGGGTGGGGATGGAACAGATGGGGTGGGGATGGAACAGATGGGGGTGGGGATGGAACGGATGGGGATAGAACGGATGGGGTGGGGATGGAACGGATAGGATGGGGATGGAATGGATGGAGTGGGGATGGAACGGATGGACTAGATTGAACAGATCGATCGTGTATGGAACGGATGGAGTATGTAACAGGAAGGAACCGACGGAGTGGATGGAACCGACGGAGTGGATGAGTTGATGGAACAGATGGAACGGATGGAACAGACTGACTAGATCGAACAGATCGATCGTGTATGGAACGGACGGAACCGACGGAGTCGATGGAACCAACGGAGTCGATGGAACCAACGGAATGGATGAGTGGATGGAACAGATGGAGTGGATGGAATGGATCGAACGGATGGAGTGGATGAGTGGATAGAACGGATGAGTGGATAGAACGTATGGACTAGTTAGAACAGATGGAGTGGACAGAGTGGACGGAATGGATGGAACGGATGGAGTGGATGGAACGGACGAAGTGGACGAGTGGATAGAACAGATGGAGTAGATGGAACAGATGGCGATGATGAAACAGACAGAGTGGAAGGAACACACAGAGTAGATGGTGGGGATGGAACAGATAGAACAGATGAGTAGATTGAACGAATGAGACGAACAAGCAGATTGAACGAATGGAAAGGATGAGAAGACTTAACAAATGGAACAGATGAAAAGGATGGAATAGATGGAACGAATCTAGTGGATGGAACGAATGCAGTGGATGAAACGGATACAGTAGACGGGACGGAACATATGGAGTGGATAGGAACAGATGGAGTGGATTGAACACAGTCGATGGAACGGAGCGGATGGAACGGATAGAGCGGATGGAACGGACAGAGCGGATGGAACGGACAGAGCGGATGGAACGGACAGAGCGGATGGAACGGACAGAGCGGATGGAACGGACAGAGCAGATGGAACGGACAGAGCAGATGGAATGGACAGAGTAGATGGAACGGACAGAGTAGATGAACAAATGGAGTTGGGTGGAACACAGGGAGCGGATCGAATGAATAGGAAGGATGGAACAGATTGAACACATTCAAATGATGAGGACGAAATGGGTCTACGGAATGGATGAAGTAGATCATGTGGATAAAGGGTCGAGTGGATGGAATGGATAGAATGACTATTAGATTAAATAGATGTAACAGACGAAATGGATGAACAGATGAATTGGAATTAACAGAGTAAATAAAACGGATAGAATAGATGGCACAGACGGAGTACTCGATCTCGAGCACTTTACTAATAACCACCATATCACACCACGCTTACTCTCTGCTATACACCACTACTCAACTAGAACACAGCAATACTATGACACATTCGGTATAGCTGTTCTCATACCAACACCCGCCACATACTCCTCCTCATCCTAATTAAACACAGCTAGCACACACCGCTACCTTATGCGTCTCCTCCGGCCTAACGCAGCCAGAAATCAGTCTGGGTGTCCACCCTCCAGAATTGAACACATACAACTGACCACCCCACTAAGAAGCAGCAATCATGCAACTGCCACAATGGCTGCACACATATGCAGTGCACCTACGCACCCTATGACTCTCTCTCTCTACTGACTTGAACTACAGTTCCCGAGGGTGTTCAACCTACCAGCGCTTTGAGATCATACCAATGATACATAAGGCGCTATATAAATGCCAAATAACATAACATCCTCATTAAACAGTTACATGAAACCTTTAGCATCATGGACCAGGCACTGGACTAGCTGACCTATTTTCCTCACTAACCGCCCTTCCCAGCTGCAACTGGGCCGTTTGTACTCCACCACCTCACTGTCTAACTGCAGAGTACCCTAGTGTCTATCCTACGATTGTGTCTCTTCAATATCTATTTCATCCCTCTGGCTCACCTGATGTCCTCCTTTTTTTTTTCATTTACAGTGTTATGTTAATGACACACCGCTTTCCTTAAACTTCCCTCAACTAATTTCTTCTCCTAATTTTTTATCCCTGATAGTTTGACCGCCCTCGAGGAATTGTGTGAGGCAAACGATCTCTGTCTCAATGCATGCAAAACAGAGATCTTTCTTATTATGACATGTGTTCCCTATTTTTCTCCTATCCTCTGCCCGCCCTCTTTGGACCCTCTACTCTCACCATCCTGTGAGGCCAAAAACCTTGGGGTGATTTTTAAGTTCTCTCTCCTTTAGTCCGTACATTTTGGAGCTTGTAAAGAAAGCCCACTTTTAGCTTCACCTCCTTATAGGCATTCTACCATTCCTCACATTCCCCCAGAAGCTCAATGTCTCTAGAGCCCTGGTCCTCTGTAGGATGGACTACTGGAACAGCGTCTTCCTTAACCTCCCCCTTTGCTGTCTACGCCCCCTTTGGGTAATCTAAAATAGGGCTATAAGACTTATCATTGGCTTCAATCCCAAGGATCGTTTCGCTGCAACCCTAAAATGTGTACATTGGCTCCAGGTGGTTGCAAGGATGAAATTCAAGATCCTCTGTATCATTGACAAGGCTTTCTGGGGTCTGGGACTGCAATATCTCCAACTTTGTCTCCCTAAATACTGCCCTGCAAGAGGCCTCCGCTCCTCTAACTCCATTCTCTGCTTTTCAAATGCTTTTTGAAACAGAGAGCGGGAGGCATGTCCCTCGCTTTGGCTGGTGCCTCTCTTTGGAACAGCCTTCCTGCTCCTCTTATACTTCAGCTGGACTTCCTTAAGTTTTGGAAACTTTTAAAAACTCTGCTTTCCCTTTCCAAACTCATACCACTACCCCTGAGACTAGTGGCCTGGTGCCTCATGAACCTTGCAGGTTCCAAGCCCTATATCTAGTCAAAAACAGTACATCCACTCCCCTTCAGTACTTCAGTACTGCCCTTGCGGGTCTACCGCCTGGCGGCTGTGCACACTACCCTTGGGACTCCTCTGCCCCAGCATTTAACCAGTGGCCTCTCACCTTGACATCTCTTGGCACCTTCCTTCTGGGCTCCTATCAGCGCTTGGCAATCCCTACTCCCCTTTCCATTCATGCGCTTCTCTTACTGCACAATACATATGTGCATTTATAGCAGCAGTGTGTTCAATTTATTTGGATAAGAAAGGGAAATACAGATGCAAAAGATTTCTAAAACATTCTTAAGTGGCAGTTGGTATGTGGAAGTTGAATGTGTTGATAGGGTTATATGTAGAGTTTGGTGGATTGGTGGATAGATGTGTGACTGTTTGAAAGCAGGCAATGAGGGAATGTTACAAATATAACACTAAAAAGGGTAGAAGGGCTGTCTTATGCGATGATGTGCACATGCCATTCAGGTTTTTTAATGATGCATGGCCTGGAGAAGGGACTGCAGAGACCTAGGATAGTCATGAAGGTCCATGGATTATGGACCTTATTGTATGCTAGAGAAAAGTACTTGGGACAGAAAATTGTAGATGGAATCTATATGCTTATTCTTTTTTTTACTTCCATTTCTTAACTGAGAAAGGTGGTTCCTTTTGTTGGGTGTTTTTTGCAGGAGAGATTAGGAAGTAAGGTGGGGAGGGAAGTAAGTGTAGGGGCACCGACCACAGATATGGAAGGACAGGTGAACTGGTAAAGATGGTGGGCGTGTGTTAAATCTAAGGTAGTGTGCAGTGTTTCTCACGCTCCTTGATTACAGCCTTTAAAGCACTATGAAACTGCTCCCCCCTGCAGAGTGGTGTTGTCTTGGAAGGATATGGATCAACAGCCTATTTAATGGCTTGCAAGGTAGCTGGTGAGATTCTGTACCCTACAGGGGTAGCCTGTGTGGTAGCAGTATTGGGTGAGGAAGATGAGGTAGAGGAAGACAGCCTACTACTTCCTGAGAAAGGAACAGCCTTTCTCAGAGCATCCCGGTGGTTGGATTTGATGTGCCGGCGAATGGATGTGGTCCCGTAGGAGTACTGGCCAGGTTGTCCGTGACTGAGAAAAATGCATTTGACCTTGGTAGCCTTAACCTTTGGTACACCCCCAATGGTGGTAAAGAAATGCCACACCCATGATTCTCTCTGGGTGCTGGAGATAGGCATTTCCTCTATCTCATCTTCCTGGTCCTCTTGATTCTTTTCTGCATGATTGCGTCCTGGGGAGGAGGAATGGCCATGGCAGATGCCATTTTTTAAGTTAAATAGCAGTTGTGCTAATATTCTTCCAAGCATGTGTTCTCTCCTGGATTGCAGATGGAAAATCAGTAAGAATAGGTCAAGAAGCTGTGCTAGGGTAAATATTGAGCTAGAAACCGTTATCAGCTGAAAATCCAGTTTTGAACTGTTTACAAAGCACAGCGCCGTTTGCGAACACGTCATCACACCGTGCGCGCAGTCACGTGACACTGTCCCGAAAGTCTGTGATGATGTCAGACTTTCGCGAAAGTCGCCGATCCAAAAACAGTGGAAAAAGTTGCAGACAGTTCATAGAAGTGTTAGAAATGTTGCTAGAAGGTGGGGAATGACACAGTTTTAAGGTGAAACCTTCTAGGTTGCCCAAAAGGGCTGCTATATTGGGGCTAAGTATAATATAAGGAAGTTGTAGCAAATTAGGGTGCACTGGTAAAAACCCATGAAATTCAGTGATAAAACATTGTAAAGGGACGTTATGGTTACAAGCAAAACCAAAAACCCCCAGAAATTCACCAGTTATGTTAAGCTAAGCAACCAAGACTCGCACCACCACCTTGCACTGCTAACACTAAAACCCATCACAAATGCAATTTATGACATCACTGATGACATCAAATATTAAACTGTGATAAAAAGTTCCTACAAGGGGTTGTGTTTACAATGTTGGTAGCAAGATATCAGAGGTTATTACGAGACCTATTAAGAAGTATTTCAAGTATTAAAGAATGTGCTTGTCTAAACAAAATATTATATTGGAGTGTTTTGTTAATACAGGAACGTAATCATACATACACATAGGCAATGGCTGTAGCATGCACCATAGAAGTGCAATATTTTTTATATGGTAATTTTCGATAGTAAGATGATGAATGCTACCTTAGCAGAGTTTTGAGTAATGTTAAACATGGAATAAATAGCTAACAATTCAAGACTTACTACACACTTGTGTTAGTACAAACAATACATATGAAGACCCACAATGCATACAAATCAGAGGCACATACAGGGAAACTAAAGTAAGGAAGAAAGAAACAACATCACCAGAAAATGTCAATAACATTAAAGTTCATCTTCATGTATACAAAAGAATTGTGTGTTTGAGGCCTGCTTTATTGCCCAGTGTATGTGCACCACGAGCTCACACTAAACCCCAAGGAAAGTACTTTAAGAACATACAACAAAGGTTAATGTCTAGATATATAGCACCTTTTGAATTGTAATATTTTAACTGTCAGTGAACAAAAACACCTGGCCTAGCTATATCAGTGAACAAAAACAAGTGGCCTAGATATGTGATGTCATCAGCGATGTCATCTTTGATATCCTTGGTGTTACTGTTAGCAGTGCACTGTGGTGGCACAAGTTATGGTTGCTTAGCTTACCATAACTGGCACAATTTTGGGGGTTTTAGGTTTTACTTGTAAACAAAGATGTCCCTTTAACAAAGTTTTTTCACAGAAGTTTCATAGGTTTTATTAGTGCAAATGAACCATAACGTCCCTTTAACAAAAATGTACCACTGAATATATATGGGATACATTACTCAACATAATCGTATTTCTGGTGCTTTTATCCACTTGCTCTGCATAGACCCACATCTAGAGTCACAGAGTTGTTTTCGAAACTCAAAAACAGACATCAACAGGTCGAGTTTAGTAATGCCATCCCTAGTGTGACATGTACTGTACCCATGGTCCTTCACGCATCGAGTTCCCTCTGTTTGTTTCTGATATGAGGTTGCATGAAGTGTAGCGCAAGCACAGATGTGATAAAGCAGAAACAGTGATAACCCAGAAAATATCTATGCACCTTCTACTCCAGTAGGGGCGGAAGGGTGGGCGCATGTGAATCTAAGCAGATACAAGCACCCGAAATATGATTACGGTGAGTAATGCATACCTTCTGTAGCTTGTGGATCTGCTTAGATCACATGCTCTGCATAGTTTAGCGAGCAGTATCTGGAGGAGGTGGGAAGTTAGAAGGTACAGCGGCTAAGAGATGTTTTAGGACCGCTTGTCCCATCTGTGAATCTGCTTAAGAGTGTATGTCAATGCAGTAATGCTGTGTGAACGTATGGCTGGAACTCCATGTAGCAGCCTTGCAGATGGCATCTAGAGGGATGTTTGCAATGAAAGCTAGGGTAACTCCTGCACCTCTGGTAGAGCGTGCCCTAGGGGTGAAAGGTAAGACTTTCTTGGATAGGGAATAGACGAGCTGCATGAACTTGAATATCCATCTGGAAATGGTGTTCTTGGATATGTAATCACCCTCTCTACCAGGCACTATGGAAACAAAGAGCTGGTATGTTTGCCCTAGAGGTTTCTTTTGTTCACATAGTACAAGACCAGCCTATGTACATCAAGTGTATGGAGGCTTCTTTCTGCTGAGTTTGATGGGTTTTGAAAGAAGGTAGAAAGTTCGATGGATTGGTGTACATGGAACTTTGAAATGAACTTAGGTGAGAACCTAGGATATGCTTGGAGGACAACATTGTCCTTGTGTATAATGAAAAAGGGGTATTGTACGGACAAAGCCTGTAGCTCACTGATTTGTTTTATGGAGGTGATCACTACTAGGAATGTCGTCTTGTAAGCAAGTTTTCCTAGGCTGGCCTTGTGCATAGGCTCAAAGGGTGGACCCATGACCTTGGAGAGCACAACATTGTGATCCCAACCATGAGGAGGGTTGGAAGTTGGGGGGTATAGCCTCTTCACCCCTTCCGTGAATGCCTTAATAACAGGGACTTTCCACCAGGACACTTTATTCTGTGAGGTGGTGCAACGCGACAGGTCCGCCAGATGCACCTTTATGCAATTAAATATTAGGCCAGAGTCTAGTAGGTAAAGCATGTAGTGTAGAATGTTGGTTGGAGAGCATTCCATTGGGTTTAGTGATTGTGATGTGCACCATATCACAAATCTCTCCCACTTATTAAAATAGCAGTGTCTGTTGTTGGGTTTTCGTGCCTCTTTAAGGATATCCATACACCTTTATGGAAGATTTAAGTGGCCAAATTCTATGACTTCAGGAGCCAAGCTGCCAAATTCCTGGGTTGTAGGCATGGGTGGAGGGAAGCCCCTTTGTGTTGTGTCAACATGCTGTATGGGCACGGAAGCTTGATTGGGTCACACATCGCCAGTTTGAGAAGATGTGGGAACCAAGGCTGTCTCGCCCACATAGGAGCAACCAGGATCAAAGTTAAAAGTGTATACAGGTACAATCCTAATCAGAAAGCGCTCAGGTCCCTGTGAAATAATGACAGTTGCAGGCTGCTTATACCAAAGGCTAGACCACCCGTATGGGCCTAGAAATAAAGCTAACAGTATGAGATAATTGGGTATGGTATATCTGCGCTCGTCCCAAAAAGTTGTCTTATAGTTAATCAATCCATTAATTCTTCTGATCACTTTAAACCAAATGTTTTGTTTTATTGGACTCCAAATAAGGTATTCAGTCGACACGTGTTCGCCCCTTATGGTCGTCCTCAAGGCTGTATGTTCTCTGTATACGGTATTAACCATATCCAATTCAACATGTTGTGTTGGAACATGTGATTCCTCCTTCTCAAAGTTGAAGATTACGCATCCGCCCGTAACTCTTATTCGCATTGATCATATTGTCTGTGTCCAGCTTGTTAGAAGCGATTAGGTCATTGACTGCCCAAAATGATTTCACAACTGCCTGTTAATAATAGGTACAATACCGCTAACGACACGTGTTTCGACCCCAATGTTCGTCCTCAAGGCTGACATTCAACACACATTAAACATATTTCAATAGATAAGTAAATGTTTGAAACAGATATACATAGTATCAAAAGTTGTAAAAACAAATACAAAGGTATAATACATGATATAAAAAATAAACCCACAGAAATTAAATCATACAAATTAAACCCCAAAATTAGGTTGTATCAATGTAATAACATACCCATTATGAAGTAGGCAATGGGAGGTATTACAGGAGCGGGAAAACAGACACAGGTAATAACTTTTTAGAAACACAGCAATATTGACTCCTGCATTAATAAGTGGTTCACCTGTATTGAAGAAAACCTAAAATGTATAGTGCTAGAGAGTTATTGAGTTAATTAATACTCTGATGAGTACCAGTCCCTCTTATACCATGCGCAGCCTGATGGTGCCAAAAGGTTAATAAAAGCTGAGAAAACCAGTGATAAACCATGGATAACCTTGATTGGGTGATGGATAAGCCATTGGATAGAAGTAACCTGCCACCATGTGATGGTTACTATATCAGATTCTAAAGCATAAGTGATCAAAATACAATCTAATGTTGGATAGTCATGGTGAAACAGGGATAATTGGATGTGGTCACGCCTCTGATAACTTCCCCGTATGTTCTCTGTATACAGAGTTATCCTATTAAAATAATTAAGGGCACATTATTAGTACTATGCGGCTAATTGGTATATAGTTAATAGAGAATTGGACATTAACATGCCCTATCCAATTCAACAGGTTGTGTTGGAACATGTGATTGTGAGGAACTCCTTCTCAAAGTTGAAGATTACGCATCCGCTACGTAACTCTTATTCGCCTGTTAAAAGTACCAAAAACCAAATACAATTGTTGCGGGCCCAAAAGTGAGCAATATTTTGCAGAATATCGTAATATCAAATTTAACGTATTAAATCTTACCCTGATCATATTATCTGTGTCCAGCTTGTTAGAAGCGATTAGATCATTGACTGCCCAGAATTATCTGCCTGTTAATAGTAGGTACAATACCTAAAAAGGGGTAACCAAAAATGGATATCTAGGGATAAGGTTTGGAGAAAAGATGTGCGCTGTGGCCCATCACAAATGTGGTGCTCATGATCAGTACACTCACCTCTTACTGAAGTCTAAGAAACTATGGTCCTAAGACGACACGCGCCTGATGATGTCACAACACAGCATCACACGCATCATCGTGACATCATGCGTTTACATATGATGTTGCATGCGCGATGCGCGGCATAACTATTCTAATCTTTAAATACTTCTTAGCCTCAAGTGTGTCAAATACAATCTATTTGGATGATTATTCTTGTGAATAAACTAGCTGCTTATAAATAATAATAGATATGGATAAACCATTTGGTAGGGTCAATTACTTTTTGTTATGAAGTAAACCATATCATAGGGAGCACCTAGATGATCATGAGGGGACCTCAAATAGCAGCGCCTCTGAGTCTGAGGGCGAATGGACTCAGGTGACGCAGCGAAAGAAGGCAGATAAACCAAAAAGAATTCTGGTGAAAGACCCCATTAGGCAGATCAAGGCCATCAGGAATTTCATGACACTCTACAATAAAAACACAAAATATTCTGTCTGGGAGCATTTGGAACTATAGGAACAAATGATGGACGCATTTCACACAAAAGATGGCCAGAATTGTATGGATTATGCCAAATGGACATCCTCTTCAAAATCTGGGTAAAAACTCCAAGCCAACCAACACCCCTGCTGCTGCTAAGGTGGCGGAGGTGAAGGTTGCCCCGATTTTGGACCTAGAAATGGGGGAGCCTAAAAATACACCAATCCCAAACCAGCAAAATCAGAGACCCAGGAGGCCTTCAGGCCAATCACAAACAGGTGGCGGTCAGGGAGGTAATCCCACCAATGGGACCCCTAACTCCCCTGATTATATAAGTCCCAGATACAAGGGCAACCGACCTATCTCAGGGTATGTATGGACTCCCCCAGCTCAAGGGGGGGGGGGGGGGGTAATCAGGTAAGTACTACCCCGGGAAAATTCCCTCCTAACTTCCCCCAGGAGGGCAGTAATCCCCCAAATGTTGGGTTAAGTTTCTTTCCCCGGTATTCACAAAACTCCAACCTACAGGACAACCCTCCTTTTTTCCCCCGCTATCAGGAGCCCAGACTACCCAATCCGGGAGAGGGGAGGCCAAGGGTGGAGGGTTACCAAAGTCCACAATATCCAGGGTACTCCAGGAGAAGGGATAGTTATCCTTCCCGTGAACCACCTAGATATGACCAGAGACCCCTGTATCAGCCGGATTGAGTGTCCCAACTGGAGCGCCTGGTCCAGAACCTCACCCAGGATTCGGGTCGTATGTTGAGGGCTCAACAGAACCCTCAGATGAACATGGCGGCTCAGAACCCCACAAACCAAGGGTCTGGCAACCCAGAACAATGACAGGGAGAGAACCCCGACAACTCATGGTTCCAGAGGAGGAGGCATGGGGGAAAAGGGGATGTAAAGCCCTAGAGGAAGCTTCTTTTCTCACACGTGAAAAGACCCTGGACACCCAGGAACCGGAACATAAATCTCTTGCCCCCGAAAAATCTTCAACCCAGGGAACAGAGGGCGGGGTAGGAGAAATAAAGACAGTAAAAAGGCCCATTTTGTGGAGGAAGTTAGTGTCCTCCAGTTTGAAGGGGAAGAATCCTTAGAGGATTCTGGGGAAAAAAATCTTCTCCTTCAGGGATGGGGGAATTCCTCCCAAAGAAAAATGGGTCCCAAGAGATCTAAATGAAGACTATGTGGGTGTGGGGAATGATTCAGAGTCACCCATCCCTGAACCCCAGAATTGTCATCCTGACAAGAAAATAGTAATGGAGGGATCCTACCCAAAAATGGTTTGCAGTGACTGCCACCTGGTAAGCGGGGAGCAGCACAGAGCTGAGGGAAACAGAAGATTCCAAAATCTCCACTATTTCAGGATGCCAACTTTTCATTACAGATTCCCAGACTCTGGCACAGAAAATTGTCCAAAACTCCACTGTGTCAGAGCCTAAAATAAAGAAATTGACCACTCAGCTTGCCCAAAATGCACATTGCCTTTGTCAGCTTGAGTAGAAGGAGGGTAGATTTTATGCCCCAGTCCAAATGCAAGGGCAATGTACATTTTCAGAACTGGTGGACACTGGATCCCAAGCCACTCTTCTGTCAAAAAGGGCCTTTGAACAGCTAAATTCGGTAAGGGGTAAGGATACCAGATACCCCTCACCCCTCTTTTTGGACAACTCCAGAACTTCGACGGGAATGAAATTCCTGTCGAGGGGACTGCGGATTTGGAAATAAAAATTTGGGAGACACAAAGTGAAACACCCGGTCATAGTCATGACTCCAGAGGGAACACCCTGTCTACTAGGGAATGACATCCTGCGCAGGCTGTCTCCCCTAATAGACTGTGTGAACAAGGTCCTCTGGACTAGCAGGCCAATAAAATTAAAACAGAGTGTCAACCATGTTAGTTTAAATGGCACATGCCACATGGTTGAACAAAAACCTGATCATATTGAGTTTCATTTCCAGAACAATCAAATACCTGACGTGACAGTAATTGCTGAAGGATCACAAAGTGGTGATGGGAACTCCTCTCCATTCCTGAAAATCAACCATCCTTCCAGTTTTAAGTGACATTCCACACTGGAAGGAAATACTTTGACATTTTATACCGATTCATAATCTGAAAATCCCAATTCTATAGCCAAAAGTGATGAGAAACCAGCTCAAAGTTTAGCTGATATCCAGAAAATTAGAGAACAGTTGTTCATCCCTATTCAGTTAAATGAGGGGAAGGAATCTGTTCTCACCCGAGTGTGCGTGAACAACGGAAAGAGCTTCATCAGCAAAGCCATGTCCCGAAAGCTCCCAAAAGATCCAGCCATTCCCACATTTAAATTGATCGATAACTGGGAAATGGGCCTGGAAACTCCCAATTCCAAACACCTCCTGCCTAGCAGGTATATGCTCAAAATGTCCATGGGTAACAAAAGCATAGAACATAATTGTTGGGTTGTGCGAGATGTCCCTGCTGCTTTCTATTTAGGCATTGACAGTCTCAATCGGTTTGCCATTAATTTGGACCTGATAAATTACAAAGCCTGGTCCCGACTAGGGGGCAATCCCATGGACTTTGATGATTCAGAAAAAGCATTTCGGTCAGCCCAATTGCTGCCGTATGCGGTTGAAGTTCAAATTGGAGAGGAGGTCACCATCCCAGGTCGGACCAGACTATTCCCACTTGAATAAAAAATTAAAAGAGGACAGAAACTGCAAAATCCTGACGCATATTTACACCTCAATGTCCATCTCCAACAGAAGGGGTTGGGGTTAAACCCAACCCCATTAGTCAATGTAGAATGCAACACCATTCCAATAGTGGTGGACAACAGCGACCTCAGGAGTATCACTCTGGGCGCAGGCACCATCATTGGAATGGCGGTTGATGACCGACATTTTTCCATGGATCTAGGAAATGAACTGATAGGACCAATCCCCAATGACTGTGTTGACAATGACAGTGACAATGACTTAGATTAGGGAGAATTCTCTTATAAGGCTAATTTCTCTTACCTATAGAGTCCTCTAGCATCTATGCTGGATTTGAGGGGTTTATTTTTCTCTCCTGCTAAGAGTGAGACTCATTTTCCCACTCTTAGACGGATTGCTGATGTGTCTTTTAGGCTATCTTGTGTGCTCATGGTCTATGGGGTTTTTCTCACCCTCATAGGCATCATCTTTTTAACATGTGTTGCACAGCACCCTCAGTGCAGTGACACAGGGGTGTCATAGTGACCCCCAAACATAGACTCCATACCCTGGGACTGACTACTGTCTCCCAGGGCATGCAAATTCCCCATTGACTTTGCTAGTCAATACTTATGCACAGAACCAGTACAACCCATTTTACTATAGAAGTACTGGAAAGGGTTAATAGTTTTCCCCTAGTGTTCATTTTCGAGGGGGTACTGTACAGTCCCTCTCTCCAAAGTTTCTGGCTAATGGCAGTGGTTACTACCATAAATATTCGACCGCGAATATTTCCCTATGGGAGTTTCCCATTGTTGGAGGCTACCACTTTTACTGACAGCCTCTAACATACCACCGGTTTATTTTAATAACTTTCATCCGGTGTTTTTTTTTTTGCCAGAACATTTATATTACTTTCTGGTGTCTTTCTCTTAAATCCTAACCCGGGTCGGGGATCCTTTGCTCGTCCTTTTGGCGGGCTTGTGCACAGAAGCCCTCCCCTCGGCACCACTGAGTCTGGGGTATACAGGATATGTGGGAGGGGGAATAGGCACCCTGGACAGGGTTGCCTGCTTAACCCAAGTCGCACTCTGCCCTGATAGGCTGGGGGGTTCTCCCGCCAGGAGAGCCACCCCACTGTGTGAGTGACAGCTAGGCTCTCTGAATTGGGGTCTTGCTACATAAAAGCAGGGTCCTGAGGACAGGAGGACAAGACGTTGCCACTGGAACTAGAAACCCGAAGAGGAGAGAAGCTGAAGACATCTGCAACGAATGAACCACCGGTGAAGCCCTGCTGTAGATCCTCACCACTTTTCTCCAATGACTCGAGAAGATCTTCGCCTGCAAGAGTCTTCTTCCCTTGAGCTGGTGGGGCCAACCAGTTCACCTATCGCCTTCCAGGACCTGCCTTGGTCGAATCGCCAGTGCCCTGCACTCGGAGACCAGATAGCCAGGCACCCGTCCACCACGACTGCTATTTAAAGGAGCGTACCTTTTATTAGTTTTGGCAGCACTGCGGCTGGCTTCATCCCTGGGCAGTGCAGTAACTCGAACCTTCCTCCACGACAAGAGCCTCTCTTCCTCTGCTGGATATCCCGAACTGCAGGAACTGCCAGGAACTACCGCCACCGCAGGAGCCTCTTCCACTTTAAACGTACATTGTTCTGCTAGGCCTCCCGTTTCGTTGGGTATCGCTAAAGGTGCTTTAAATCCTTTACTTACCTACTGGGTTGGCTGCCCCTATCGTCTAACATTATCTTTTACCTTCTGCAACCGCCTTTTCAAATTTGTTAAACAAAGACTTGACTGCAGCTACTAGAACAGTTTGATCCTGGGCACATTGCCTTGTACCGCTGACTCTGGCACAGGCCTATTGACTCTGGCTAAATCTGTTACAATTGCATTCTCTAGATTGCTTTTCACCTAGAAATGTGTTGGTGCACCTAACTCTTATAACCACCTTTTTCCTTCCCCTTTTTAATATTGTGAAGTGCCATTTTGCTCGGTTTTCACCTCAGTATTGCATCTGCTAAAGTACTGCCTTGCTTAACTTGTTCACAATCGACATGGGAAGTTGAAGAGTCTAAACCTATATAACTTGTCCTTTCCCTCCATTTTTAGAAATTGATAGAGTGCCATTTCTGCTTGGTTTACACTGTGCCGTTTTGCTCAGTTTTCACTCTTGCTCAAACTTGTCTACAATTTAAATAGGGAGTTGTGTATACTTTTCTTGACGGTTTTAACTTGCTTTAAAATTAGTGATTTGTGTGTGAACATCAGAGTGTGTAAAATAAATATATCTATTCTTTTTGATACAAAGCTTTGGTCAGTGCTTCCTTGTTCCATAGTATTGTAGTCCTATTGTGTAAACCCTGAATACTGCTCATCTCTCTCTTGAGATAAGTCTGACTGCTCAGCCACAGCTACCAACTAAATCTGTGTGCTACAGACTGATACCAAAGGGGATTTATCGCAAATACCTGTTGTCCTAATCTTCTGTAGTACTCCCTAAGGGAACTGCATAGGATTCTAACAACTTACCACCAGACAGAATTGTCACCCAGCAAGGGGGGAATTTCCTGGTGTACTCTTCCTGCCCTTACAGTGAGGAAGAGGTGACCTGTTATATCAGGCAGGATGAGGTGATATTCCAGGTCCACAATGACTGCCTCTCCTACCTGAAACCCTCTGTCCAGGTCAATACTCTAACCAGAGACCTCTCCACCCAGCTGGAGGAGGCCGCTGAGATAGCAAAACCGGAAGTCTTTCCAGGCTTCAGGCAAATGGTTGAAGAGCAAGTCAACCTAGCTGATGCCTGTGAGACTCCGGAGCAAAAGCAAAAGTTGAAACGGGTGTTCTTAGATTTTCACAATCTCTTTGCAGTGGACTCGTAAGACTGTGGTCGCACCGAGATCCATACTACAACAATTCCCACGAACCCGGGAATGTCTCCAGTGTTTGTGAAGCAATACCGCTTGCCTTTCGCGTTCCATGGAGTCCCTGACGGAAATAATCAAAAACTTTGAGTCCTGTGGGATAATTCGTCCAGTCCACAGCACCTTTAATAATCCGGTGCTGGGGGATTTTAAAATCAAACGGCCAGTGGAAACTCTGTGCTGACCTTAGGGAGCTAAATAAACGGTTCCACATGTCCTGATGGCCTCTCCCGTACATTAACCAAGGACTGGCCCAGATCCAGGGGTCAAAGGTATACACTGCCATGAACCTGACCAATGGGTACTGGACTGTGCCCATCAGTAGGGAGGACCAATACAAGCTGGCCTTTACATCCGGGGGGCAGCATTACATGTGGACCCGGACTCCCTTCGGATACATAAACTCTGGCAACAACAAATTCAACATCTCCCTTCCATGCCCGACTTGGGTGAAAGGGGTAACCTGGCGTATGTGGATGATGTACTGATTAAAAGCTCAACTGTGGAGGAAGATATAGCGGAAATCCGTTATGTTCTGACCCAGTTGAGGGTTGCCAGAGCAAAACTGTCCTTCCAAAAGGCACAGTGGTGCAGGACCCGTGTCAACTTCTTGGGGCATGAGATAACTCCAGAGGGTCTCTGTCCCCAGGAAAAGAAAGTGGAAGCACTCCTAAAACTAAAAGACCCCACAACTCTGTGTGAGCTAAGAAGCCTCCTTGGACGGACTAATTACAGTAAGAAGTTCATTCAGGATTACACAGAGTTCAAAAACCCCTGATCCATCCGTTGAAAGGGGGGCCAAGTGGGAGTGGGGTCCAGAATAAGCCGAGGCTGTAAAACAACTCAAAAGATGTCTCTCACAAGCACCTTGTCTAGCTTACCCTGTCAAAAACAAGGAGTTTTTCTTGGAGACAGGGTCCTCAAATACATGCTTAAAGGAATAGTTTGGTCAGAAATATTATTGTCCCGAGGGTTCAGGCATGTGTTTTTAAGCATACGTTGACCGATTGTACAAACATTTCCTATGTACCGTACCTTTTCACTTTTGAACACATGCAAAATCAAGCAGCAGGGCACGGCCATCTTGTGATAATCTTATCCGTCGCCGCATCGCCCAAGCAGGACTGCCCTAGCAGCACTAAATCATAGCCCCCTCCCCTAAGCCTGACATCACTAGATGCGTACTGCACATTTCACAACGCTAAAGCACATCTCGTGTCCACGTTCTCTGCGCTTCAGCTAATGACGTGTCGCCATGGAAACGGCAGGATGCCTCTTTCCTCAATAAGTATAAACAGGCCGCTTCTCATCAGACCACATCAGATTTGCTTTTCCAATCGTTTCACTGTCTTTCTTTGAGTCTTATGTGCCTCGTTTCTGTGCTCTGGTCAGCTACCTTCGTTGCTTGTAGCCTCTGCGAACAGATACCAGTACCATTACTATAAATCATTTTCGTTTCCCCCACAATGGCAACAATACAGCCTTACCAGTACGAGCCAGAGTATTCTGAGGAGGAATTACTCGAAAGAGAAAGATGCGGAAACGATGGGGCTTCGGACGACAGTTGGGAGGACGATTCAACAGATCAAGAGCCTGAGCCTAGTCGCATGGACGGCGTTTCCACCTGGTGCACCTGCAATCAGTGCGCGCTAATGCCAACCGAGGTGGAGAACTGATTCTGCCGAGAAAACTCTGGATGCTTGTCCTACATATCTCAAGGCGAGACATAGCCACTATGCGCTACCGGGCTGCCAGACTTCAGGGCAGCCTGCCTCACACGGTCCGTGTTGAGGATTATGATGGTGCTTATGCATGAACTTCGCGCAACAGTTCGCCCTCGGAATCCAAGTAACGAGTAAGTATACTCTGGTTGTGATGTCACTTACGCCACTACTATTTCATGGTTGTCTCCTATATTGTCGTAACTTCAATATATCATTGTCGAACCAATTTAGTCTTGCAATGCTCTAGTAATAGTCGTAAAATAATCGTTCAATATTGTACAGTGTCTAGGTAGCATTTGTACTGGCAACAATGCCATTGGATACAAGAATTGTCATTGGCAACTAAGGTTTAATACACTTATCTTGGTCATTTAAAAACAGTTTCTATCTTTCTCTTTCACAGGTGGTACAGGCTGGTGGCCTATCGTTCTTTTACCTGGTGGCTTCATGGGAGGCTTGGACACCGCGTTCGACGAGTAATACCCGCCTGTGTCGTTGCTGCCATTAGAGACACATTCCCCAGTGACAAGGGTCAATACAATTGATTTACCCTCACTGTGCTGCAACCTGAACTTTACGTGTAGTACATTTGTGCCATAAAATTAAGAACCAAAATAAAGCACAACACAACTTTTATCAATGGTTGTTTCAGTTTTTCAAGTGTGTCTCCATTCAGCAGTGTCCCGGGCCTTGTCTGCACGCCTCAGGCCCATCCATCCCCCCTCCATTATCAAAGGCAGTTGGCACCAGTGGATGTGCGCTGCAAAAGGGGGATGGAAGGGGTGGGAACGGCCAAGGTGCCAAACAAAATGTACACTTCAAAGGTATATTCCGTACAGGGGCCAATGTTCACATGCCCTCTTCAGACCCTGTGTCTCCAGGCATGCTCCCACTGAAGCAGGCCGCACCCCTGCAATCCACATAAGTGTGTCTCCATTCAGCAGTGTTCCAGCCCTTGTCTGCATGCCTAAGGCCCATCCATCCCCCCTTCATTATCAAAGGCAGTTCACATCTGTGGTCGTGTCCTCCCAAGGGGGCTGGCAGGGTGGGAATGGCCAAGGTGCCAAACACTATGTACACTTCAAAGGTATCCGACGCGCAGGGGCCATTGCACACATGGCCTCCACAGACCCTGTGTCTCCAGGCAGGATCCCCTGATGCAGGCCGCGGCCCTGCAATCCACATAAGTGTGTCTCCATTCAGCAGTGTTCCGGGCCTTGTCTGCACACCTCAAGCCCATCCATCCCCCCTCCATTATCAAAAGGCAGTTCGCACCAGTGGATGTGCACTGCCAAAGGGGGTTGGCAGGGGTGGGAACGGCCAAGGTGCTAAACACCATGTACACTTCAAATGTATCTTACGCGCAGGGGTCAATGTTCACATGCCCTCCTCAGACCCTGTGTCTCCAGGCAGGATTCCCTGAAGCAGGCCGTGCCCCTGCAATCCACATAAGACCATGACATAAACACGTCATTCATTCACATACACACCCTCTTTTCTAATTCTTTATAAACCACTTGATATTTATCATGAGAACATCTTTGAGCACTGCAAGTCAACTCGTGAGCGTGCTACCTGAGAAACTCAGTGACCACTGCAAATCTGCTCGTTGTCATGCTACCTGAGAAGTTCTGTGACCACTGCGAGTCAGCTGGTCGTCGTGCTACCTCTGAACATCTCCCTGTTCTCCTGCCAGTAACTACCCTGCTTGCTGAATCTAACTGTTTGATGGTCAAGGTAATGTCACCTAATCATATCTCTTTGATCTCTAAATTTCGATATATTTCGAACAAACGTACCCAGTAGTGTTATGCTCATTCGTCTCATTGCCATTTACTTGAGTTTAATTTGTTATGTTATCGATATAACAATTGTCATCAATCAGTATCATTTGTCATTGAATTGCATCCTTCGTGGACTGTGTCTTTAATATAAGCAGGTTTCCTTTTGATGCATGATAGTACATTCAAGGGATGAGTAACATGTTCTGATTTCCGTCACATCAATGAATTGTTAATGAAAGTTATCCTATAATACAGCCGGCCATGCTACACTGTTTTTGCGGTGGTGACAAAACATACTTGGCTTAGAAGAATGTATGGTATAATTCCTTCTTTCTCATGATTTAATGCAAAGTAATTTTAGAATAATGTTGACTTTTTTTTGCGGAATTTGCAACAATGCCTGCATGTGCGATTTTTGGTTGCCCTTTAAGACCCATAAGAAATCTGAAGGCACTAGAATGCACGTATTCCCAAAGACTATAGATTGAATAAGAGAATGGGTCAGATATTGCGGATATGCACCGGAAGAGCTTGAAAGTAGAGTCAAACAAGTCTTGCAGGACAAGAGGGGTGATCGATACCGCATCTGCAGCCTGCACTTTACCCCGAATATGTACGACCCATCCATGTACACAAAGAAGAATCAACTCAGAATGACTCGTAAATTGCTCCCAAATGCTATACCGACTCGATTCGTTCACATGCCGCCTCAGGTGAGTCACGGTTCCGGATTTAGCTGTCGCCCTTGGTGTAGTGAACAAGTAACTAGATGGACGGATTGGTGTATTAGTTGTAAATGTCCCTTATAATACTTTTCATATTTACAAGATTGTATTGCTTTTTAAATAAAGACCATTTTTCTAAACATCTGTCCGTGGTTTTAGAAGCCTCATAGAAAATTGATTTATGGGCACTGATAACTATGCTATAGTGTCCTTTGAAATAAGCATAATGTTTTCATAATCTGTCTCCTTACATGCCAATTTTTAAGATTAGCATTTCTAAATCAACTAATATTTTCCCTTTACAACTCCATGACAATGCACTGAATATGAAGGAGCAAGATTCAGCATCCATGTCTTGCCTGGAGTCAACAACCACTTTAAGCACGCATCAGGTAGTCTTACATAGCTATTCAGTTCCGGAATTGTTTTATGCATGTAACTTGAGATAATCTGATCATATTTACGTATCGTGTGATTCGTTTACACAATGTTTCATTCTTGATTTGCTATTGATATGTACCAATGTCTGCGTCACAATGTGTGTGTTCAAGTACAATTTTTTCATCCATACTACTACAAGTACTGTGTTTCAGGGAGAAGCTGAAGCTTCGACTACAATTACATCATCCCTTGTAGTTCATCCAGAGCCAGATGTATGCGTACTGAAAGTTCGCTCGAATGAGATAATCTCATCATATTTACAACACAATGTTTCATTCGTATTATTTTTTATAGATATGTACCATTGTCTCTGTCACACTGTTTGTGTTAAATTTCAAATGTTTTCATCCATACTAATACAAGTACTGTGTTACAGGTAGATGCTGAAGCTTCGACTACAATTATATCATCCCTTGTAGTTGATCCAGTGGTATGCGTTCTGACAGTTCCCTCACATGAAAAAGTCGGTCCTAGATCCGACACAATATCCTGATATGGAAGAGGAGGCACGTGGATCCGAGTCGGTGCACCAGCTTGCAGTTGCAGACGTTACAGTAAAAAAGGTTTCAAAGAAAAGCAAGAACGAGAAGGTAATTTATAAACAATTTCAATTTTTAAACAGTGTTTTTTGCTGGGGCCTTCATAATATGCTTTTTTCCAATGTAAATTGTCCAATACTGTATGTTGGATTTACATTGAACAACTTTTTCCAACCTGTCTTGTAGTTGCCCCGTTGTGTACGGACTATGCAGACATAGACAGCGACACAAATGAGAGATGCTGTTTGCCAAACTGATTACACCATGGAGCAACTGTTAATTGAGGCACAGCGTGTTCAGACCCGAGATGCATTTGCCCAATGGCCAGAAAATGAATTTAATGTGACCGGCGAAGCCAGCAAAGTGTTTTTGGACCATTGTTACAATGTGACTGTTACACCATATGAAGAAGAAACTGAATGTATTGGAGATGCTTTTGAATTAGTCGGAGACCGCTTGACACAATCGACACCCGCCAAAAAAGCAGCACCCAAAAATCAATCAAGATTGATGATTTCTTTGATTCACGTTAAAGTAACAGACGCTGAAATGACAGAGACTGAAGCATCAATACAATTGCCAGAGGAACTAGACAAAGATCTCGACTACAGTATGTTCAGTTTGGCTGATATGTCAACCACAGTTCAGTCAGGAGGAACATTAATGCAGGATGACAGTCTAATAAAGGAGGCCAAATACATAGTATTCGACAGCAGCTTGATGGAGAATATAAAGATAATGAAATGTGTGCATTCAGTGAGAGGGGAAATATGTGGGAAGCCATTGGTGAATGTGACTTGTGTATCACAAGGCAGTAACCTCACAATACATGCCACCTGTGAACTGTTCCATGAAAAATTGTCATGGTCCGCTCAACCAATGCTGGGGAAAGTGCCACCCGGCAATCTACTGTGTGCAGAAACTTTACTTTCCAGTGGCTCTAGTTTCATTAAGTTGTCCACTTTCTGTCAATTTGTGGGACTCCATTTCAATTCTAAAATGCAGTACTACCAATATCAATGTCAATATCTATTCCCTGCCATTAGTGAAGCTTGGAAAATTGAACAACTGTCTATTCAAAGTACATGCTCCAAAAAACGGTTCAGGCTAGCTGCCGATGGACAGTGTGAAAGACCTGGTTTTTCAGCAAAGTACTACACATTCCACTTTCAGGACATGGAAAGTAAAAATAATTGTGAGTTTGGTGGTCGTGCAGATGTCCGAATGTAAATCCTCAGTGGCCATGGAGAAACTTGGTTTTATAAAATCACTGGAAGATCTACAATCAAGGGGAATGCAAATCGACCTTATATCCACAGATGGATACGTTTCAATAGCCAAGACAATGAGAGAGCAGTTTCCAAATATTCGCCATCAATTTGATGTATGGCACGTTGCCAAAGCCATCAATAAAAAAATCTCAGCTACAGGGAAAGAAAAAAGGTTCTGAAAGTAGTTCATAGTGGTCCCAGTCTTTCAGCAACCATCTTTGGTGGAGCTCCAAAACTCTGGGTCTGTGGAAATTCTACTAGAAAATGGCAGTCACTGATGCACCACTGTTCCAATGTTCACTCTTGGACAGAAAACCAACATTTCCACTAATGTGAACATGGCCCTTTGTCGCCGGAGCAGGAACGGAAGAAAAAGTGGTTAATTCCATCTTCACATCCACACAAAGCCCTTGAGAATATTGTGTTTGATAAAACTCTATCAAGAGATCTGAAGGGACTCACAGCATTCTGTCACACAGGAGATTTGGAGGTGTTCCACAATATGTGCCTAAAGTACAGGCCAAAGAGATTGCACTTCAGCATTCAAGGGATGAAATATAGGACACTACTAGCGGTATTAGCGCATAACGAGAATGTAGGCCGTGAACAATCGAGGACAGGAAACCTTGGGATGCTTCGCTACACTATGGCCTTTACAAAAAGAAACAAAAAATGGGTGTTCAAGCCAGTATATGATGAAATGCAATTTGATTTTGTGAAAGATCTTATTATTAATGGTTTGGAGATGCATAATCATGGAATTGCGCGCAATTTTGTTCCGAGTACACATACACTGCCACAAAACATTGCCAACGTGCCCTGTCCACCTAAAGCAGAGCTCGTGGAACAGTTCAAATCCAATTACAAATGATTACCATCTGTTTCTTTGATCAACAATGTTTTCATCAAGTGTCCAAATAAAGCATCCAATTTGTCTTTTAAAATGTATCCTCTGTTTTTTTTTGTTTTTTCAACTAGTGCAATTTTTACGATTGCCTTACAATGTAACGCTGTGCTTTCACAGTTCACAGTTTCGTCAAGCTACTGTGGCACCTTCACTGATCGTGGGAGGGCCAGATGGATAATAGTGTAAAATAAACTTTGGGGTTTGGCAGTTGCCTTACCATACAGTTGCCCAAATAGCTGAATAACTGCTCGTCCCACAAGAGGGATGAGACCTAGGCTACATAAAATACTTGCACTTGAGAAGTACTGACTGTGAACAAAACAGAACACCAAAGTGCGTTGTTGGTGAGAAATAGAAGCACTCTGACCAATATATTCATGAGGGCATGTGTTAGGGGGCGTTTCTAATGTAAGGAATGGGTGGGTCGGTTGAGCACGCGGCCAAAATACATTATATGTGAAAGTGGCATCCTGATCTTGCACTCTTGGTGGGCGCCTCCTTTGCCAATCTACTGCCATGGGGAAGGAGGCCGTGACATATGCAGAGGTGGGGCTATTGCTAGACACACTTTGACTCCATTTTGTGTACCCACGACTCCAATGTTGGAGTAGGGCGCATTCTGTCATTACGAGGTTTCCACTACCCCTCAGCAGCGCCGCGAACAGCGAGCTATGACAGCCCCCACATTTTTCCTCCAGTGCCCGTGCTTCACAAATCCAGTGGTCATGGATGCAGTGAGACAAGATGTTGCAAACTAAGAATGTATCTTCATTATGAGTGAAGTGAAGGTCAATGTTTGCTTGCGAGCTGAGGAAGCCCACGTATCGCACACACAGTATAAGGTTCTATTGTTTTTTTACCTTGAGAGAAAGCGACCATTCCAAAAGGAATTGAATTAAATGTAGGGGTGTAATAATGTAAGATATGATAAGGTTCTCCATTCCAAAACTGGAATATGTAAGTTCAGTTTATGAAAAATCGTTGATCCGAACAGAGTCTGCGTTACGCCAAGAGAATGGAAGTGCCGAATATAATCTAAGTTTGACTTTCGACGATTTTATGCCCGAACGAGTGAACTTATCATTAGCTAACCGTTATTGCTGGGTTAGATTGTACTTGTTTGTTCTGTGTGGTATATTGCAATGAAACACAAGTACAACATTTGTGTGTACTGGTCTTTGTAACGTGCACATGGGCAGTCCAGCATCGAGATGCATGTAGACCACCAATCGGTTCCCCCAGGTTTAAGGCTAATATTTCAATAAAATGCCATCTATGTGCACCTCGAATTGTAGCGTCGGCTTAAGCATCCCGTTTATAGCTGAACCTACTCAATAGCACTATCCTCCGAAGCAAATTATGGAGTACTTTCCACGTTGTTTTCTCTCTGTTCACATTGTTTCACGTCTGTGCTAATCGTCAGTTTTAACTCGATGCTGAATTAATAAGTAAAATGATAAATTGTAATAAAGATCGGCTACTAAGACACATTTCTGTTATGTTTTCCAAACTGCTACATCCTGCCTTTCTGCGATTGTCATCGATTCCAGATAACAACAGACAGGTTTTTTAACTGACAACTGCAGATACACTTGAATGATTGGGTCACTATGACCCTTTTCTGGGATGATCGCCACGGGCCAATATGCCCATACGCGGTACCAGCGATAAGGAGAAACCTGAAATTGTTTATGGTGGCCTAGTGCCAAGCTGATACACAAGACTTGCGATTCACGGTGCGTCCAAAGCACTTCTTATACCCAAAAGGAACACCGCGTGACTCACAATAAACATTTGCGGATCGAGATTGAAGAAAAATATTACCCATTTGATTGAATATGGCAATCGCCGGATGTTCTCGGAGCGTTTATTGTGAAATAAAAGTACTTTACAAATTGTACAGTTTTGCCATTTCCTTTTAAGGTATAGTTTTATATTCTGAATTGTGGCGTGCAGTGTTGTGAGATGATGTGTGTTGATGTCCGGGTTCTGTGTCGCGTCACGTAGCTGATGACTGGGCGCGTTTGGCTACTTTGCCCAGTAACGTCAAGGAGAAAGGCGGAGAATATCATTAGGTTTGGTGATGTCAGGCTCAGGGGCGGGGGCTATGATTTAGTGCTGCCAGGGCAGTCCTGCTTGGGCGATGCGGCAACGGATAAGATTATCACAAGATGGCCGCGCCCTGCTGCTTGATTTCGCATGTGTTCAAAAGTGAAAAACTACGGTAAGGTACATAGGAAATGTTTGTACGATCGGTCAACGTATGCTTAAAAACAAATGCCCGAACCCTCGGGACTATAATATTTCTCACCAAACTATTCCTTTAACAGCACTATTATATCAAAAGCATGACAAGGTAAATAAAGTCATCTCCTATGCAAGCAAGACTTTATCCTCTGTGGAAGAAAAATTCAACGATTGTGAGAGGGCACTCCTGGCAACGGCATGGGCATTGAATAATTACCTCCCGTTCATCCAGGGGGAACACATCATAATGGAGACTCCACACCAGCCTTTGCAATATCTCCAAAGTGACAGAATCCGGGACAGAGATGTGAGTAATTCCAGAATTACTTCCTGGATTCTGTCAATGCAAGGCTTTCCTGTGGAGGTCAAACATGACCAAAACAAGAAGAGATCCTTGTGCAAGGTCTGGCTGAGTTGCATGATTGTGCCAGAGAAAACTGTCTCGAGGGCGAAAGTCTTAAAACCCAGGACAACATGGAGGCCTATCTGAATTCCCAACACAAAGTCTATGAAGAAGACAAGTGCGAGGGAATCGCCACAGTTTATGTGGACGAGTGCTCCTACCACGTTGACAACGACGGGGAAAAGGAACTGGTGGCCGGCGTTGGGAATGCCTGGGTTAATGATGCCCCGCAACCCCCCGCTGGGTACAAAATCGCTCCCCGTAGTAGTCAGGTGGCAGAGTTAATGGCAGTTCATCAAGCCATCCTCACTGCCGTCCAACACCAACTCCACAAACTGGTCATAATCACTGATTCAGATTATGTCTGGAACGGGTTCGTGGAACACCTGGTTAATTGGAAAACCAGAGGCATCCTATGTGCTAATAATAAACCGCTGAAACATGGCAAGCTAATCCAAACTATTGATGATCTGGTCAACTCTAGTGGGATGACCATCTATTGGAAGAAGATCAAGGGTCATTCCAGATTAGAGGGGCCAGACAAAACTGGAATCGACCCAGCTGATCAGCTGGCCAAAAACAGAGCAATACAGGGGGATCTCCTTGAGATCGAGTCCCTGTTGGGAGAATCACCAGGTCCCAGACAAATGCTCATAATGAACTCTCAACTGCCCAGTGGAGTAAGGAGACCCCAGATGCTGATTTAATCACGGCACAAAAAGGGGATCCAATTATTGGGAAATGTTATCAACACATTGAGGACCCTGAGAACTTTCCCCTGATGGTTACCGATTACATTGGGAAAGCGGACCTCAGAGTGTTCATGAAGTGTCCCAAAATGTTCTGAATCCAAGACGGTTTGTTGGTAAGAAGATCCATCTGTGGCTGTGACCAGTGGGTGGTACCTACCACATTCCGAAGTCTGATCTTAGTCACGCCCATGATGCAGACGTAGCTGGTCATCAGGGTTTTCACATTAGTTTAGAAATCTTACGAGAGGTTGCATACTGGCCACACATGGAGCAGGACCTTGACCAATACTTGAATGGTTGTCTTGTGTGTTTACAACTTCAGCCAATTTCACTCGCACACCGAGCTCCCCTCCAGAAGAGGGGGATGACACCGCCTTGGTCAGATTTACAAGTAGATTTCATCGGCATGTGATTCGCTCATCTAGGGGGAACAAGTACATGTTAACAGTAACATGCTCATTTACCAAATGGGTGGAATGGCTCCCGGCCCCAAACTGCAAGGCAGAAACAGCAGCTGCCCTGATGATCAACCACATCTTCTCGCATTTTGGCCTACCCCAAAGGATTGAGTCAGACCGAGGTAGTCACTTCCCCAGTGAAGTGATGACAAAGATGTGGGAGATACTTGGGGTAAAAAGGAAACTTCACATTGCATACCGGCAGTTCTCTAGTGGGGGAGAGTTGAGAGGTACAACAAAACAATTGTGAGCATTCTAAAAAAAGTTTGTGGCCGATTCTGGGCCAAGTTGGGACATCTGATTACCGCTTGTCCTGATGGCCATCAGATCTACACCTTCTTCTGCAACCAAGATGTCTCCATTTGAGTTAATGACTGGACGAAGGATGGTGGTACCTCAGCATCTGTTCTACAGAACGCAAGAGCAGACACTGATAAACGCCTCCACAACTCACGAGTATGTTGAGAATCTAAGAAAACACCTTCAACATGTTTTTGCGTGCGCTCAGCGGAATCTGGAAAGATCTGCAGAGGGGATGAAGACTCAATATGACTTCAAAACAACCAAAAAGGAATACCAAGTAGGAGACAGGATATACTTGTACAATTTCCAAAGGAACCAGACCAAAGAGCGGACATTTTTACCGAGCTGGCGCTGACCCTTTGAAATTGTAGATAAAATTTCACCTGTCGCCTATAGAATCTGCATCCCCAAAGGAGAACTGACAGAAGAGAAATGCGTCCATATTAATCAGCTAATGAGTTGTCCCCAAGGCACACTTTGCAGCAAATTGAGGATCCCAGAGAAAATCAAATAGAGAAGACATCTGAAGAATAAGAACAAGCAAAAGAAGAACTAGAAGGGAACGGATAGGTTTATAGGTATCATTATTTACAGCGAGTATTTTTCTTCATTGTCAGGATGAAAGGGATTCCCTAAACTTCTTGCCAAATCCATAGTTATCTGTGTCTTGCGAGTGAGCATTTGTCTTGTTGTCTGAATACTGTCATTACTGCAATACGTGTGTGTCCCACTGCTGTCAACCTTACTGGAGGGCAGTCAGTGGGAAAATGTAGTAACCGGTTCTTATCTATTTGAATAGATTCATACTGGTTGCGCCCTTTATATACCATGGAGGACCTCCCTGGGGACCTGGAGAGGCGAGATGGAAGAAAAAGCTGGGGGTGTCGCTCAACACCACAAAGGAAGACCTCAGAGAAAGCTGTGGGTGTCGTTCCACGCTCCGACGAGAGACAGCGGAAGGATTGTGGCATACCGCTCCCTGATGGAAGGACTCCTACCTGATGAACCCCACTTTGCCCTACACTCCCTCAAGAAGGAATCTCAGAAGAGTCGGGTGGGATTTGTGGGCTACATTGACCCACTCAGCAGAATTCCCATTTATGACCAAACTGTGCTTTTGCAGTGAACAGCAAAATGGCTGCGCTGGCTCCTTGGAGCACCACTGCATCAAAACTGTGTTTTACAGCGACAAAAGGATGGCTGCACCATCTTGCCAAACCCCTAAAAGAAGCAAATCAAAGCAGCGCTGCTCTGCTGCTTACAAAAAGTTCCCATTTAAAAGGGAATATTTTACACTGAAAAGGATGCTGTCCTGACGCTATTTTCATCCACTCCACATCACATTGCTTTTATCAAAAAGACCATGCCATGCCCATCCATATCCACATTGTGCTTCAGCAGAAGAAAGCATGATCCCTGCATGACTGGCTGTGTCAGCGAAATCTGAAAAAGGCAAAAGAAACTTCACTTTCAGCCACAGAAAACGCTTGACATTTGAGTCACAAAGTGCATCTGTGTTTCAAACAAATCGCTGCATACAAGAAACTAAAATTTGGCTACATAACAATGTGGGAAGTGAGATGGAAGAGAAAAAATGAATTTGAAAGGAAAATTCCAGCAGTTACCACATGTTTAAATGTTCTTTTGCAAATAAGAAAAATACCTGTTTAAAAGTGTATGTTGGATAAGCCCTGCCCTTATCTAGCCATGTAAAGGGGTTTGTGCTGTGAAACATGTATGCAAGGTTTTATTCAACAGGCTTGCTTCTGATTCAGAACAAAAATAAATAAAACAAGGAATTAAATTGCATTGGCTAAATGGGGGAAATCCGCCCCAAACAGGTTTCTGCTTGGGGGTTGCTAGCAACAGAAGTCCCCTCACAGTAGATTTTAGGGCACACATGGGTGACAATTGCTACCTTAGCAGACTTTTGTCTGGGCTGACGCCTCTTACAATAGAAATTCTGGGACACCAACCTGTGACGCGGATGTCGGAATTGAAACAATATTATGCCTCCTATCGCAACAATTGTGTGTGTATTGGCCTACGCCAAGTTGTCTAAACATCATATGCGAACAAACTCCGCGACAAGGTCTTGACCTTAGAGAAAGTAATGTAAGTCGCCATCTTGGATTAAGCCGCCATTTTAGGTTCTCTTGTAATGTGGAAGTCACCCTGAACATCAAAATGGAGGCCGAATGACATTTTGAGTAACACTCTGGCCGAAGTGACCTCCGTACACACGAATAATTAATATGCCTGCAGGCCACTTGTCGGGGTCGCGAACTGAGACCTTGTCCTATTGTTGACCTATGTGTAAATGTACAACTATATCAGCGAAACTAATCAAAATGCATATATTATAGGATTGACCTGGCTAGGAACCCATAGGCCCGATTACTAGAATGGTTAACCCGCGAGGGGGTTGGCCAGGGGCTGGATAAAGAGTATAAAAATCCCAAGTATTCCAATGTACGGTCTCTCTCACTAATGCATCGAACCTTCGTTGAAGTTCGTTACGTTACTCTGAGAGCCGAATAGCTATCCGTTTGTCAATTGACTTTGGTAACTGTTGTAGCTTTTGAATAAAGCACTTGTATGTTCTTTGTAAACCTGTGTTGGTGTGTTCCTTTCTGGGCTTCCCGGCCTCATATTATTTTTCTGTTTCCACAGTTGGCGCCCAAAAAGGGACCCTCAAGATTGATGCCGGATCATTGAAGGTTGACGCAGACTATCGAACCAGGATCGGACGGTGTGATACTGCAGGCCCGACCGAACGAGACGCAATACCTCGGCAGCGCTGCACGATCCGATCCTTGGACGATAGTCGTGTGGTCTGACACAGCATCTTGACGAGGGTCCATTTTTGAGGCGGGCAGATTTGTCAAAACCACCAAACACAAGGTAAAATTCATTAGGTAAGTTCTTTGGTAAACCGTACGGTCCTCCTTAGGTTTGGTCAGGTGCAGTCATGACCCGGCTCTTAATTTAACCCTGACAATTTGAATTTGGCGTATTGTATCTGCAGACACAATTATTGACCAGGTAACACCAATTTTTTGTGAAATGCCTGGGAAATTGTCTAGCTGCTTTAGGGCTCTGTTCCGCAGCGATCGACAATCTTTGGAATTTAGCCACCCGGCACCACAGGAGGGGTCGCCGGCATGTACTATGTACTGTTAGTATGGCATTGGAAGTATAGTATTTAATGATATTTGGCACAGACAAACCAGACATGCCTCCGAATTTCAGTGGCCAATCAATGGTAGTTTCGAGATCCCCCGTATTGAATACCTAGAATCGGTCTTGCTAAAAAAGAAGGCCAGACCTGCAGCGTTTGACGTTTTGCAGAATTGGAAAAAAGAAGCGCTGCAGCAGCTTAAAAGTAGGGATAAACATGCACGCCGTCATAAAACAAATGCCGAAAAGGCGTTGTTATATGATAAGGAAAAACATTTGGAGTCAGTCAAAAAAATGGATAGGGCTTTCTCCCTAGGTATCCAGAAAATGTATCCCTCTAAAGATTTCCATGTTTCCGAAGAATTTATTGAAAAATTGTTAAACGAATGCAGACCTGGTGCCTCCGCGCCACCTCCGTATGATCCTCTCCCGGGTGCTCTGCCCATTCCTGCTGTTATTCCTGCTGTTATTCCTGTTCCCCCTGTGCAACCTATTGTTCCTATTCCTTTAGTTGTTGTTCCTCCGCCTATCGCACCAACCCTTCCTCTTACGCCGATCCTTGCGCCTCCATTGAATTTGCCCGCACCTCTGCTCCCGAGTGGTTCTGTATTGACTGAAGTTTTTCGGGGTGCGGGGTCGAAGATTGTCACTCGAAATACTGTTTCTGCAGGCAAGAAACAGGAATTATTTGCATGGGCTAAGCACTGTATGGAGAAAGGTTATCAAGTTAACGTTTTTTCCACATTATCAAATATGGACAATTTTCCCGAGAAAAATGTTTTTATCGAAGGTTTGGGGACTCATTTATGTGTAATGTGGGATAGATTACAAAATTCGGATCTCCCACAAGGGGTGAGGGATCTAAATACTTTAGCACTTTCGAGGGACACAGAGGAGAAAGTACATGGTCATGTTGAGAGATTGTTTGAGTATAGGAGGGACTTTGAGAAATCACGAGATGAGGATGATGAAGACGACAGTATGTATGTGCAGAAACGGTTCCTTCCGTGTCGTAGATCGGCACCTGAGGAAGTACGAATTTGTACTAAAGATGCGATTCGGTGGGTCTCGGATTCATCGATACCGCCAGATGAAGTATACGATACGTACAGTCAGTATACAGTAGAAATGCAGAAGAAGGTGATTCAGGTAATGGTACAGTACCTGCAGGAAGAATGTGTAAGGAAGAAGGTTAGTTGTCCTATAGAGTTATTGAGAATTTGTAAAAGGGCCTTTTCGCCCGACACTTCTTCGACTGCCTTAGCGCTCGACCTGGCTCTGTTGCTTAGTAAGCGGTCGGAGTTACCTATATCCCAGTTGCCTATGAGAGAGGTTCCTCCGACATTTGTCCCTAAGGTTGAGAGTCCCGCTAACGCTGGGACTGGTGCACCCGCTGTGGACATCCCTGCACACTATGTATCGCAATTTGTTCACGTCCCGTTTTCACGACAGGAAGTGAACACTATTAGACAATCAATTCCCGATATTAGGAAGAACCCGACAGGATTCTACAAAGAGATAGAGTCCGTTTTACAGTCCTCTGTGTTCACTTTAAGTGTTATTGACTTACTATTCCCTGTACTCCTGCCCGTAGATTTATGGAAGCAGGTTCGAACAATAGACGATGTGCCAGGGTTGGGCGATACGCGGGCTAACATGACTAGGTTTGATGGGGAAAGACCAGCTGGTGAGAAACCACCTCAGGTTATACTTACTTTGCCTGATAGAATTGTCGCAAAATTGAAAACCATAATTCCTGAGAAAATAATTATTTGGGACAAGCTTACGGCCTGTGTTCAAGGAAAAACTGAAGGTGCCACCGAGTTCTTTAATAGATTCGAACAGGTATTCTCTGATTTCAGTGGACAGGACCTGGGCACAGAGTCTGGGAAAAGGTTGTTCGTGGACAAATTTGTACGTGGGTTGTTGCCCGACATCTAGTCACAGATTATGTCCTCTGAGAGCGCTTGGCAGGCGAAATCCCAATCTGAAGTTTTGCACATGGCTCAGTATTATAAGAACCGTGTGAATAATGAAAAAGAGAAGATAGAGAAGAGGAAAGGAGATGTGAAGACTAAAGTATTATTGCAACAAATTGTTAGAAATCCCAGAGGAGGTACGTCACAGACCAGAGGTCAGTATGTCCCAAAAGGAAACGCTCCTTTGGGTTCTGTGAATATTAATCAATGTGCCTATTGCCGCCAGGAAGGTCATTGGCGAGCACAATGCCCCGTCCTTTGCCAAAGGTCAAGCAATGCATTTGGGAGTATGGGTAGACGACCTAGAGGTCGCCCCGGAGCGGGAGGCCCTGATAGAGGTCAGTTTTCGCAAGATCCTCAGCAACCTTTTTCACTGGAAAATCAGATTACGAGTGTGGATACAAGAAGCATATTTGATCACCCTTCTGCTGCCTACCTTTCTGAAGAGCTTCCTTCCGATAACATTTTGTTTCGTTAGGACTGCCCGAAGCAGGGTTTGGAACCTTCACCTATTCCCGTTCATCAGAAAGGTCCCTACGTTGAATTGTTAGTAGGGAATAGGAAACATCAGTTTTTGATAGACACTGGAGCACAGAAGTGCTCCATTGATCATTCCCGGGTTCCAAACATTCCACTGTCAGGGCAAACAAACGTTTCTGTAGGGTTTTCTGGTATACCAATTGTTTGTCCGGTTTCTTCACCGGTGTCTGTTTCTTTGGGTCCCCTTTCGGACCATTGTCCCTTCCTTCTGACTTCGAACTGTGGAGAGAATTTGCTGGGGTTAAATCTGCTGAAAAAATTGAATGCAGTAATTCATTGTTCCTCTGATGGAGTACGACTGACGGTTTCACCACAGCAACTTCCTAATTCTCAGTTTTTGACTCGACCATTGCCTCCTGAATTTAGTGTTGTTCCGGAATGTTTATGGGCGGTTGACGACAATGATGTCGGGGTACTACAGATTGAGCCCGTTAGGATAATTTTGAAACATGGAGTTAAACTACCACGCATTCCGCAATATAAAATATCAGTTGAGGGCGAGCTTGCTTTGAAGTGCATTGTCTCCGATTTTGTGCATCGAGGGGTGATTGAAGAAATTGCAGGTAGTCTATGTAACAGCCCAATTTTGCCTGTATACAAGGAAGGCGACAATGCAATCCCATACCGTTTTATAATTGATCTTCGTGCTATTAACAAAGTTGTCGCCCCACAATTTCCAATTGTGCCTGATGTAACAACGATACTAACAATGATCCCTGCTACAGCTACGTATTTTAGTGTTATGGATCTAAAGAATGCTTTTTTTAGCATTCCTATACACAAGGAGAGTAGATATTTGTTCGCGTTCACCTTGGGAGGACGTTCATTTACATTTACGCGGGCACCTCAAGGGTATACTGAAAGTCCAAGCATTTATAGTAGAGCTTTGAAAGAGCAGCTTGACACCCTTGTATTGCCATCTACTTGTACACTACTTCAGTATGCCGATGATTTGCTTTTGGCTGCAGATACTGAAAGTGCTTGTAAAGAAGGCACTGTACTGTTGCTTGTTCATCTAGCTAAAAATGGTCATAAAGCTTCGCTCAAAAAATTTCAATATTGTTGTCAGGAGGTCGCCTATTTAGGCTACCTCCTGTCAAAGGAGGGGAGAAGATTGACACCTGAAAGAATAAAACACATTTCTGGCATGTCTGTTCCAAATACATAGAAGGAAGTCAGGGCCTTAATAGGTATGGCTTCTTACTGGAGGTTGTGGATCCCGAACTTTTCACTAGTGATAAAACCGATGTTGGCTTTGACGAAGAAGGGCATTTCTCTGCCGCTGCCATGGAAATCAGATCAACGACGATCATTTGAGCTTCTCAAAACCGCGTTATGCTCTGCACCGGTTCTGGGTACACCAAATTATGACAAGGCCTTTGTAGTGTTTGTGCATGAATGTGATGGATGTGCTTTGGCTGTGTTAACGCAGGAACATGGAGGGAAGAATATGCCGTGCGGCTACTACTCCTCCGCCCTTGATCCTGTCGCATGCGCTTTGCCAAGATGTTTGCGAGCTTTCGCTGCTGCTGCGTCTGTAAAACAGAGTGAGGGAATGGTCCTAGGCCATGATTTAATTTTGATGGTACCTCACTCTGTAGATGTCCTATTGAATAAAACTCAAACGCAACACCTCACCTCTGCACGGCTGACAAGGTATGAATTAATTCTTTTTGCCCCTCACATTCAAATTTGGAGGTGTTGTGTTCTTAATCCGGCTGACCTTCTACCTTTCCCGCAAAATACTGTTTGCGGTGACGAAGAATTACATGACTGCCTGTATACCACTGAACAGGAAACGAAGGGCAGGATAGATCTTATAGATACTCCTTTGGACAATACAGAAGGGGAGCTGTTTTGTGATGGCTCCTGCTTCAAACTTCCAGATGGTACATCTACAGCTGCTTACGCAGTTACTATGTTGAGTACAGTTGTTGAAACTAAGAGAATTCTGCATAACTCCGCGCAGGCTGCAGAGATTATAGCATTGACCCGAGCTTGTGAACTCTCCGAAGGGCGTATAGTAAACATATATACTGATAGCCAGTACGCCTTTGGGGTGGCTCACAACTTCGGGAGGCTCTGGTCGGAAAGAGGGTTCCTAACCTCACATGGGACCAAGATTCAGCACGGTCCCCTGATAGTGCAATTGCTCTCGGCACTCTCGCTCCCTAGGCAGTTAGCGATCATGAAATGTGCAGCACATCGTAAGGTCATAGATGATGTGGGAAAAGGGAACGCTTTTGCTGACCAGATAGCCAGGCAAACGGCTACAGACCTTAGCGCAGACCTGTATGCTCTAAGGGAAACAAAAGATGCCTATGTTATGGATGAGGGTATTGGGTCTGTGCGAGATATCCAAACTGATGCCACAGTAGAAGAATCTAAAAAGTGGGCCGAAGGAATGGGGAAACTGGATGACGATGGGTGTTGGGTGGATACATCTGAAGGAAAATGGTTGCTCCCTGATTCATATTTGCTGGCAATGGTTACGATGGCACACGGTCCTACGCATGTGTGTGCCCAGCAGATCACGAAAATATTAGAACAAGTATGGGTAAATGATAAAATTTCGAAGATTGCACAGCGCCATGTTCAGAATTGTATGATTTGCTTACAGCACAATGTGGGAAAGGGGACAGTAACTCCAAGGGGAAGCTTTGGGCCCCCTTCTGTTCCCTTCGAGGTCATCCACTTTGATTTTATTGAGATGCAACGGTGTAACAATCTAAAATATGTTCTTGTGATTATTTGTGCTTTTAGTAAATGGGTCGAGGCTTTCCCCGTTAAAGATGCTACTGCCATGACCACTGCAAAGACTATGGTAAAAGAATTCTTTCCACGATTTGGGCTTCCAAGGGTAATTTGGTCGGACAATGGTCCCCATTTTGTTGCAGCAGTAATTTTGCAGATATGCACAGCTTTACACATTGAAAAACGATTTCATTCGGCTAGACATCCTCAAAGTGCTGGGTTGGTAGAGAGACATAACGGCATCCTAGAAAATAAGCTTGTAAAAACATGTGCCGACACCAAACTGAAATGGCCAGATGCCTTACCTATTTTATTGTTAGCCATGCGTACCACAGCTCAAACTAAGACTGGGCTCTCTCCATTTGAGGTAGTGATGGGGAGACCTGCTAATATTTGGGGTCTTCCGACGCCTAAAGCATTGAGGGAGGTGGACAATGTATTGCTTGTAGACTACTGTAACCAGTTGACTAAAAATATGTATCTCATTTACCATCAGGTCCAATCAGCTTTACCTGTACGGTTTACGGGCCCAGGACACGATATTCAGCCTGGAAGTTGGGTCCTAGTGAAGGCTCGCTGGAGGGGACCCTACCAGGTGCTGTTGGTCACCCAGACAGCAGTGCGGGTGGCTGGAAAAAAACATTGGATCCACGCGACGCATGTCAAGAAACTTCCTCACCCGACGCCACACGTTACAGAAGAAGCAGAACCCCTCGCTGATGCTACAATCTCTGATCCTGGAGTAGCAAACAGCGCTGTGAGTGCGTCGGAGAATTTCTCTGAGCCCGTGGAGCTTGGGGAACAGTCCATTTCGTCTCCGCACTCTTTGGAAAATTCACTTCCGGAAAACATTGTTTCAAGTTCTGGGACTTCCGTTGCCTCCGATACGTCGCTTCCCTCGGGAAGTGACGTTGCCTTGTTTCCGGATCAAACAGTTCTGGGTACCACCAGGTACAACCTTCAACGAAGAAAATAGAACTACGGCACGCTTTTTTTTCCCGTGCACTTGGAAAGAAGAAGTGATTGAAAGTTTTCTCTTGTAAAAGAAAAGTTCCTTTCGAACAAAAGGAAAAAAAGGGTTTCTGCTGGCTAGGGTTGGGAAGGACTAAGAAGTCGTGCGACCGTAGTTTCGCCAGCAACGAACATTGGGGTCGTTGATTGAGAAACTACGATGCCTGCCACCTCCACCGCTGCTCCCCGCATTGGACTTGTAAATAAGGGGGTGACCAACTCAGACAACGAACAATGTGCCTGGGCCCCGAAAACGTATTGCTGTGTTGTGTTAATAATAATTGGAATTTGTGTAATTACTGCTGTGGGACTTTGGTATTTCGAAGAAATTTACCCTCTGAAACCTCTACTGCCAATTGAGATTGTACCTACTGCTTTGACTCCCTCTGTACACCTCCACACCTTGTCACCTAGAGACTCCCAGCATAGACGAAAGTATCATAATAACACTTTAATGATAGTAATGAATGCAACGCATGCCATTTTTAATAAGAGTAATTGTTGGATTTGCACCCATTTACCGCAACATGGGAACAAGGGACTAGGATGGTATATTCACCCTTTACCTTTAGCGACTGCTTGCTATGCCTCTCTTAGAGCACTATTCTTTGGCCGTTGGAATGATAGCATCTCAGGGAACTTTGATGGAACTGATTTAAATGATTTTGAGAAACGTGAATTGACTCCCCTGGGATGCTCACTTTTCGCAAATAGAAGTAGACCTAATGTTGCTTCTATTAGGCAATCTGATAAACTATCTTTTCCTTTCCAAACTCTAATTTCCTTTAAAATGGCTCTGATAGGCAATAAGGACGCTGTGCCCCCTTCCTACTCTATTAATCATAGCCCTGATTCAGTCCCCTTCTGTGTACAAAGAAATGGCACTCGGCCAATGGGAGATTTTGAAGGTTGTGTGAACATTGTAAATTTTACTGGGGAGAACAGGCCTCTGTATGTAGGGGGGCCTGTTTATTTCGTTTGTGGTAGTTCAGCATTTCCCTGGTTGCCCAAGGATTGGCAGGGAAGCTGTTATTTAGGAATCCTGTTACCTGGGGTATTTATAGCTAGTACATTGGAAGTTTCTAAGGCTCGCCCATGGCGGGACGAGAACGGAGATACCCCTGGGCAAGTATTGGAAGATATAGCGAAATCAGTTGTACCATTTTGGGGACAGATAGCAAACTCTGAAAACATTAGAGGGCTAGCAAGAGTACTGGAGAGAACAATCAACCGGACCACGGATATACTCTACAATATGACACTAGAACAAAAGGCAATAAGATTGGTAGCGCTCCAGAATCGGATGGCATTAGATGTCATCTTGGCAGAACGTGGTGGAGTATGCAAATTAGTGGGGTCCGCTTGCTGTGTTTTCGTACCAGATTCCTCACCGACAATTTTCAAAGCAATACAGAACTTGCACATCCTTAGTTCTGAGGTGCATGTTCCTGTGGGAGATTGGAATATTAGCGCCTGGTTCTGGGATTCTCTACGAACCTGGGGTTGGAAGGTGCTTTCTGTTATCCTGGTTATTTTGGGAATCCTGCTATTCCTTTGTTGCTGTTTCCAGTGTCTACCTAGGATATGTGCAATGCTAGGGGGATGTTGTGCTCAAGCGGTGAGCACAGTAGGGCACAAAATGTATGCCCCGGACACAGCATCTAAAGAATCTGTGTTACAAGAGGTTCTGATGAACGACCTAATGGCTATAGATATTACAGATAATGATTCAGGATGTATGAACGACAATGCATGGAGTTATTTACAGAAGAATTAGAAATGATATTAGCACTTGGCATAGGCCAAAAGGAGGGTTTGTCGGAATTGAAACAATATTATGCCTCCTATCGCAACAATTGTGTGTGTATTGGCCTACGCCAAGTTGTCTTAACATCATATGAGAACAAACTCTGCGGCAAGGTCTTGACCTTAGAGAAAGTAATGTAAGTCACCATCTTGGATTAAGCCGCCATTTTAGGTTCTCTTGTAATGTGGAAGTCACCCTGAACATCAAAATGGAGGCCGAATGACATTTTGAGTAAGACTCTGGCCGAAGTGACCTCCGTACACACAAATAATTAATATGCCTGCAGGCTACTTGTTGGGGTCGCGAACTGAGACCTTGTCCTATTGTTGACCTATGTGTAAATGTACAAATATATCAGTGAAACTAATCAAAATGCATATAGTATAGGATTGACATGGCTAGGAACCCATAGGCCCGATTACTAGAATGGTTAACCTGCGAGGGGATTGGCCAGGGGCTGGATAAAGAGTATAAAAATCCCAAGTATTCCAATGTACGGTCTCTCTCACTAATGCATCGAACCTTCGCTGAAGTTCGTTACGTTACTCTGAGAGCCGAATAGCTATCCGTTTGTCAATTGACTTTGGTAACTGTTGTAGCTTTTGAATAAAGCACTTGTATGTTCTTTGTAAACCTGTGTTGGTGTGTTTCTTTCTGGGCTTCCCGGCCTCATATTATTTTTCTGTTTCCACACGGAGAAGTGGCAATAAACATTCAATCCAACTGGGAAAACCCCATCCCTACCCTGGGCTGAAATGACAGTTGGTGGTAGGTGAGAAAAAAATGGACCAAGTGAAGGACAAAGGCCCGCCCCATTTGTTCTCAAAGACTATTTTATAAAAAAACTTGTAAGACTTTTATCTTTGCAACAGGACTTTGGAAAAATGTAAAAAGTTAACAGTGTAAATGTAATTTTGTGGTTTTTAGTTTAAGACATTGTAGCCTTCACTGTCATATGGGTAACAGAAATGGCAGAGAAGTGGACATTCTAAGGAAAGTGTACATGATGCCACCTTGAAATTCAATACTGACATGCCTAATAATAATCTATACACATGTATAAAGATATAGAATTCTAGGGTGAATATTTCTTACTGAAAACAATGAAAAATTGTTAAACGGAAAAAACAAGGTCCTACAACTGTGAGAATTGGACGGCCATGCTCTACATAAAATATGTAATCTTCCCATGTGATTTGTTGAGATGCCACAACTGTAAAAGTGTGCCATTTATGTCAAAACTGGGTTGTGGCAACATTAATTGTGGGAGGTTCTGAACATAGTAAACCCACATCATAAAGATGATGTCAGGTTTCTAAAAGTCCAATCAGTTAAAAAGAAGGTGGTAACAATCACCCTTGTCCAATCCAGTTGTTTAGGGGCATACTCAGCTAATCCTGCCCTACCATATAATTATGTGATGTCACCATGCTTTATATAAAGGGTGGCTGACAGAACTCTAGACACACTCTCTACTGAATTTCCAGCGCCTGCGTTCTGATCTTCTACATCCATCTTGCCAGATTCCACTGCAAGGCCAAAGCAAAGCTGAACCTATCCCAGCAAGCCCTGAATTCAGAAAATCCCACTAAAATCCCATTAACCAAGGGGAAAACTGTGGTGCCCTTTTGGGGGGGGCGCATCCTTAGACCAGACTGGCTTGTTGCCCGCTAGCTGCATGCCCACTGTACCTCTGCCATCCAGCTGTACTTGTTATCCAGTGACCAGAATTGCGCAGCTGTTTGCAACCTGGTGACCCGTGCTGTGCAGTGACCAGAACCCGGTTGACGGTTCAAAATCCCAAATTCAAGCGTGGGCTGTGAGTATTTCCCATCCCATAGAACACATAGCCTACCTCATCTTGACCCTTTTGTCTTTATTCCACTCTTTAAGCAATCCTATGCATGCCTTGGTAATTTGTCCTACTGTCTGAAATTTTTGTGCGTCTTGCCTGTGATTTCCTAGTGTTAGCGCCATTCTTTCATTCACCCCATTTTGTAACTCCTTAGCAATATTTTGAATAATTTAATTAATTTCCACACTAAGAGAAACACAGCATGGAACAGGTTAATGTGGCCGACTTAACCTGTTTCATGGGCAGCGCTATCTAGCCTTGATAATCTAGCTTAAGTAACACTTGTCTTTCTTTCCCAGACAACTTTCTCTTTTACAGCTTTATTTTGCCAAAATCTAACCTCCTTTTATCTTGCAAATCGCATCCAAATCTTCAGCTACAACCCTCCTTTCACTTCTATATTGTCCCTGTGATGTGCATCGATCCCCCAGCCCAGGAACTGCATTCCAAATCTGAGTATTTCACCCGTTTTTCATAAAAAACAGTTTGTGTCATTTAAAACGGCAATTGAGAAAAAAATGCAACTTTCCAACGTGTGATTCGGCTGCATTGTGTTCTTACTTTCAACTTGTTTGTGAACTGTATGCCTTTTGTTGAGAACTTGCTTTGTGATTGCCAGTGTTTATATATTCCTGCTAGTGTGAGAAATCATATTTGCCTCATAGATTTAACCACACATTAATTATTTCTTTGTCAGCTTCCGAGTGTCATTTTATACCATTGCAAAGGGCTTTAAAATCTGTTTTTTGCCTCTTATTCTGTTAGGGAAGGTCGGATTCTGTTTGCTGTACAATATTCCTGACTCCCTGCTGCTTCTTTCTGTCCATTCCCAATTCAATTCATAGGGGTTTGGGAGGGCATTTCAGGGGGAAATCTTAACTCAGGTGCTATCTACCCAAAGAGAAAAAGTGTGTGTTTCATTTGTGTTTAAGATATGTTCTTTTTTAAAGGTTAACCACGTGTATTTCTTCAATCTACATTGTAATCATCACCCCATTAGTGAGTGCTGCCCAATATAAACATTTGTATGATTTTCTTTGAATTTTAAAAATAAATAAACATTGCAGTTTCACCAACCGGCCTGGTTCATGGTCCATTGCGACCCGGGGTATTTAAAAAAGGGGGTGTGAGACGAGTTGTGTACCATCTCAAATTGAATTTGTAGAATATAAAGAGAAAGCATTCCAGTTGTGCGCTACATACTAGGCTAAGACCAAGGTGTGTCGCCCGATTGAAATCCTTAACACTACTATTAACAAGCAGTTGTGAAATGATTCTGGGCAGTCAATAACCTAATCGCTTCTAACAAGCTGGAATCAGACAGTATGATCAGGGCGAATAAGAGTTACGTAGCAGATGCATAATTATCAACTTTGAGAAGGAGTTCCTCACAATCGCATGTTCCAACACAACGTGTTGAATTGGATAGGGATAATGCTGTATACAGAGAATATACAGCCTTGAGGACCACCATAAGGGTTGAAACATGTATTGGCTGAATACCTTATTTGGAGACCAATAAAACAAAACATTTGTTATAAAGTGATCGGAAGAATTAATGGATTGATTAACTATAAGGCAACTTTTTGGGAAGAGCACAGATATACCATACCCAATTATCTTATACAGGATCAAAGTTACTTGTCACTGGTGCATCTTGGGCACTATCTTGCTCAGGAGTAGTGTCGGGGAAAAGCATAATCAAATTTCCCTGACCAGTTCATCCACAGGGCGTTCCCCTTGGACCCTGGTTGTGGAAACCTGGACGTGAAGTCTGGGCATTGTGCGTTTAGGTTTGTGGCAAACAAGTCTATTGGGGGAGGGCGACACCAAAGTGAGAATATTCTGTCTAGGATATCTCTGTCGAGTTTCCACTCATATTCCTCTGGTAGAGGGTGTCTGCTTAGAGTGTCTGCCATAGAATTAATTTCCCCTGGAACATGTTGAGATGTTAGGAACATGTTCTGCTTGTGTGCCCACTTCCATATTTTTGGGGATAGCTTGGACAGACTTTGAGAGTGTGTGCCTCCTTGCTTGTTCAGATAGAACATGGCTGGGGTGCTGTCTGTGAGGACCTGCACCGTTTGACCCTTGAGATGTTGCTGAAAGGCCTGAAGAGCCATGAGGACTGCCAAGAGTTCTAGGAAGTTGATATATCTTTGGGCAGTAGTGTGTGTCCACTGGCCGTGGGCTGTGTGGTGGAGGAAGTGGGCCCCCCATCCGGCGAGTGAGGCATCTGTAGTTAGGATTGCTTGTGCTGGTGGAGCGCAAAAAGGTTTCCCTTTTAACAGGTTGGACCACCAGTGAAGAGCCTGAACCAGGGTTAGTGAAACAACGACTAGATTGTCCAACTGTCGACTTGCCTGAAACCACTGTTTCAATAACAATTCCTGCATTGGAAGCAACACGCAGGCACGCGTGTGGAACCAAGCGAATGCATGAATCCATCATCCTGAGCAAGCGCATTGCTTTGCGTACAGTTATCTGGCGACCGACCTGCAACAGAATGTTCTGTACTCTCTGGTTTGAGGGGAAAGCCAGCTTCTCTATTGTGTTTAGGATAGCCCCTAGAAATAGTTTTATTTGGCTGGGGACTAGACTTGATTTCTTCTCGTTTATGGAGAAACCCAGATTGAAGAGAAGGTTTATTGTCTTTTGCGTATTTAATTAGCAAATTTGAGGAGTTTCCCCAGGGATTAGCCTGTCATCCAGATATGGGTATACTAGGATGGACTTTCTACGCAGGTGTGCTGCCACTACTGCGAGCACCTTTGTGAACACTCTGTGCCGAGGCAATGCCGAATGGGAGTACCATGAACTGGTAGTGTACTCCCGCCATCCTGAAACACAGGTTTTTTCTGTGTGCAGGGTACATTGAAACATGTAAGTATGAATCTTTCATGTCCTACGTCGTCATGTAGTCTCCCTGTTTTAGGAGTAGAATCACCTCCTGTAGCGTGGTCATACGAAACCTTTGGGGTTTGACATATTTGTTCGCAGGGCGCAGATCTAATACTGGGCGCATGGTATGGTCTCTCTTTGGCATAAGTAAGTACATTGAATTACCCTTGTTTATCTTATTTGCCAGAACGATTTCTATGGCGTCCTTCTCAAGCAGTACCTTAATTTCCCTCCAGCAGTATACTTTGTTCTTCTGCTGTCATTTTCTTCTGTCTCAGCAGGCTGGTTTTTGTAGCAACTCGATACAATACCTGCCTTCCACGGTGGGCAACACCCACATGTCCAAAGTTATCCCCTCCCAAGCGTGGGCGAAGTGAGAAATTCGGCCTCCTTCTGGAGTGACATGGGAGGGGACCTGAAATGGCGTGTTATTGTTTGGGAGGTGTTGAGCTTTTCCCAGGTGAGGTTCTGCCCCTTCCTCTGCCCCTTTTATTTTGTCTTTGAAAATTGGACATGGAAACTTGGCCTTGTAACTTGCCCCAAGAAGAGGACTGTCTGCCTTGAGAGCAGCCAGAGGAACGTTGCGCACCATGGCCCCGAAATCTCCTAAAGTTTGGGGAGCCCCATTGGGAATAGGGTTTGTCAACTGTCCAAGGGATTTAAGAGTGTCGTACTCCTCCTTGGTACAATTGAAGGCATCTTCTACAGTGTTCCTGAATAACACATTTGGCTCCACTGGCATGTTTAAGAGGGATGCTTGAGTCTCTAGCTTAAACCGTGACTGTCTAAGCGAAGCATGGTGTTTGATGAGTGTTCCCTCTGCTATGATGCATCCTGCATTATCTGCTGCATCAAAGTTATTCTTTAGGATGCTGTTTGAGATCTGCTTGCCTTCTGAGATAGTCTTCAGCAATTGAGCCTTTAGTGGTTCTGGGACGTCTTCTATTTGGCGTTCCAGATCATCCCATTTGTGGCAGCTGTAACTAGCTAACAACGTAGTGTTGTTAGCGATTCTGGTCTGTTATGCTGCAGAAGAGGCAACATTTCTCCCGAAAGTAAATATCTTTTTGCTCCCCTTGTCTGGCGGGGCTTCTGCCAACGTCAGGTGAGTGCCCGCCCTTTCCTGGTGGTGGTGACCACCAGGGAATCTGGCGGGAGCTGATCTCCGATATGCAGGGGGTCTGTGGGTGCGGGCCTGAATAGCTTTTCTATTCTAGGGTTGACCGCCCTCGTGAGACTAGGCGCCAGTAGGGATGGTTGGATACGTCTCTAGACAGACTGCAGGAGTGGTATAAACTGGGCGGCTGACTTTTTGTCCCCCTGAATATCTTTCACAAAGTCCTTGTCGACCTGTGCCTCCTGAGTGTCGATTTCAAAATGCTGTTCCGACCTTTAGTAGCAGTTCATTGTGCTGGAGTTGATTGTCAATAGGCGAATCTGCTACCGGCTGGTCCTGGTGGTCTGGCGACCGAATAACGTAAATGTCGTCGTCATAAAACTGGTCTTGGCCAGAGAAGTCCTCCTGAGCCCCTAGGTCTGCTTGGTCGTCATAATACGAGTCCTGAGAGGGGTCTTGTTATGTCTGAGAAGTGTCTTGGAACGTTGAGGCCGGAGTGCCTAGAGCAGAGGTGCTAGGCTGTGGATCAAGACAAAACTTTTTGGCAGGGGTTGGCAGTGCTGATGTCCCCAGCTGTGAGGCATCTTCAAGAATTGTTAATTGGTCAGGATGTCTGTCCATGAAGTATACGAAACAAGACACTCGCCTTATAATCTTATTGAATTGTTCAGGTGTATATTTGCATGTTGGTGGGAAACCTGACATGACAGGGGTGGCCTGGGAGGGAGTGACATCCTTTACAGGGGTGGCCTGGGAGGGAGTGGCATCCTTGTGCCCTGTCTGGGTGTCTTTTGGGGCGAAGAGCTTCGAAAAATGTGTGCCTGTTTTTCAGTGGGCGAAAGGAGGGCGTTTTTATGTGCGGTGCCTGAACCGACTTTCTCTTTCGGTTTTGGGGAACTGTCGTGAGGCAAAAGCATGCGCGAAGGCCCAGAGGACAGTGAAGAACCCGAGGCTTTATCCCTGGACACTGCATGGGCATCGACGCTCGACGGTACCGTCGAGAGGCAGCCATCGGGTATGTCTTTTTTTTTAAAATCTTTTTTATTATTTTAAATAACACATCAAACATAACCAACATTTAGGACATTTCCATTAATATGCATCTTGTCTTGCATTTATATTTACACTCCTCCCCCCTCCCTCACCTTTAACTTGAGCCCCTAATTCAAAGCCTTAACGTTCGTTGCTTAGGGTTTATCGCCATTATTATTTTCGGGTGTGTCATCTTCACTAGATTCAGCCTTGGGAAGTCCCGACATCAGTTATCATTTGCCTCCATGCCACCAGGGGCCCCGTTTCCTCCTCCCCTGCTGACTTCTTCATACCATGCCATCGTCTCCGCCTCTGCCCACTTCATGAGGTTGTTGCATCACACCTCTAGCGTAGGTCTATGGGCTGCTTTCCAGCCCATAGCTATTCTCCGTTTGGCCAGTATGTACGCCAGGTCTTTCAATTTGCTAATGTGTTTTGAATTCCGTGGTCTAGCAAATCCCCCTAACATGCATGCCCACGCTGATTCCACCTCCAGCCTGATCCCCTTCTGGGCCAAGCGCTGTTTGACCTCCACCCAGAACCTTCCCACCTCCGGGCATGCCCAGAACATGTGAATCATCCAGGCATCCACCTCCCCGCACTTGGGGCATTTCTGTGTCCCTGTGTTTCCAAACCCGACGATTCTGCTCGGGGTCATATATGCCTTGTGGGTGATGTACAGCTGGGTCTGCTGCAGCCGCGCATTCCGGTACACTTTCTTGTGGTACCTCTGGGCTCTCTCCCATTGCCCATCCTGCATAGGTTCTCCCACCTCCTCCTCCCACTCCTGCCTCAACTGGAGAAGCTCCTTGCCTACTCTGGACATCATTAATTCGTATATTTGGGAAATTTCGTGCCCGCCCTCCGAGATATCGTACATTGTTTCAATGGCAGTGTCGGGTTGTTCTATCAATACTGCGGCGGGCCACTTCCTTCCTATTAGGTTGATCATCCTGTTATATGTTATATGTTGTCCTGGATGTACGCTGGTGCTTTCCACTATCTCTTGAAAATCTAATGCCTTCCCTTCCTACCATATGTCCCCGAGCTTCACCAGGCCCATAGGTTCCCAGAATTTACAAATCCCTTTTACCATTTGCGTGTCCTCGCTGCATAGCGCAACCAGGGATATCTGCGGAGAGCACGGGGTCAGGTTTCTCAGCGCCCGGCACATTTTGTGCCATACTTTCCAGCCGAGTTCTAGCAATCTCACTCGTCCTTGCATCTCTGGGTTAGGTAACCATATGAGTCCCTTAAGAAGTATGGGGTGCAATCCTTACTTAGCAATTTGGATTCTGCTGTCTCTTCTCTCGATAGCCAGGGCCAGGTACTGAAACTGCCTTGCCAGGTGATATATCTCGAAATTCGGCAGGTTTATGTCCCCCCTATCATACGGGTTCTGCAGCTTCAATAGAGCCACCCTGATTCTAGAGTTATGCCATATGAAGCCCATGTATGGAATATTTGTGAAGAAGTGTAACAGTCTGGGCAGGGCCACCATCTTGAGCAAGGCTGCCCTACCCTCCATGGCCAGGGGGAGTTTCGCCCAAAACCCCATGCTATTCTTAATGCCCTCCACAGCCTTCTCTGTGTTATGTTTATATTCATCTGCCGCCTTATGATATATTTCGATCCCCAAGTATCTTAATGTTTTGGACTGCCAGGGTATTTGCAAGATGGGCAGGTCTCTCGGTGGGGACCCTCTGTATCTTCCCAGGGGGAACATGCTGGATTTTTTCGGGCTTACTGCTATACCGGAGAGGGTTGCGTAATGTTTCATCACTTCTAGGAAATACTGCAAATTTTCTTCTGAGTAGCGCAAGTATAGCAGCATATCGTCAGCGTATAATGATATCAGGTGCGGTCCCCCCTTCGTATGGATGCCTATCTCCCAATATTGTTGTCTAAGGCAGATTGCTAATGGTTCTAGTGCCAGTATATATAGCAAGGGAGACCACGGGCAGCCTTTCCTTGTGCCTCTGCTGAGTTGCCATTTGTCAGAGATTATTGTGCCCGTTTTGACCCTAGCTACTGGGAGCTGTATACCATCTTTACCCACCTCAGAGACCCAGGGCTTTCCCGTATTCTTTTAGGGCCGCCATCAACCAAGGCCACCTCACGGAGTCGAATGCTTTTATTGCATCCAGTGAAACTATTGCCATTTCACCGAGCTCACCCTCTGTCTGCTTTATTATGTGGTGGAGTCTCCTATGGTTATCGGTGATGTTCCTACCAGGGACATATCTGTTTTGATCAGGGTGTATGAGTTTATTGATGACCCTTTTCAGCCTATTCGCCCGCAATGCCGTGAGGATTTTGCTGTCCTGGTTTAACATTGATAGGGGCCTGTATGACCCGCAGTCTGTGCTTGGTTTGCTGGGTTTCAGAAGCGGGATAATCATCGCTTCCCTCAGGGATTCCGGCAGCCTTCCCCTTTCGAATGCCTCATTGAGCATGTTCAGTGGGGGGGGGGGGGGAGTACTTCCTATCTATAAGTATAAAATTCACTGGGAAGCCTGTCTGGCCCCGGGGCCTTACAGGTGGGTAAATGCAGGACCACTGTCTCAAGTTCCTCTAATGTAATTGGGGCTTCGAGGTTTTCCCTTTCCTCCTCGTTTAGTTTAGGCAATCCTATGTCCTCTAATGTTTCCAGAATCTCCCGCTCTGCTTCCTCACCTGTATCTTCATAGAGGCATTGTAGAATCTAAGGAACCCCTCCTTCACTCCCTCTTGGGTGTCCCAGATCTGCCCTTCGTCTCCCATTATCTCTCTGATTACCATTCTCGGTTTCTCATTTTTATATAGCCATGCCAGCGGCCTCCCTGTTTTATCCCCCCCGCGTGTTGTCTTTCAATATATTTCTTATAATTCAATTTGCATAGTCGTTCCCAGAGCTCACTGTTAGCTTGCTGTAATTGGATCACTTGTTCGACATCTTCCTGCGAGGTGCCTCTTTTCTGCATCATTGCTTCTAGTTTCTTCTCAGTCTCATGCAGTTCTCGCTCTATACCCCCCTGGAGCCCACTAGATTTAGATATGGCTGCGCCTCTTACTACCACTTTGAACGCCTCCCATACAGTTCCTTCTGACTACTCGCTCCCTGTATTAGTGTCAAAATACTCAATGATTTCCTCCCTTAAATCCTCCCGGAATGCAGAGTCCCGTAGGGCTTCGGCTCCAAGTCTCCATGTTGGAATTCTTGCTATGGGGGGCTGGTGTCTCCACTCCACCGCCAAGGGGGAGTGGTCTGATAGCGTTCTCGCCTTGTATTCCACGCCCACCATTTCGCTCACGAGATCGGAGGACGCAAACATATAGTCCAGTCTCGTGTAAAGGTTTTGGGGGGGCTGCGTAGTGTGAATAGTGCCTATCATTCGGGTGTTGCTGTCTCCAGACGTCCTCTAGCCCAAAATCTTCCAACAAAGCCTGTAGGGCTTTTGCGGCGGGGGTGGGCTTATCTAGTTTCGTGTCGGACCTATCTATTTTGGGACTTAACGTGCAGTTGAAATCCCCCCATATGATCCCCCTCCCAGAAGGGGGCCAATATTGCCATATAAGGTCCTGAAGTAGGCCGCTGTGCCATGATTAGGGGTATAAGTGTTTTTAATGCTCAACTCTATTTTCCAGCAAACCCCGGATTACAACCATCCTCCCGTCTGGCTCCACCATAGCTTGGAGCATCTGAAACGGCACATGGGGTGCTACCCAAGTGACCACCCCCTGGTGTAAACTGAATATGTCGCTCCCTCAGTGGTCCCTCTCCACTTTTTCTTAACGTTCTCGAGTTTGTCTTTAGTGAGGTGGGTTTCTTGTAATAATGCTATGTCCACTTTCTGCCTCCTCAGGTACAACATTACTTTGTTTCTCTTCAGGTAGCTATTCAGACCCCTCACATTCCAAGTTACGATTCTGAGACCTCCCGTAGCCCTCTTTGTTTTGTTCCCCTTCCCCCTCTCTCTTCCTCTCTCGAACTTGTTTTGGCAAGGTTATGGGATCGTTCCGTCTAAAATCTACATTAACTCCCCAACCAACCCCTCCACCCCCGGGATCCTCCAACATTATTCACTACACACATTCCCTCCCCACTCCCCACCCATCCCGTTCCCAACTGGTGCCCAGCTCCATCCTGGATCTCAGGCTCTCCCGCATTTGGTCCCATCTCAAATTACAGAGACCAGGAACCCTGGAGGGTGCTACCGATCTATCGGTATCCTAACTAATCTATACCCGGGGGTGTGGTAGCAGGTTCTGTGGGGCTCCTGCGTTTTACTTAATATCTCCATACCTCAGTTTACTTATCAATGCGACCTATGTGGTCACAGGCCCAGCTGCCCACTCCCTATCCTATATTCAAGTCCCAATGTCTGAGTCCGCGGCACCATAAGTACCGCAGAGTCTGAATTACTTATCTGTGCCGCCTTCCTTCTGGGTACCAGTCTCTGATGGGCAGTTCTGCGTGTCCAACCAATCTGATGCCTCCTCTGGGGTATCGAAGAACAATACTCTTTTTTGATGGTATACTTTCAGTTTCGCAGGGTACATCAACATGTACTTATACCCTGCTTCCCGCAACCGTCTTTTCACCGCGCCATAGTTCATGCGCTGTCTCTGTACCATCAGTGTGTAATCCGGGTAAGCCGTGATGTTCGCCGACGCCCTTTGTTTCGTTCCACCTTTTCGAAAGAAAAATCAGAATTGTCTCCCTGCCTCGATAATTCAGGATTTTGGCAATAATTGGCCTCGGTGGGGCCTATCGTGGTGGCCTCCGTTGTAAGGCCCTGTGTACCCGTTCCACTGCAAATCCTTGGGTTAACCCCCGTCCTGTTATTTCCTGCAGCAGCATTGTTTCGATGAAGTCCGTGGGGTTTGGTCCCTCTGCTCCTTCCGGTAGTCCTACAATGCGTACGTTGTTTCTCCGGGCCCGTCCCTCTGCTTCTTCTGCTCTATTTTCCAGGTTACTCACGCGTTGTTCTAGGATGTGGATCTCAGATTTGTGAGATGCGCATGCGGCTGTGTTCGGGGCCATCTCTTTTTCAAGATCGCCCATGCGTTATGCCAGTGTTCTAACATCTTGTCTGAGGATATTCACCTCTTCCTGTACGGCACCCACTTTAAGTTCTAGTGCAGCCTTTAGTTCGACCATGGCCGATTCCAGTTTGGTTTCCCATGCGAGTTTCAGGTCCGCTATAGCTTCCAGGATCTGCTGGTATTTATTTCCTGCAGAGGTGTCTGCAACTGGGGTCTTTTCCTTACTTCTGGCCCCTTCTGACATTTGCAGTGTTCTTGCGTATTCCTCCAGCGTGGGTTGTTTGCCCTTCCCCTTGGTCTGTTTATTCGCCATCTGAGCGTCCCTTGAGTTTCTCAACAGATGTTCAGAGCTGTGGTTTTTGGCACTTCAGGGATAGTTGGTGCTTGGGGATATTGCCCTCAGGGGGCTGTAGTAAGCGTTTTTATGCACTATCTGTACCGTGACCCGAGTGGATTGTGTTCTCCCACATCTTCGACCATTGCTGTTTCTTCTGATATGCACTCTCTGGCTCTTGGCGGGGCCTCTCGTCGTCTGCACGTTCAGAGGCTTGGGAGCCCGTGTTGGTATTCGTGCAGGTCCTGTGGGCACCAACCTTGGTCTGGCTCGTCGCTTCACACAATGTCTTTGCGGCCGTGGTAATCAATGGCTTACTCGCTTGTCTCCTGGGGCCGTTAAATGCACATCCCTCTCTGCTGCTGCTGAGTCTCGGACTCGTGTGGTGCCCGGTGCCGTGTAATCCCGTTGGTGTGGGCCCGTATCCAGGTGTTGGCATTTAGCTTGCTACCGCCTTTCTTTTCTTTCGTCACCCTACAATCACCCAGGGTAAAACAGCCTCTTGCTCGATCCGATTTACTGTCTTTCCCTCTTGCACTCGCCAGTATTGTCCAATGCTGTGTGTTATCACGTGCCCATTGCCCCCTGGGTTCCGTTGTGTCACTGGGGGTTTTGGGTCAAGTGTGGCAGTGTGATTTCATGGATCAGGCCTCAGGGCGTGGGTTCCTCTTTCCCTCTGGGGTGTTGATGCTGCATATATCTCCCAGCAAAGTGGGCAGTTTCTCCCCCGTTTGCTCGAACAAAGAACTGGCCTCCGTCTCGGCGGGGCGCCGGTGTGGTGCTTCGTTTAGGTGGGGTGCTCCCTCCTCCGCGCGGAATAGCAGGGAAACGTTTATATTCTGTTTCCCATCGTGGGGTGCAGCTCCTCTTTCGCCGCATATGTCCAGGCACCCGTGTGAGAGGGAATGATTTATATCAGCAGCTTTCCTGCCTGCCCAACGCGGCTCACTTGCCACTGTTCTTTCGTTGCAACAATGTTTCTTCTCCTCCGGCTCTTCGCGTGTTACAATATATTCAGCTGCACAGCTTGTGCCGTTCGTTCCTCGAACTCCGCCACTGCAGTCCCTGATGTTTACCAAGCGCGGCAACAGTCTCTTCCCTGCAGATCACACTTTATATTCTACCTTGCTGCAGATCTGTGACTGTCCATGGCATTACACAACGCTATTTTCTGTGCGGGTTGTTTTGTGTCTTTCATCCAAGGCCAAATTGTTCTCCACCATGTCGCTTCTGCTATAGCTCGCTGATGCCTACCAGGGTCATGTTTCCTCAGTTCCCTCTTGCTGGTCGCGCGTTGTAGCGCCGGCTCCTCATGATCACCCTCCAACTCGGTGCCCCTCCGTTCCTGGGTGCCTCTGCTGCGATCTCATGCGGCGAGCAGCAAATGTTTACATTGTTGCCAGTAGACGGGGGTGAAGTCAGAGCGCAATATGAGCTGGGAGTGCCAATCTCTTTCCCAAGTTTCCGCCCCACGGATCTAATTATTTGCTTCTGCGGCCTTGTCTTTAATTCCCTTTGTTGTCCGCCTTCTTGTTTTCCTTGTGCATGTGCAGCCGCTTTTCCAAAGCTCCTTTACACCGTATGCCTTATCACGGTGCACTCGCTCTTTTCAGATAATGTAGGGCACATCTTCCGATGCACTTGCCTTAATTTCTGGAGGTTGTGGGTCATTTTTCAACGTGTTTTTGCGGATCAGCTTCGCGCGTCCTACACCATGGCCAGATAGCCACGCCCCCCCAGCCATCAGGTATGTCTTTAGTGTGTCTGTGTGTACCTTGGCCGCCGGGTGTCTTCTCCATCATAGAACCACTGGCCTACTTCTTGGAGTCGGGGGCCCGCACCTGGGATTCCGACAGACCCCCCCTTGCCCCCGGTGTCACTCATGACCCCGATATTGCCCTCGCTGGAGTCCTCCGTCACGTCGATGGAGGCATCGGCCTGCATGGCCTGAGCGGCCCAGCGTTTGGTCCGCCGATCCTTTAGGGTCTTAAGCCGAAAAAGTTTACAGGATCTACAATCCTTTTTGGCATGAACCCTCGGAAGACAGTGATTGTACACTTGGTGCATGTCCTTCCACAGGAATTTTCGGTGGCAGGAGGGGCAAAATTTAAATGGGGTTTTGTCCATTGTATTTTAAAAGGGCAGATGGTCAAGAAAAGAAGAAAGGGGATGATGGAATAAGCATTCTCTAAAGAGGTCAGTATGAAGAACCTCAACCCTCTCTCCCTATTATAATGGGCTGAAACTCAAAGAGGCCTGTGAAGGCTGCGTCTGGTCATCAATCGGTCAGTCGTCAACGATTAGGGTGTTCGTCAGGAGCCGTCGAATAGTCAGACAGTCGTGCGGCAAGGCGACCAACAAAGGAAAGAAAGTCTATGAGTATAACTTTAGCTAATCAAAGGCATCAGCCTGGAAGAATTTGATGGCAGAAAAAAACAATCTGAGGGACCTCGATGTGTGAAGAACCAGGGGTACAGTACACATCACACTAGGGATAGTATTACTAAAGATGTCGCTTCGATGTCCGTTTTTGAAGTTTCTAAAACAAATCTTGTAATACTCTGCAACTTCCCCCAGATGTTGGACTATGCAGAGCATGTGATCTAAGCAGATCTGCAAGCTCCAGAAAAAAATAAAAATTATATATATATATGAACAAACCAGTTTAGCTAAAAAAAATGGCGCTCTACCTCATGATGTGGCTGGTGCTGGAAAAACGAATTTAGCCAAATTCATAAAACATGAAGAAAAACACAAACCCCTACGTGGTTGTAGCACTACAAAAAACCACCCAGTGGGTATGTAAAAGATTACTCCCGCACACAAGACCTAGCTATTTAAAATGTCATATTTATTATTGCATAACAAAAACAGGGGTGAAGTCCTTCATCTCTGTGACAGACGTAAGGTTGCACAAAGCACTCACCCCACGGGTGGAAGAAAGTCATGCGTTCCGCCTGAATGCTCAGGCTTCCTCAGACCTTTAAAATCCAAATGCGACACTAACATCAAAGAGTTCAAAAAAGAAAAGCAATTACAGAGCGTCTCCACTCGTTTCCTCGTCATGTGCAAAACAGTCATGTGACCGCTTCGTGAAGGATGGTAAAACCTGTCAAACATAATGACCTCCATATTGGAATGGTCAAAACCCTATGAATGAGGTAGGTTAGAAGGAAAAATGCTTGAATATATCGTGCAAAAACTTAACTTTGCACTGTTAATGGCTACCGTGATGATAGCACGATCGTAGAGACGCTTGAAACTGCCCTTATATAAAAATTGTCATTAAATCACAATCGATGTGTAACAAATGCACAAATGTGCCTGTTTAACATACAATGGCTAAATGCAACACAGATGGCCGCTATTAGCCATACGCCCCCTCTAAGGGCAAGTGCTTCCAAGCCTGGAGCGACGAGCAAACAGCAGCAGCCAATTTGTAGGTGGGCAAGTGCCCTACTGCTGCAAAATTTCCTTATGGTATATAAAGTGTCAGAGGGCGAATGCCCTATATTCAGATTGATCTTCCAATGGCATGTGTGAATCAAAGTAACATAAGATCATTCATCTAATCAACATATGTATTTGAAACATGAATATTAACGAGACAAATTCTGTCAGAGTATGATTCTCACTAACGTGCAAATCACAATTTAAAAATACAATACCAATGGATAGCAGCATTATTCAAAGAATGAGCAGTTGGGTGAATTACAGTACAACAATAACTAACTCTTTTACAAAAATGCAATGTGCATGGTATAGATAGATCAATACTATGCACTATACCATTCTTGGAACAGTTCAAGAAAATGTAGCCAGAGGATCATCAAATGACTGAGACTACTCTTCAGATATGTGCAAATAGCAACTTATAACTCATGACT